>NC_141097.1:28813724-29413724 GCF_041138505.1 Cibotium barometz
AGATGATATCTCCTCCATATGAGTTTTCATTAAGCTCAAAATGTGTGAGCTAATAGAACAATTATAGCTCTATAAGTTTGTAAAGACCATTTTACAATATTCTACACCAATTTGCTTAATAAGCTCTTCTTTAGACCCTATTCTCTACTACCCAAAAACTGTAACACCTACTGAAAAGCCTTATTCTCTCTAATTATGAGAAGTTTTGAGCTTAAATTTTGTTGGGAGTTGAACAATAGCATAAAGAGTATTCATATATCGCAATTTTCAAAGATATATCCTATATTAAGAGAAATCGCATTTTTCTTGGAAGCTAAACAATTATTGCTACAATAGTCTCTTCTTTAGATGTTTGTTGTGTACAACCCAAAAAATGTAACACCTATACTGAAAAGCTTTGTTTTCTCTCATTATGAAAAATTTTGAGCTAAAAATTTAGCATAAAGAGCATTCATCTATCGCTCGCAGTTTTCAAAGATATATCCTATATTAAGAGAATTGCATTTTTCTTGGAAGCCAATAAATTTAATTAAGGGAAACTAAACATATAGGCCTAGAAAAGGTTGCTCTGATATGGGGAATAATTTTTGGTGAGCTTTTGCACAATGAAGCTTCCATGGCAAAATATGGTTGGAAGCTCGCCATTTTAATACTTATGTTCATTATGTATGGATGTGAAATGTGTGCTAATCTCACTATAACCTTAAAGTAAAAATGATATACCAACTCACATGCAAAGAGTTCATCAAATTTATTATCCTCAATAGAAGTGAATGAAAAAGCTATGGGCACTCTCAAGGCTAATTGCAATAAAGATCATCAAAGAAAGGACTATAATCATGAGCTTCTGGTTCACATAGGTCAAGAGGTATGCTCAAAAGCGGTTAAGATTCATCCCAGCTTCAAATGCTTGGGATCATGAGATCCTTCATAGCAAATAGGAAAATCTATTAAGATATCGAGCTCAACTAGTACTATAGACATTGATGACCTAGTAGGTGTTAGCTTCCACACTTTGGTGAGATTACATGCAATTTGTTGCCAGTGGTTTACACACTATGTGACACCACTTTTGGTATAGTAGAGTTACAACATAGTTATAACAGCAGCTCACGTGGTCAGGTTCACAGTATGGACCGACCTTCGTATGTTAAAGGAGGAGAGTACTTTCCTTTATAGTATGTTATCTTATCTCTTTATGTTATGGTTGTAGAGAAGAGAATAGAATAGAAGAAAATTCGGCCATATTTAGCCATATGCATCTCTCTTGTGTGATTGTCTACTCTTGTGTGTGTGCCCGCTTTTGCAAGGAGCCGTCCATCTCTCTTGTGTGCTTGTCTAGTCTTGTGTGTGTCTACTTGCGAGGAGCTCAAGCTCATCCTCTCCCCCAAATTCTTCTCATGGTATCAATGTGTCGATTCATGTGAAGAGCTCAAGAGGTAAGCAAGAGGCAAGTAAAGGAAGCGATACACATGGGTAAGGGTAACTTTATCTCTTTCCCTTTGGTTTGGAAGCAAATCTCTGCAAACAAGTTATCACGGGACATCATGTACTTCTCACATACACCTCAAGGAACAAAGCATAGACTTGAATCAAAATGACAAGATTAAAGCATAATAGAAAACATGAGATAGTAAACATCACCATCAACACACTATTGGGTGCAATCTCCTCGGGGCCTCATGCATGCACTCCACTTTTACAACATGAGCATTTTGGGAATTGTATTCAAAATATAGCCCAAGGAGCTAATAATAGTTGTGCATACAAAATAGGGCTTGCTTTTCCACTTTACAAAAATAACTCAAGCACTAAAGCTTATTCACACACAGTGTAAAATAACCAAAACTCCTCTAACACACGTGCTAGTAATATAGCAATGCCACGGACAAGCGTACATAAATAATATGTACAATCATTGGGCACATGGCCAACAAAATAACCCATATAATCCAAGATGATACAGGCAAGATCCTCTATGTGTGACACACGCATTGCTCATCACCTATCTCGCAAACATAAACACATTAGCTGTTCCAATTAATTGCTATCACAACAATTAATTCCAAAATGAAATGTTGATAGGCACAAACACAACATACACTCACCACTTGTTACCCTTCGATGAGAATATCATTATACACATCATCTAGCATGGCGTTGATATGATTTTTTGTGGCCCAAAAGATATGCTCAATGGAGGTGCCTGCCCAAACCCCATGAAAATAATAAGACAAATAGAGTACATATAAAAACCTTAGGAAGAAAAGGGATGTTGCATGGTCACCAACCTCAAGTAAACAACTACTGTAGTGAAGTGAAGCTAGAACTCCTACATGTACATATGGTGGCGTGGTAGTTGACAAAGACAAGCCATAGCTGCAAGCCACAACATAGTGGGGGACATTTGAGCGAATTGGAGAATTGGGAAACAATTGGAAGATATTGATGAAGAAGGGAGAACATTGAGAAGGGGAGGAGACCCAAGGTTTTGTTTTGGGTAGCAGCTCTTGTTTCTTTCTGGTTCATGTGGATCGACGCGAGACTAATTTGAGGAGATTTGGGTTGGTTCAGAGCAGAGAGGGGCATAGATGTGACAAAGGATCTTATATGAGGATTGGTGCCCTAGGATTCCCTGCTGTTCAACTCTATTGGAACTTGAACCTGTCCAAAGATTGCTCAATTTCTTCTTTGTTGTGCTTGGTTGTGGCCTGCAGGTGTGGTTGCGGAGCGTTTTCTGTTTTTTTGGTTTTGTAAGATTGAAGAGATGAGACAATCTTGTTCTGGATCCCCCCTTATTCTTGTTGCTTCTTTTATTGTTGGTATCCCCAAGTCTCAGGGATGTTGAGACCTTCAAGTTTCTTTGTCTATCTGATGAAATATGAGAGGTTGGTTTGTGTTTGTTATGAGTGGATACAAAGACTTTTATTTTGATGTATTGTTGTGATATGGTGTGGTTTTGAGTGAGTTGATGGAAATGAACCACTAGGGTGTATTGGTTTCATATCTAGATGTTGATTATAAGTCTGTTTTGACTGAGTCAGAAATTGAGTCAGAAACTGTTGGGAGGTACATGGTCAGATGTGTGTCAGCAGAGCAGCTGGCCATCATAATGATCAACAAGTGGTATAGGGATGTTGTTCTAACTAGTATTAGTTGAGGGGAAGTGATTATGTGTCCCAGCTGGCTATTTTGGATCTGTGTGAGGATAATCATCAGAAAGCTTGGGTGTCTTATAGGGTTTCTGTGTGGCAGCAGTCTGACATTTGTGGTCAGTTGATTGTTTCTAAGACTTGGTTCTGGGTTTGTTTAAGTGTTTTGAGGTTCCTATGGTGTTAGCTGACTCAGAAAAGTAAGAATATGTGTCAGCCAGGTCAGTTTAGTTAGCTGGGTAGAAACTGCCCATTCAGAGGTAGTTGTGGGTTTGCAATAGTCAGCAGAGAGCTTGTGAGGTGATATCTTGAAAAGTTTAGAGACTTATGAGGGTTTATAGCTACCAGAGGAGATTTTGGAAAATTTTAGAATTACTGTAGACCTCACAGGCAAAAGGTTTTGTGGTTGAGTTCTGAGGCAAAATTCAGTCTGGTATAGTCAGCAGGTGGTCAAAGGAGGGTCGGCAAGACATTTAGGAAGGTCTAGGGAGTGTGTCTATAAGGCCGTGGACACTGGAGGATCGTAGCGGATACTGGAGGATCAATTTTGGACTAGAGTAAGCTATCCGATTTCGGAAGCAGAAGACGGATAGAATCTAACTTGTTTGAGGTAGCCAGGAGAGTTTATGGTTAGACAGTGGCTAGCTGCTTAGTTATGAGGGGTTATAAGACAAGGATTTGGACCTATTTGATAGTGGAGGACACTTTGGGTCTCTGGAAAGAAAATTTCTAGACAGGATACAAAGAGAGGACTTAGGAGGCGGAATTTGAGCACTTCTGCGCGCTAGATGTCAGCTATGGTCAGGAGAGGTTCTTAGGTGGTAGATTAAAGTCATTGGAAGTAGAAGCTGACCTTAGAGGAGCTGTTGGATTAATTAGGGAGGCTGGGAGGGTATTGAAGTATCCCATTGGGGCAGCTGAGGACCAAGGGATAGTGGCTGGGTGTTTTGGTGCCTTCTATTGTTATTTTTGTTGGGCTGTGGTGCTTGTGATAGACTTCTCTCATGGTGGTGTGCTTTAGACGGAGCTATAGAGGTAGTATCTCTTGAAGCCATCATTGTTTTGGTGCCCCCACTGAGGAGGGCTTTCAAGGCACCCTTCAATCAGTTTATAGGTTTGACTCAAGCCTTAGTGAGCATGGAAAATGTTTGGTACTTTCATGGTGATGGACATGAGAATGTCCATACATTTGTTCAATATGTTAACAGCAGAATTAGCTCACAAGATGATAGGAGGAAAGCACTCTTCCTTAAACAAAGTTTGAAGGATTATGCTCTCTTGTGGTGGCGTTATTTGCATGTTAAGATCAAATGCAGCTAGAGACTTTTATCCAAAGCTCTCATTTGTAAGTTTGAAGTTGGTAATGATCAGTATGCAGCATGGTTGGAGGTGGAAGACAATCTAGGAAGATAATGAACCTGTCAATGACTTTATAAACAGATTTGAGGAGCTTTGGTATGATTATGTTTCTTTCTTTGATGAGATAGATCATGTGCATGAGGCGCTTGAGTTAGTTCACTTTATTCAAGGCTTGAATAAGTTGCAGGAAAGGGTGTTGCGTCAATGATGCCATACATATGCCGAGGCAGTACATCATGCATGTTGCCAAGAATAAGCAATCTTGAAGAGGAAGAAGCATGCTAGAAGACAAAGTCCACAAGTGAAACATGAAGAAGGGGTTCTTTTGGAGCAAAAGCAGACGACTGAGGAAAAAGGAGGAGAGGTGGTTGATGATCTGATAGTGTGTTGGTCCACAAATCCAACAATATATGATGAGTTCGTATAGTCATAAATGCTTTAGATGCATGTATTGAGTATGAAGATTTGTATGATGGTGGATTGCATGGTTTACTTGATGAATCTAGAGACGCTGAGGTGACATGCAAGGAGTCAAGTGTGTTTTAAGTTGTTATTGTGCGTGATGACATGCATAAGTGCACAGATGAATTTGATGTAAGTACACCAGATGTGGACATTGACCTAGACTTGGAGATGTGTCTAGATGAGGCATTACAGGACATGATAGCGTATGAAGGTAAGAGGAAGAGACTTCCATGTGATAATACCCAAGGATATGATGTGGCAGATTCTATTGATGATGGTGGATGAAGGTTTAGATGACCTTTTGGTTATAAATGCTCATGGAAAAGAGTGTGTCAGCTCTAAGGCTTGTGATTATGGAGAGACAATATGTCAGACTTTGGATCATATTTACACTTTTTCTCTGTTTTGCCATGAAAATATAGAATCCCAGGTGCAGGATATGGATCGTTGTGTCAAAGCTGTGTCAGAAGTTGCAAGGGCACTGGGTCAACATGTTTGTAAAGTTGAAGAGGGTGCAAGTTGCGTGTCAGGGGACCCATGAATGGAGACAGTGGATACAGGTGAGGCAACGGTGGAGCACCCAGGGGTTGAAGAGACTACTGGTGGGGCTGGAAGTCCCAAGTGTGCTGAAAAGATTATGGGAATCGGAGTTGAGAATAGCTTCATCAGAAGATACAGATATGGAGACTGCAGGTACGACTGGTAAAGTGGTGGAGTATGAAGAAGAGAGGCTGTCAAAGTTGTCTTTCTCTGATAACACAAATGATGATGAAGATGATGGCGTTGACCAACAGTCAAGTGTGCTTGAAGATTTGGACAGTGGTGAGGATAGTGATGTGGATGCTTTATTGAAAGACGCCCTGGGGATTATGATGAATCTATGGGTCTAGATGATGCTGATCTAAATGAAATCTCGGATGATGCTCTGATAGATTTTGTATGTGATGATATGAACTCCAAGCAAGACCATGCTTCTATTATGTCAGAAAGATGCCTTGGATGATACTCATAAAGTGTCAGTGGACCCAGATGATGGTGAGTAGGCTGATGCCTATGTGTGTGGATGTTGGACTGTACGTTGATGATGATAAGCCTTGGCTGCTCTAAGAAGTTTGTAGAAAGAGGCTAAGGATGCTGACCAAGAGTTGCAACAAGTTATTGATTTGGAAGGTAGTGTTCATGATGTAGCTGGGACATTTTTCTATGATGATGAGAATGTTGCAGCAGTTGATGCTAAGCCTTTGGAGATGGGAGATACAGATACCCATAAAAATGGCTATGATGATGTTATAGAAAGCTTTGACTTGTATGATACAGAGAGTTTGGAAGCGACCCAAGACTTGGATGATACAGAGAGTTTGGAAGAGACCCAAGACTTGGATGATGACTGGCATGTGGTGAAGAGTGAACATAATGGTGTGGATGCAAATTCTATTTGGTTTGAGAAGGCATATATGCTAGAGGAGAAGCATCATGCTTACATGGATGTTTTTAGTACTTTGTTTATGCCCAAAGTTTCTAATGATGGTCTGGATGGAAAGATCTTTGATAATGGAAAGGCATGGAGGAGACTAGATAGTAAGTGTACATGGATGATGAAGCCAAGGCTAAAGGGTTGTCAACAGTCTGCAAGTCTTTGATCCAAGTGGATGGTTCAATGCAGCTGGATGGTTCAATGCAGCTGGATGGCTTTGGAAGAGGATTTTGTACCCATTTCATCCAGGTGGAGGATCAATGAGAATTTGAGCTAGTTGTAGGATTTATAATAGGTTTTGCCAAATAAGTGGTTGAGCATAAATCCTCCAACCAAGGGGGGGTTCTGCAACTAATGATAGGATTTTTTGTGCCCAAAAGATATGCTCAATGGAGGTGCCTACCAAAAACCCACAAAAATAATAAGGCAAATAGAGTACATATAAAAACCTTAGGAAAAGGGATGTTGCATGGTCACCAACCTCAAGTAAACAACTGTTAATTGCTACAGTTAAGTGAAGCGAGAACTTCTGCACGTGCATATGGCGGCGTGGTAGTTGACAAAGACAAGCCATAGCTACGAGGCGCAACATAGTGGGGGACATTGAGGCAAATTAAAGGATTGGGAAAGACATTGAGAAGGGGAGAAGACCCAAGGTTTTGTTTTGGGTAGCAGCTCTTGTTTCTTTCTGGTTCGTGTGGATCAACGCGGGATTGATTTGAGGAGATTTGGGTTGGTTCAGAGCAGGGAGGGCATAAATGTGACAGAGGATCTTATAGGAGGATTGGTGCCCTAGGATTCCTTGCAACAGCTCTATTGGTTCAGAGCAGGGAGGGCATAAATGTGACAGAGGATCTTATAGGAGGATTGGTGCCCTAGGATTCCTTGCAACAGCTCTATTGGAACTTGAACCTATCCAAAGATTGCTCAATTGATGTGCTTGGTTGTGGCTTGTAGGTGTGGTTACAGAGCCTTTTCTGTTTTTTTGGTTTTGTAAGATTGAAGAGATGAGACAATCTTGCTGTGGATCCCCCTTGCTCTTGTTGCTTCTTTTATTGTTAGTATCCCCAAGTCTCAGGGATGTTGAGACCTTCAAGTTTCTTTGTCTATCTAATGAAATCTGAGAGGTTGGTTTGTGTCTATTTGTGAGTGGATACATAGAATTTTATTTTGATGTATTGTTGTGATATGGTATAGTTTTGAGTGAGTTCATGGAAATGAACCATTAGGGTGTATTGGTTTCATATCTAGATGTTGAGTATGAGTCAGTTCTGACTTAGAATCATCAGAATCTGTTGGGAGGTACAGGATCAGATGTGTGTCAGCTGGCCATCATAATGATGAGCAGGTGGTATATGGATGTTATTCTAACTAGCATTAGTTGAGGTGAAGTGATTATGTGTCCCAGTTGACTATTTTGGATCTGTTTGAGGACAACTGTCAGAAAGCTTGGGTATCTTACAGGGTTTCTGTGGTGGTTGATTATTTCTAAGGCTTGGTTCTAGGTTTATTTAAGTGTTTTGAGGCTCTTGTGGTGTTAGCTGACTCAGAAAAGTGAGAATCTGTGACAACCAGGTTAGTTTGGTTAGTTGTGTAGAAATTGCCCATTCGGAGGTAGCTGTAGGTTTGCAATATTGAGTAGAGAGCTTGTGAGGTGTTATCTTGATAAGTTTAGATACTTTTGAGGGTTTATAGCTGTCAAAGGAAATTTACTTTTGAGGGTTTATAGCTGTCAAAGGAAATTTTGGGAAATTTCGGAATTACTGTAGACCTTAGGGGCAAAAGTTATCTTGATAAGTTTAGATACTTTTGAGGGTTTATAGCTGTCAAAGGAAATTTTGGGAAATTTCGGAATTACTGTAGACCTTAGGGGCAAAAGGTTTTGTGGCTGAATTCTAAGGCAGAATTCAGTCTGGTATAGTTAGCAGGTGGTCAGAGGCGGCGGGTCGGCAGGATAGTCTCAGGAAGGTCTAGGGAGTGTGTTTGTAAGTCTGTGAATGCTAGAGGATCGTGCGGATACTAGAGGATCAATTTTGGACTAGAGTAAGCCATCCGATTTTAGAAGTAGAAGACGGATAGAATCTGACTTGTTTGAGGCAGCCACGAGAGTTTATGGCCAGACAATGGTCAGTTGAGGGCATCTGCTTAGTTGTGAGGGGTTATAAGACAAGGATTTGGAGCTATCTGATAGTGGAGGACACTTTGGGTCACTAGAAAGCATATTTTTTATAGGATACAAAGAGAGGACTTAGGAGGCCGAATCTGAGTACTTCTGCGTCAACTGGAGATGAGTTTAGTGAGCTGGATGTCGTCTATGGTCAGGAGCGGTTGTTAAGTGGCAAATTAGAGTCATTGGAAGTAGGAGATGACCTTAGAGGACAACCTGAGTCAGCTGTGCTGGATTGATTAGGGAGGCTAGGAGGGTATTAAAGTATCCCATTGGGGTAGCTCATGATGAAGGGATAGTGGTTGGGTGTTCTGGTGCCTTCTATTGTTATTTTTGATGGGTTGTGGTGCTTATGATAGACTCCTCTCACAATGGTGTGCTTCAGATGGAGCTATAGAGGTAGTATCTCCTGAACCCATCAGCGTGTCTTACCACTTGGTACACTTCAATGAGCGTATCACTATACACATCATCTAATATGGCACGCCATTTGCATAAACAACTTACTACACTTAGACCGTGTACTTGTCTAATATAGTCCACTTGTTTCACTTCAATAACACACAGTCGTCAAGCATGGCACCACTTGTTACACTTCAATAACATACACCCGCTAAGCATGGTCTCAAGATATACCAATAACACTAGGTAACTAGTATTTAATTTTGGGTCACCCACGATACCAATTCACTAGCATGGCACACTAGCCTCACAGGAATCCCCATTTAACCAAACGATGGACATTATGTAACATCCCTCTTGCTTAGATAAGCAACTGACCTTAGTTGCATGTTTGCTTATTGCAAGAAAAGGAGATCAAGGTCTTACAAAATATAAATTCTAGTATATTCTCTAATTATGACAGATAGACACTCTATCAAATTTCTATGTGTAATAAATTCTAGTGTCCCATACCACCAGAAATTATCCCACATAAATCTAGAGATAAGTATGCATCGAGATCCTTCACACAAGATTAATCTTTGTGTCCTATACCACAAGACTAATACGTAGGGAAAATTCATAAAGCAGAGTTCAAGATGGAAGGACTAGTTCCTTCAAGAAGTTTTACTTTGATGCATAAAAACTCTCCTTGAAATTTACAAAAAATCTTGAATGAAATTTATTCTAAAAATGGTCAAATGAAATTTGTATGTTATCTTAGGAGTCGGAATATTCGTCGTAGTAGGAGTCTTCTCCTTTGTCGTTTCATTGATCATATTTATCCCAATTGAAATATTCTTTGACTTCCATGTGGATAATTAGATGCAATATGTCCAATCTAGTTGCACCTAAAACACTTCTTTGAATCATCTTCGAGAATCATCAACCTTGGTATCAATACATGTGTTATTGCCATTGAAGGGTTTATCAAATGATTTCTGAAAGGTTTTAGACTTTAAGAACTTTGATGTCGAGGTTTAAGGTGTCGTTGCTTCCTTTGGAATGCCATTTTTCTTTTCACAATTTAAGGCTAAGGAAATTGCCGAGCTAAGAGAGTGTGGTTGAAACATGTCAGTTTTGATTGAGTTATGGGTTTTAAACCTGCTATAAACTTTCTTCTTTGATCCTTGGTGTGAACTTTCTCAATTACTTGTATTTGTAACAAGGTCTGCCAAAATCTATCCACATAAGCAAATATATTCTCTGTCTTAAGTTATCTGAAGATGGACCATCATTGTTTGTATTGTGAGGGTAAGAAATCCTTCTTGATGAGCTTCTGAAATCTCGTCCTAGATTTAGGTTTGTGCTTGCTAGTTCTAGTCATGTTCCACCATAAGGCTGCATTGTCCACCAAATAATAGGTAGAACACTTGATTTTATCCTTCTCCCCCAAAAAATAATCATTGACTAAGCCAAGAAAGTATTGTGTGAACATCTTTCTTGCCATTAAAATTTTAAAAGATAAGCTTTGCAACTAATTTTCTTTTCTTCCCTAGATTCCTAAGCTCTAAGAGCAGCTTGCACGGTTCCTTAAATTTGGTCACCATTGGAGTTTGAAGATGCATTACTAGACCCCCTATACCTCTTCTTGTGGGATAACCTATCCTCTAGATCCATTCTCAACCCTTTCTCAACCCTTTCTTAACCACAGAATCTAGATTTGGGGTGACTGAATTTGCTCTTGAATGGTTGGGAGTAGAGGATTCATGATGAAAAGAGAGACGTAGATGAAAATGAAAATTGTTAAATTAATGATAATACTTAGCTTTCAACCGTAATTTGTAAGAAATCAAAAGCTCGTTCAACTTGTGCTGTGAGAAGAAGAAATGTTTCTTGCTGATTTCCCTCTTGGCGGAATGGCAAGACAACGGTATGAAGTAACATACTAGTCAGGTAATGCCATGGGAGGCGAGTAGCCACCCGCTAGAGCTTTTGGATTCGAACACCATCTCTAGAGTGGCCATGGGGACACTCAGAACACCGCTCCACTTTAGAACTCCACACACTCTCACTCTGTTCTCACTCTGCTACATAACTCTCTCACTCTCTCTCTAGTGAACAACATGTTTATTTTAAAACAAAGACCCAACACTCTTATTCAACACATTATAGAGAGTAACACAGAGACATAATGAATGGCAACATTGCTCTTTATTTACAAGATTAGTTCTGGAATCATTGCAGGATCATTACAGAGAAACTGCTCGACACAGAGACTACTACTTCTTAAGGACTATGACCATGTTTGACTTCTCACTACTGCTATCACTATTAGCTGAGCTATTAGTAGCGTGCAACCTCCTTGCAGTAGTGATTAGCCACCCTTTTAAGCTTTGTCTTCTTGATCTTGGCAACGGCTCTTCTGGTGGTTACAACCTGCCACCTTCACACGTGCAGTACCAAGGTGGTGCGCACGATGTGGGAAGTGGTCCTGATTATGCACTCTGTTGTGCCCATTGAGCCACAGGGCACAACACCTGACATGCCCGGTGCTGGAGTATCTGGTCCGAAACCCGTTCCCCCTTGACAAATTTATCTTTAAACCTTATGAACATTTTCAGAGGAGTACAGTCCGGAATGTATACATTATCTGAGTAAGTAGCATGCTTCTGCATCCTCTTCAGCCTTGTTCCTTGCTCTTCTAAGCACCCAAGACATCTGTTGTCTGTCTACGGAGTCTGTAGGTCAAAAACTTTCACCACCAGATGGAGTGAGGTCTGCCTTAGAATTTCCTTTTCTACCATGGGGATATGTCTCCACTCGACTGGTGTGGCTTCTTCGTATTTTGCTGGATGTTCTAGAAGTGGGCTTTATGTCTTTTTGCATCTGGATCTCTGGTGCCCCACTTCCAAACATCAGTGCTGGTTGGTGGTTGCATCCTTGGTGGTAGCATCTTCCTTCCCTTTAGAGTTTGAGAGAACAAGTATTGAGAACATGGATGCTCCAGAGGAAGGGGTTTCCTCGTCAGTATAGATCTTATTATGTCTTCGTTCTTATTCTATTTTTGCTAGCCTATCTTTCAGGCGCACATTTTCTTTGTTTAGAGCTTGGTTGGCATCCTACAACTTTCGGACCTCATCTAGCAGCTCTCCACGCTCCTTCCTTGCCACACCGATCGGCAGCATCTTCGGGTTGTCCGTGGTTAATTCTGCATCAACCTTCACCACTGCAAGTTCTGCTTGTAGCCTCGCGGTCTCTTCTTTTGCTTTATGCAGCTCCAACAACCACTGCAGTTTGGTCTTCTGGGTCTATGTTATGAGATTGACAAGAAACACTATAAGGTAAAACTAGAAAGGATTATTTATATGTAAAAGGTTTGCATATAAATAAGGTTCAGGGGATTTCAAATTGGAAATACCTAAAGCAATGGTTAATAGGCATTAAGGTCATTGTAAAAGGAATGTAGATGGTGCATAAGGGAGGCCCAAAGGCCACAGAAGTAGGCACCCCCTTCTAGGGGGAGTTGAGGAGGCATTGGATAGTGAAAGGGCCATGCCTAGCCATTGAAAGGTCAAGGGGCTGAAGTTGGAAGGTCATGCATCACATAGGCCTATATAACCATGTGTTTAGGGTCCAACCATTTGGGATATGGTTGGGTGGAGAATCAAAGTTCTAGTCTTACAAGTTGTCAAGCTATTGATGCAAGAAGCATTACAGTTTACCGTACCCTTTCCGCCCCACTAGACACGCCTCCTCTATTTGCTTTTGGAGTGCCATCTTGTAGTTTGTCCAATCTCCGGGCCTTTCTCTTCCAAGTTGAGCCTCATTCTCCTGAATAGCATTACATCTCTAATTTTAGTGCATTCAGTTCATTGATTGTTTGTGTCAATTTCAAACTTGGTGCTCCTCTTGAGCTTTTTTTTGTATTCCTTTGCATGTGTCTTGGCCTTGTCTCTGTCCTCCATGGCTTCTCTCAAGATCTCTGCATACTCCTGGTAGGGTGTGGCGTCTTGTAATTCTTGGTGTAATTCCTGATTTCTTTTGCTAGCTTTTTAGCCTCTTCTCCCAATGAGCTGCCTTCTAAGTGGTGCCCTTCAGGGCTAGCACTAGGTTCTGGTCCTCATCTTCTGCCTGCTTGTCCTTTTTGGAAGTGTTTGGTTTGGGGGACCCCTGGCCTGTAGGCTGCTGCTGCTTTGCTATTGTTGTTGTTGCTATTGCTGTTGTTCTGTTGCTCTTTGTCTGTGTCATTATCTTTGTCTAAGTCATGGATGACCTTTTGAGCCTTGCAAGCCATTTGTTCCTCAATTTCTAGTAGGGCTTCTAGGGCTTGGTCCTAGACCTTGCTGAGCTGGCCTTCGTTTTTTTTAAATGATTGCTGCTTTAGCATCAAGCGGAAGGCACATGATCTCCTCTCCTTCTTGGGTCTTCTGGGCTTGGATCTCTATCTAGGTGACCGCCAATGTTGTTATGCTCTCTAGCACTTCTTCTTTTAGCCCTTGGATGGCGTCGCCCCAAACCTTGGCTAGCTTTTGTGCTTCAATTAACTCTGCCTTGAGCCTATCCACCTGAGTTTTGAGCATATTTTTCTCACTTGTGATGGTTTTGATTTTCCCTTCACTCAGCTCTTTCTGCTGGAGGAATAAGGCCTTCTCTGCTACCAGCTTATTTTGTATTTCCATGTTATGCTGAGCCATTATATGTGCTTTGCTCTCCTGGTCCCTGGCTTTTGTTACAACATTTTTGAGCAGTACATGTTGTGCTGATTTCGGGTGCACATTTGATTGATGGTGTTCTAGGCCTTTGACTCATATTCTTCAACGGGGAAGCAAGGGCATGAGAGAGGATGCTTTGGGCCACAATCATCAGCCCTTTGTTCATGTGTAGTTGTTGGGTAGGAACTTGTGCCTCCAACTCTCTAGGCAGTTTAGGGTTGTGGCTTGGTCCTTCCTACATCTTCTGTGCTAAGGCTACCATGCACATAGGGCATGCCTTCTGTGCTAAGGCTACCATGCACATAGGGCATGCCTTCTCCCCATTGGGTGCCTAAGAATCTCCTAACTGCACATGGCTATTATGAGGGCGCATCTACATTGTGGATCCCCCGATGATCCAACTCTCACCCTCATACACCGTCACCCTGAGCTCCTCATCCCCCTCATAGGCAACCAATTCGCCAACCACAAGTCCACAGGGTACAGGACAGATGATGGCCCAAATGCTCTCCATGGCCCACCTATCCTCAATCACACCCTCAACCGTGCCCAAAACAAAACCTCCAGGTGGATCCCCAAACCTTTACTTCAAGCCCAACATTTCTATGAGGGCAATCAACACATTTGGATCCTAAAATCACCCCAACCCCAACTACCACCTCATGTCACTTCGTAGTCACCAAACTTTTAATGGAAACCCAAGGTGGCCTCCGCCACAACGACTACCGAAAAAAGGAAAGAAGAAGCTTCACAATGACACTCTAACCCCTATTTTACCGCCGAGCCTTACCAAATGATATACCCTCAACGTTGGCAACTCCTCCATATGTTATTCTCAGGCTGCCTCTCAGAGTACTCCAACACTACCATCAATCTCTTCAGTTTTAGGTGCTACCTTTTCATCTACCTCTACATCCCCCTGGAATTGGACATCTCCACCTTGCCATCACACCCCAATTGGCACCGACTCCTAACTTTGGCGAATTGGACACGCAATCAGTACAAAACCCATAATGTGGGTGCTGGCAGCTTAGCCCAAGGGTAAAAAACCTGACTCACGGTGCTGCCCCACAAAAAATTAGAAGTGCCACGATGGTACTAAATATGCCACGGTCGTGCGTACCATTTGCATCCCCCATTTGCCCACAGCCACACACCAATTAGAACTTCAAATTGGGATGGCCATTCCGAATATGCCATGGCTGCACCAACATTCACTTTACCTGCCACCCACGACCGTTCCAACTTTTGTTCAACTTGCCATGGCTGTACCAACCCACAAATGAAGTGCCACGGCCGTTCCATCATCAAACCCAACTACCATCGCTGTTCTGATAGTGCCACAACTGCACCATCTTTTGCTCAAATTGCCACAACCGTACAATTCCCCAAATGAAGTGCCATGCCCGTTCCATCCTCAATAAAACTTGGTACGCCTGTTCCACCAACTGCCACGCCGTACCAAATGCAAACCTTGTTTCCACTCCTGTTCGCTGAAGATGCCATGCCCATTCGTCGCTGGAAATGCCACGCCAGTACCATTCAGGTTGCCACAACTGTGTCCTTCTAGAAAAGTATATACATGGGCCCCACCCCCTCATTTCCTCATTTTCAGCTTTTAGTGTAACCAAAATCTTGCCAATTTTTCTCTCAAGCCTTCTTGTGCTCACACCCTCTTTACCCCATGGCCAAGAGATTGAACTCCTCCTGGGTCCAGCACCACCCCACCCTCAGGAGGAAGCGCCTGGTAGGGGGACTCTTTGAGGAATATGCCCGCCACCCCACACATCTATTACATCTGGGAGATTCTCTCATGAAGCAGGTTAGCGGCCACACTGTACATTCACTCATGAAGAACAACCATAAATTAGAGCACAAGCTCCTTTACTTTAGAGGGCCATGTTATAGGGCAGTTGCACAGAGCCGAACTTGCAGTAGTCACACATTTGGAGTAGCTAGGGCTAGAAGGTCTGCCAACACTGGAGCCATGGGAGCCGGATTTGTACAATTGCCTCTATTTCACACAAACATATGATGCCAACTTGCACATAGGAGAAGTGCTTGACAATGAGGGGCAGGCACAAAGAGTGTGATTGAGTGTGGACTTGATCAGAGATGCCCTATAGCTCTCCCGCATGGACCGGCCTTATGTGCAGCTAACAAATTCCCCCAAGTTGACCAAGGCACTTTTACAGGGGTGTAACAAACAAAGACGGGATCGAATGTGCCAATATCACACAGGAGGAGCTGGTCATGATAGTAAGGCGGCCCTACAGTTTCTTTTGACCACCCATTGGATAGAAAGGTTCAGCAGATGCAGCATGTCCACTTTGGCCAGGGTGCACCAAGGAAGATGGTGAATTGGGTAGAATATCTACACAAGGAGCTTCATGCCGTATGCTCCAATCCTTAAGGGAAGGTTGCAGTAGCCATGCTTCTCACAAAAGTTCTTTACGATGCTGTTGGGTGGGAGCAGCTTCCCCAAGCCATACAGCTCAGTGATCTAGATGTAATACCTATCTCTGTGCCTCCCTCGCCATACTTTCCCCAACCACCACAACCCGCAAAGTGCCACCAGTTCCCCCACTGCCACCCAATCAAGGCCCTACACAAGAGGACCTGGAAGATGAGGAAGCCAGACGAAAGTAGTTTGCAGAGAGGAGGAGAGTTAGAAGCAACACTTCTTCAATTAAAATCTTTATGAAACCCTGCCTCCTAGAAATCTTTGCAGATTTCCCCCCTCACTTCCCAGAAACAAGCCCCTCCTTCCCTCACTCTTCTTATGTCAACACACCGGAGACACTCCACTGGGGTGAGGTCAAGGAGCTTTCGATCAAGCCAAGCATATGCAAAAAGTGTGCATGTGGCCCATGGAGCAGTGCCAAATTTTGCACTTGGATTTTCTCATATGTTCAGGGAGCTTATTACATAGATGACCAATGTATTCATGCAACAGGAGGTAGCAAGCATGTCCCAAAGAGAGATGTTACTAGCAAAGTCTCAAGAGAGGTAGATTTTAGAGGATTTATACGATATGAATCTCAACAACCTCCAGCTCCAGAACATGATGAGAAGGAGCGGCAACTCAGGCAGGCCATCTCGACTATCACCAAACTCTAGCAAGCTCAAGAGGTTGCAAAGAGGGCCCACCATGATCTATCTTTAGCTTAGGCCGTTGCTAGAGACTCCTAGGATCGAGCTCATGTTGCGGAAGAGGCCCTCACAAAGACACAAAATGATTTCCAGCGATACAAGGAAATCTTGAAGGAGACACTTTGCAAGATAGAGGAATAGCTAGACACATCGGATTCCAAAGCAGCACAACCACCACCACTAACACCATTTGCTCCTTCCTTGAGTGCAACCAAAAGAAAGTGGACGCACTCATGGATATGGCCATGGTGGTCTTTGAATGTTGAGGTCAACATGCTAAGTGATGTAAGCAAAGCAACAATCTTGAGCCCAAATTATCCCATAAGGCTCCCTCCAGCATGACACACTTCTCCCGTTGTACTCTGTGTAGTTGGCCTTATTATCCTTTACCACACAGGTGTCATGTACAGATGGAAGTGATGGAAGCCATGAGCATCATCCAATTTGATGTCTCGCCCATGGCCTTCCCAATGGATTTCACACCTGAAGAAGCTATGGAGGTGAGAGCATTTTTTAGGTTTCATGGCCAGCCATATTCTGAAGACGAAGCTCTTGACAATGACAATAACGGGTGGGATGGAGGTGACAACAACCAAGACGCCCAACCACCTCCACCTCCACCTCCACCCCCACCACCCTCATCTCCCCCACATCAACCTCCACCCTCCACCCTCCAGCCCCTCTCACCCAAGCACCAGCACCCAAGCACCGCCACCACCGCCACCGCCACCACCCCCACCTATTCCCTCCTCAATCATCTTCCCCCATTCATTTTCCTACCCACCCCCTCACCAACCCCACCCTCACCTCCCTCTTTGTTCTTGAATTTAGGAATGTAGACAACATTCCAAGATATCCCTTCCACCCTAGAAAATCCCCCACCACTCTTTGATGCCAAGCTCGCCATGGTAGCTTCTTCATTGCCTACCCCTCCACCCTCATCACCGACTCATCATCTTCCCCCCAACCCTAGAAAAAAGCAAAATTCTACCCGCCGCCCCCCGCTTGAGCATGAGGAAGTCAACCCTCCGCTCAATCCACTCAACTGGCAGGACCCTCTTGACAGAACAGAGTTCAAGCAGGCGATCCAAATCCTTCTTGGTCGATAGCTCTAGGTGACACCGATTACATGCGTACGGATTGCATGGACATCAATGTCCTGTGTCCATACCTTGACACAAAGCATCGGGCGGACCTGGCGACGGTGAGACCATCCACCTAGACAGCGTGGTGGCTATCATCGACCGTTGCCCGCCCCATCGCTTTCAAACTCATGGGTGAGTAGTCAACCTTGAGGCACCCCTTTCTTCTCAAGCGCTTCATTTTGGAGACCTATTTTGCAAGGCGCCGTGACCCCTCCGCATCAACCC
This sequence comes from Cibotium barometz, assembly GCF_041138505.1. NCBI lineage: Eukaryota > Viridiplantae > Streptophyta > Polypodiopsida > Cyatheales > Cibotiaceae > Cibotium > Cibotium barometz. The sequence goes on from NC_141097.1 coordinate 28,831,961, forward strand.
TGAGTACCTACCAATGAGAAGACGGTGGGCATGGAACCTTTTCCACGATGAGCAACAAAAGAACCCAAAGCTATAGTTTAACTTTCCATGGTTCGCTCCTCTAATGGCATAGCAGCCTGGCACGAAAGATACAATGATTAGGTGCTTCCATGAGTTTATACAAAGATATGATGAGGTTCTAGACCCAGTCGTGATAGCAATGATCAGATTCTTCAATTTGATCATCACGCTTCTGGAGGCCTTCCCTGACTAGGACCACTACCACGAAGGCACGCATGGCTTGGCCTTCAACATCAACAAAGGGCCAACACTCAAATAGATTTTTGGCTACTATGAGCACATCATGTGGATTCCCACCTCGGCGACTACAGACCTTGGAAGACATGATGGAGACTACATTTTGGATGATCTCCCTACTCCTACCTTGTGCTATGAATTTATCCGCACTTATTCAATCTACTACCGCTAGATCCGGCCAACTCCAAGGACAGACCTAAATTAGGGAGGGGGTTTTGTCAACTACTTTGGTTAGCTTTAACATTACCTTTCAAGCGTGGCTACACTTATTGTAAATCATCTTTGTAACCGCACAAAGTTCTTAATGTAAAAGAGACATGGGATGACCGAGCTTATGGCTTGTGTAATGCTGGTCATAGGAAAGAGTTGTACATAGAGCTAAGAAGACTAGTTTTGGACCCCCAATTGTAAATGGGCAGCCGACCATTGTAAACTATGAGCTCTTGTATATAACACATTTGATGAAATATGAAAAGGGATGATCCCATTAGTCTCATTTGAGTTTTGCCTCTCTCTGTCTCACTCACTCTCATGAGCTTGTGGATGTATGCTTGCTTGTTTTGCTTGCATGCTTGATTGTTGGTGTGTGCTTGTAGGGTTGATGCCACACAATCCACTTGTTCATGAAGAACAATCACAAAGTGGAACATAAGCTGATGTACTATAGAAGGCCATGCTACAGGGCCATTGTAGCCCGAGTAGATGGGACTCGGAGGCCTGCCTACCATGGAGTTGTGGTGGGGACCAAAACTCTACAATTGTCTATATTTCACAGAGACTTATGATGTCAACTAGAAAACAGGAGAGGTGGTGGATAATGAGGGGCAAATAGTTTATCTCGGCATGGGCTATGTATAGCGTGGGCCTATATATAGCCTAGCCTAGCCTACACATAGGTTGGGCTATTCACCCGGCCTATGCATAGCGCGGGCTATGCATATGGATTCAAGAATTTATAGAATCCAAAATTTTTTAACTTATCCTTGTCAAGTGGGTTTGTCTTTTGTCCATGGGATGGACTACCCACCACCGGGTGTGCGAGGTGTTAATCCATAGTTACTCTTAGATATTGTTATTGCCGAATAGTTATGCATTTATCCTTAATTATTATTCAACCGTCATACTGGAAGTGTGTGTCACTTTGTACCACAACTGTTAACATCTTATGGTGCAAAGCGACTTTCACTCAACTGTGGATGCAGTACATTATGGTTCAGGAGAAAGCTCAAGCATTTCACTACAATGCAGAGCAGTTTAAAAATGAGGTTGAAGCTTTAAAGAAGGAAAATCAGCAGCTAGAAGAGTGCAATGCTCAGCTAGAATATGAAAAAGCACATGATTTAGCCAGAATCAATAAACTGCGAGAAAAAGCTACTGCTTCTAAAGAGCTTAAAGACATAATGAAGAAGCTGGAAGAATATGAAGAAGAGCTTGAAAGACTTCAGAATGATCATAAAGAATATCTCAAAGAGAGTGAAGGCAAGATAGAGCTTAAATATATAATGAAGAAGCTAGAAGCATATGAAGAAGAGCTTTAAAAAATTCAAAATTATCATAAAGAATATCTCAAAGAGAGTGAAGGCAAGATAGGTGAGCTCAGAAATTTAGTGCAAGTTTTGGAGAGGGAGATGGAGTGTTGCGTAGTGTGTATAATGGAAGAAGTGGAGACATCCCACTTATATCTTCACTTCCCATGATATTGAGGTGCTCCCTAATATTTAGTAGGCTCCAATGCCTGCTTGCACTTACAATTTCCACGACACCATTGGGCAACCTAACACATATGTCAAGAGGTAAAACAACTTGTTCATTTGCTTGCAATGGGACCCAACAACTATTTTTCTTCATCCACCGTTCGTAATAAAAGCGAATGTATAAGGTAGCACGAGCTTTAAGATACTGAAATGTTACACTAGACTCTACTATTTTGCACTTGAATGTATCATCCTTATGCTGCCCCTCTACAATGTCCCACTGCCCTCCAAGCAAGGCAACCATGTCATCACCTAGTACTTTCTTGCACACAAACATGGTAAGTGTTTGTGAGAAAGTAAATTGATTGAACATCTTAACAAAAAGATGAATTGGACATACCCAACTGAGACCAACAGATCAAGATGGCTTTGTAAGCTTCAAAGATCCTTGTATCTCACAAAGCATCTTTGATTTCATAACCATAACCGTCCAAGCATCAGGAGTTGGCCATTCAATAGAAGAGAGGAGAGAAGATGTGATGATCTCTAGCTTATCAAACCCACCGTCATGCATTGACACCATATAGGAGTTCCGGTAAAAGAAGATCTTTTTCTTAAGAAGGTCTGCATTGGTTTTACAAGAAAACAATGCCTCACCAATGTGTGCATGGAGTGCTCAAAATGTTCCGGTAAGGCTTTGTAATGGTTTCTCCTCTACCAAGTTGGAAAGGAAAAATATCTACAACCTAAAAATAAGATCATTAAACATGAAAGATGTAGCTATCGTAATATCACAAACCTCCTTCCTTCCTTATGATACTTACAATTACATGGGAATTGAGTTTGTTTAACGAAGATGTATGTCTCATGCCCCATGTACACATGTTGTACAATGGCCACCAAGTCTCCATTGCTCGATTTTTTGAATCCCTCTAAATGATCCTTCCAATGAAGCTCCATCACATCTCGTCTCGTCGGACCAATAGCAGTAGGCTGCAGGAAAACCCAAGCACCCTTACGAAATGCCTCTTTCACCCAAACACCATCATCGTCCCTCTTATTGTACAATGAGATCTCCTCAATCTCATCTTTTGGTCTTCTTCGTGGTGCAACCATATTGATTGTGAAGCTATAGTAGTAAGATTAGGGTTGGGAAAATGAGATAGAGAAAGAAAATGCAAAGATGCTATGCAGATTAGGGTTTTGGGCTTGATGGTTTCATTAGGGTTGGGCAAATGAGATAGAGATGGAAGAGGAAGGAAGGAAGAGTTTATTTTGGACATTCAAGAGGGGAAGTGGACTTGAAATTGAGATTTTTGACTACAATAAAATTTGAGATGGGTTTTTGGGGGGGAAAAGTGAGTTTTGGAGGGATCTCGAAAATTTCAAAATTTTAAGGATTTTTTGAGCCACGAAAATGGTGGGACCATACCTACCCTAAACCCCCTACTTTTTTAAAGGGACAAGTGTAATTATTAGTACTAAAAGCCTACTCCCCCTCCCTACAGCCTAGTCTCCCTCCCTATATTCAAAGGAGACCAAATGTGCACAATCCTCTATTCCTATTGGTCCGTTGTTTGCTAATTACTTTCATTAGCAAAAGGCCCAAAATATGTTCAAATGCCCCCTAATTAGCACACTAATACACAATACATATAAATACATAATACATATACACATCTCTCTCTCTCTCTCTCTCTCTCTCTCCTCCCCACACTATAAAAATATCTCTACCTTCATTTCTCTCTCTATCTCTATCTCTATCTCTCTATATATCTATCTTTCTATCTATATATCTATCTCTCTATCTCTATCTCTTTATCTTTTTCCATTATGTATTATGTACATATACATAATACATATATACATATATAATACATACATATACACATGTTTCTCTCTCTCTCTCTCTCTCTCTCTCTCTCTCTCTCCTCCTAAATAATTTTTTCTCTCTCCATTATGAAAATTTCTCTATTATATATAATACACATATACGAATACATAACATAACACATGTATACCATATCTAAGTACATAATCCATAATATATATATATGTATGTATGTATATATATATATGTGTGTGTATGTATATATATATATGTGTGTGTGTGTGTGTATATATATATATGTGTGTGTGTGTGTGTGTGTGTGGAGCTATATGGTGTTGGAGAAAAGTATGGACATTATGATATTCGCATGAGTTCATGCTATTCTTGCAAAGTGAACTTTGTCGCATATTTAGATTGCAAGCTTTTAGTATATTCAATTTCATAATGCTTGTAGAATCTAATATGGTGAGAGGGTACCTTTGGCACTAGGTGGAGTGCGTCTTAAACATTTTGTGCCGTGAGTGCCATGGTAAAGTGGTAAAGAAGGGGATTAGGTACATGGTGTGAAGACATGGCCCCTCAACCCTTGCCATTGGATCTAAACTTTGGTAAGGGGATGAGAAGACTTGGCCAAAAGATCAGCAAAGTAGCACTCCATCGAGACACATCAAGTTGGCAATGATAATGCAATGGATATGCTTATGTTTTTAAATTGAGATATTGAAATTGATGCCCAAATTTCATGCCAAAATTTTTCAAAATTGGCTTGGAAACACTTGATGCATTGTTAAGCAATGGGTTGTTGCCATGCACAATGGGGATGATTTGGATACATGATTTAGGGTTTTTGGCATTCTTGACAGCTTTTTAGAGTAGAGAACAAGACACTAATTCAATGGAAGAGGTTTTGGACTGAAGAAAAAGTGGATATAGTGTTGTATTTACATCCCTTAAGCTCTCATTCTAACCCTTAACCTCTCCATTTGGACACGTGGGTAAGTGGCTAGGTCATATTTTGTACCAGCTACCCTATTTTTAATAGTGTTGATCCACTTAGATTGAACTAAAATTGACTTCATAGTTGGATAATAGTATCTCAAAACATCCTATAAAGCTGTAGAACTCCCAAATCGGACATCTTTTTGGGGGTCAAAAGGTCAAGAATGCCTATGCATGGCCCTATGCATGGTGTATCTTCAATGCAAGGGAGAAGATTGGACAAAGGCAAAGGCATAGTTAAGGAAGAACCAAGGGTAGATGGAAATTGAAATCCTTCACACATGAGTGGTTCTCACTTTAATGAGATGGGAGGTCATCACACTTTAATGAGATGGGTCATCATCCCAATGCAATGGAATCTACTCATGGTAGGCCACATTACTTCATTGGGGGCAATCATGTTAGACCATTTGAGCACAGACCGCATGATCGTCATCAAGGTGGTGAATGAAGATGAGTTTAAGGTGGTGATGAAGATGAGTTTAAGACAACATTCACTAAGTTCAAAGGTGAAGGCTCAACCAACAATGAGGAGTTTAAAGAATGGATTGATAAAATGGAGCTTTACTTTGAGCTTAGCCCTCGTAGTGATAGGGCCAAGGTGTTATTTACTACATTGCATCTAGAAAGCTATGGTGGTGCCACTTGAACGCTCACGGGCTATTTGATCACTACTTGGGTGGACTTTAATAATGAGATGAGAACTTTTGTTTCAGCCCTTAATAGATCAAGAATGGTGGAGAAATGGTATGATTTCACTTAAACGGGCAATGTCAAAGACTATGTGTACAAGTTTATGAAGTTTTCACTTCATGTGGAGGGATTGCATGAGTACAAGTTGAGAAAATTCATCAAAGGGTTGTAAAACAATATTAAGGTTTAATGTGGATGCTCAAAGACCCGGAACCATCAAGGAGGCCATGCTTCTTTGCGGAGATTGATGAGGCAAAGTATACACATGGAAGCAAAGCAAGGCCTGGCTTTAGGGATGATTTTGACACTTCAACTATGAGCAAGACTTCAAGTGGTGTTGCATCTCACACGGGTCCTCCTAGATTCCCAATTTTTATGGAAGAGGTGGAAGAGGAAATTTCAGATGCAACTCTTTTCCTAGACCTCCAAACATTGATGTGAAGCAAGTTGATGTGAAAGCATCTAACAAGAGCAAGGTTATTACTGAGATGACCACATTAATGACTTGAAGGAAAAGGGCTTGTGCTTCAAGTGTGGTGAAAAATAGAACAAGAATCATTAGAAGGGTTTTAAGGCCAAGAAGATGATCCTAAGAATGATTCTCATTGAACCTTGCCACTATGAAGACATTAAAGAGGATGTGTATGAGTATGAGGAGTGTTTTAAATATGCCAACAATGAAGTTGAGGATGTAGAGAATGATAGTTAATTCCCTTTTGAACCGGGTGGATCAAAGAAGAGTGACGTTGCCTATGATGATGGGTTGTCATTGCCTATACGTGCTTGTCGTGACAAGGATAATATGGCTACCTTATGCAATATCTCAAGTGATGTCCATGCCGGTTGCAAGGGTGCAAGTACATTAAGGTTGAAGGCATACATAAATGGAAGGGTGGTGCATGTTTTGGTTGATAGTGGGAGCACACATAGCTTTATTAACACAAAATCCATGTGTAGTTTCAAATTATAGCCCATAGCTTTACATTGTGGCATAAAGTTCAAGTGGCTAATGGGGCAAAGATGGATTGCACATTGGTATGAAAAGATGTGAATTTGATACAAGTGATTATACTGTTGATTTACTTGTCTTGGAAATGGGTCTCATTGACATCATATCGGGATGTTATTGGTTGGCAACTCTTGGGTTGTTTCATATGAATTTATAGCAGCAAGGGTGTATTAGTTTCATCCATGGAAATGGTTACATTGACTAGAACTCATATGTCGAATATCAAGATGATAAATGCAACATAACTCAAGAGGGAGCTTAAGAAAATGGGATGTATATATGTTTTACAGCTTTGTAAAAGGAAGAGAGCAATGTGGAAAATGATGAAGTTATGCATAAAGGTCTTATTGCCATGATACACAATGTGTTTTGGATGAGTGGTTGTCTCTTTCCGAGTTTGCTCATAATAGTATGCATTATGAGAGGGTTGGTATGTCACCTTTTGACGTACTCTTTGGGAACAAAGTGAATATGCCAATGATGGTTCAAAAGTAAGAGGGGTTGAATCCTAATGCAAAAGAGGAGATGGAAAAGTTGGATGCACTCTTGCAAAATAATGTGAAAGGAATATGAAGCCCAAGAAAGGATGAAACACTATGCTAATGCTACTCTCATAGGATACCATTGGAGTTCATGGAAGGTGATTGGGTGTTCTTAAGGATTCCCAAGATAAGATATGGTACTCTCCATACCAAGTTAGCTCGTTACTATGGGCCATACAGGGTAGTGAGGCATGTTGGTGAAGTTGCTTATCAATTGGCACTTCCATCAACCTCAAAGATTCATGATGTGTTCCATGTGTTGCACCTAAAAGCTTACCTTGTGTTGGAGGTATTTCTATTCCAGCCACTACATAAAACTAGTTTGTTGGATCAATGATAGTAGTCAAAACAATTTCCTCCTCAACCTTGCACTTTTCCTATTGATGCTACTTTTCTTTGTTAGCCCTGGTTTAGCCATTTCCCTTTGCTACTTTTCTTTGCCATTGATGCTACTTTTCTTTTTAAGTCCTAGTTCAATAATTTCCCTTTGCTTTTTGACTTGCTTATTTATGGAACAAAGCTATACCTATAGTTTATGTTTCCACACCATTGCATGTTTGCATGCAGTGACATGGCTCCCTTCATTGGCATGGACCTGTGCTTAACATTTCAGCAATTGGTGCTAAGTTTTTGCACCTATTTTGGATCCAAAGTTTAGTAGCACCTTGGTAATACCCTTGTGCTGTTATTAAGTACACCCAATAGTCCTCCTGCCTTTGGCTTTGGCCAGGTTTATTCATGGAGGACCTTCTTGCTCTTGTTTTGGTAGCCAAACTTCCTTATTCTCTTCATAGTATCCTTGTGTTCTCAAAAGGTTGACCAAAACCCATTGCTTCCTTGTTTTGTTGCTTATGGATACTGTCGGAGCCTTTGCCGTGTAGTACCCCTTTTTTGTCAATCTCTTGGTTTATCAGCTCTTCCTTGGGGCTTGAAATTCTAGAATCATTATCGTGGTCAAGTCTTGTTTCAAACCCTGGGGCAAAAAAGAAACGTTCTTCCTACCATTCTTTGTTTGCACTTGGATGGTTTGTTCTTTCCATTGTATGGAACAATCCTGCATGATGGTAATCCATGGTTTTCCTAGCAATACCTTCTCTTTCACTACACTTGAAGGCATGACATATACCTTTCTAGCCACATGGATATTGCAAACAAGAATTTGTACATTTAGAGATCCTTCCACCTTAGATATGCTACCATGGAAACTTTGGGCCTTAACATTGGTCAGTATTAACTTTGGTTTTCCCAAAGTATCCCGTGTGTCATATGACATAAGGTTATGATTAGCCCTTGTGTCATTAGTGCTATGCTTGTGTTAATATTTCCAGCCACCCATAGATACTAACCCTTGTCGAGCTCAATATTCAGGTCATCATCTTCCATGGATGTTAGTGTTGCCAGTTTATAGATAGGTTTTTACCCCTTCTCTATTTTGCCTTACTAATCCTAGATATGGCCTCTTCTTGTGCAAGCCTTTTTATCTTATCTTGTTGTTTCTTTTCCTTTATGGATCTAGGCTAACATGTCTTTTGTTAAATGTCTATAGTCATGTTAAAGGTCTATAGTCATGTTTTTCAATTTACTTCCATTGATTTTCCCATGTGTTCTACTACCGTGTAGGGTCTTAATTCTACCTAACCCTTGAGGACTAATTTTAGTGATTTGGAAAGGTCCCACTCCCTTGAGTTTTACCATTTTTTGTTTGTTACTCTTGGTCCCATACAACAATACTAGGTTGCCCTCTTTCATCTCCTTGTCTTTGACATTTTGGTTAAACCATTTTTTGATTCGGATATTTTCTACCATTATTCCATGCATGGCTATAAGTCTACTTTGCTCCAACTTCTCTAGGTCAATAATATCACATAGTATTTTGTTTGTGCTTTTTTGCATAGTAAGGTGAAGATTTCATGTATATTGTCATAAAGCTTGTCATGAGGTGATAAATCATCTTGTTAAAATTTTTTGGCCCTTGGTCACTTATGATCTCCAAATGACATCTGAATATAGAGATGACTCGCTCATATAAAAATTTGGTAGTGGTTTGAGCATCAACCTTCCTTGTAGCTCTAGTTTCTGCCCATCTGGTGAAGTATTCAGTGGCTACTATGATGTAACGGGTTTGGGTTCTCTGGGGTGTGGTAGGGCTAATGAGTCCTACAAAATTGACTCCCTATTTTTCAAAGGGTTGTTGGACTGTTACAAGGGTGAGGGGCATGAGTCTTGAGCTTTTCTCTAGTAAAAAAAATAAAAGGCACACAAAAACACAAAACACACACACAAGATTTGGTGTAGAATAGAAAATGTTGATAGATCTCTCACTAAATAGAAAATTCCTCAAGATTTTGCAATGAAATGATGAATCTAGGGTGACTGTGGTATTGTGCAAAAATCCCCATATGCCTAGGCCCACGCTCCATGTGTATATGGGGCTTGGGGCACCTTTATACATGTGGGGTTTGGGCACATGTGGATTTGGGACTATAAAAGGTACATGGTCTATGTAATTTCATGTACCTTTTTTAAATCATTTTGCATGTGATACACATTACTTTCTTGGAGCTTATTGGACAAGCTTCCATGGTGGCTACTTTCATAAGTAGCACACGTGTGTACTCCATTGCTAAAAATAAGTGCAAGTTGTGTGTACTCTAGCCGATGAGTGCAACCCTCATTCTCTCTCTCTCTTTCATTTTCCTTTATTATAGTGGTATCAAAGCTTTTTCTTAGATCCTTATGTAAAGAGTGACCAGGGTTTAATAATTTTTGGATAAAGGCTTTACACAAATTTTCAAAAATGTTATTCTCTAAGCTTATTGTGAAATTCCCTTAGTTAGTGGTTTCTTTCATCAAACCTATTCACAAACCCTAGTTTCCTTTAATATTTTTCTAGTTTCCTTAGAATCTTGGTAGTTTGGATAACTAGAGGTTGATGTGCAAATCTTGGTGCAAAGTTCATCAAGAAAGTGTATAAGTTATAGTTTTGCTCACATATTTCAGTAGATTTATGTGTAGATTGCAGTTCTATTTGTAGATTTGTGTAGAGTTTACTATGCATAGTAGAGTTTAGAGGACTCTTGGTGCATATTTGTGTAGAGTTTACTATGCATAGTAGAGTTTAGAGGACTCTTGGTGTTTGTGTAGAGTTTACTATGCATAGTAGAGTTTAGAGGACTCTTGGTGCATATTTGTGTAGAGTTTACTATGCATAGTAGAGTTTAGAGGACTCTTGGTGCATAGTAGAGTTTAGAGGACTCTTGGTGCATATTTGTGAAGTTAACAAGATCAGATGTAGAAATCAACAAATCTTAAAGCAATATTGAGATAGTGAGTGATTCTTGATCAAATATTTTCTAATCTAGATAGTGAGTGATTCTTGATCAAATATTTTCTAATCTAGATCATATCTTTTATAAGCAATTGTGTTTGTTCAAGAGAAATTGCTACAAACTTCAAGAAACTATGAATATTATTGGAAACTCAAGTAAGAAAAGCACAACTATTGGATTCTTGTGAAATTGATGCAAGAAAAGCAAGATTAGTGAATCTTGTGGGAGTTATAAAGGTTGATCAGTAAGTGATATAAAATGTGTTATCTTTTGTAACACATTTTATATCACTTAGTGATTAAGTGCCATCTAAGAAGTTCTTGATCAAGAAAGTGACTAATAGTAAGGATTAGTGCTAAATCAATGTGATTAATCAATAACCTTGGTAAGAACTAATGAAATAACAATTTATTTTAGACTACAAATATCTTGTGAGACATGCAATGCAAGTTTCTTACCCTAAGTTGTAGCTTGACTTGTACAACCAACTAAGCTTGCTAGGAATTGAACCCAATCTACTAGTGTAAACCAATGTGCTCCATACACCATAAGGTTGGGAGTGTTGTGGTTGTTGGAGAAGCAATACAAATCATTAATTAATCTGCATGCAAAGGCATTTACAATAGGCTATGGCTATAAGAAATAAGGGGTTTACTATTCACAAACCATTTCAAAGTAGCAAGTAGAAATAGACAAACTAGTTAATGTAGAGTAGAGACTTCTAAAAGCAAATCAAACTCATAATGTTAAAGAGTCTTCCCTTTTGAAAAAGCAACACTTTTGGTAGTTAGTCAGTGTGCTATAAGAGAAGTATTTTTTCCTACTGATAATCACAGATGGTGCTATGTTGGCAAGGCACATCTAGACAAATCCATTAAAAGATTAAGTTTAGATCCATCACAATATGACAATGAGCATTATGCCTACCTACCTTCCTAGGGATCATTAGGATGCATTAGACTATCATGAAGGTCTTTTCGGATGCATTAGATATTTATGAGGGTCTATTAGGGATTAGGAGCATTCGGTTAGTGATGCATCCATTGTTACATGTGGGGTTGATGATACTTCACATATGGGATCATTAGGAGCATATATGATGGACCCTTAAGAGCATAGGTCTGAGTTAGAGTCTCCCCAGGAATGCTCTTATGTTAGATGTGCTAGGCTACTCTTCTAGAGTTTTCACATGTGGAGGCATTCCTAATTCAACCACTACTCCTAGTTCTCATCATAGATTTCCTAGTAGCATTAGGTCACGTGTTTGAGAAACCAAACATTATACCTGAGGGAAGTCATGAATTTATTGAGATGAGGCCTTGTAGAGGAGAGCTGAAATTATGCACATGGACCATATTCTTATTAGATCATATGATGTTCTTGAGGGATTTGTATTTGAGCTAGGCATCTTCTTGGATTCAATGTTGATAGAAATTGATTTATCATGGGATATAGGCTATATATATAGGTGCACCATTGATGGAGATAGACTATACCTATGGGGATGAACTTAGGGACCTTGAGGATGCCATGGATGGTGATGTGATGGATGAAACCACTTATTTCTCATGTGTGGATTTATTATCAGTATTTAGTGATGATTATGATAATCTTGATGATCATGTTTCTACTTTGGATCACCATACACATGTAGATGGTCTTGCACATGAGGATATGTTGCATGGTATATAGATCATGCATGTACATGTATTGATGTATTGGACCATGTCCTGGATGGTGCGAGTGATGTTACATGGGTCTATGACATTGATTCACATTGATTTTTGCATAATGCTTACTATGAGTCATGTTCTTTTAGCTCCCATGAACGTCAACATGATCCTATGTTCTTTGAATCTTTGGCCCGCCAAGACATTTGTCTTTGAATGCATTATATGTCACTTAGGATGTATGGTACTTAATTATACTGCATATCTTGGTTTGGAACTATATGGTGATTCTTTTGTGTCGAGACTACCCGACATTCCAGCCACATGAGTTACAAGATACCTTGGATGCTAGATTCACACTATAGTTTATGAGGATGGGCTTGCTAGCTTTCCCTTCGACCCAAGAGCTACTACTATATTAATTTTAGGGATTCATGATGTATACCATGGCTGTCTATTTGATCCTAAAGGATATACAACTATCTTCATCATCAACATTAGTTCCCTATATCTACCTTTTGATCTAGGTGGTTGGAGAGCCATTACCTATGCTGGGAGTTTGCATGGCTCGGTTGATCCAGGGAGGATCATGGTTAGCTTCATTATCAACAACATTCCATTACCCTTTCCATGTGATCCTGGTGGTTATGCGACTTTAGCATGACTCATACTTTGTCATTTTGTCTTCTATGTACCCTTGGCATCAATACCCACTTCTTAGGTATGGGTTAATTTTTGACTTTTGTATATAGCCTCTTGTATATGTTTGTTTATGCATGACCACACTTTGATTTCAAGGATGAAATCATTATAGCAGGGAATGATTTATAATGAAGTTGTTTAGAGTGCATATGCACATAATAGGGCATGGGCCTAGGCACATGATGCTTAGGGCATCTTTACATATGTGGGATTTAGGCACATGTGGCCTTGGGACTATAAAAGGCACATGGCCTAGGTATTTTCATATACCTTTTTGGTTCTTTTACATGTGATACACATAACTTTCTTGGAGCTTACAACCCAAGCTTCCATGGTGGCTACCCCCATGAGCAGCACACATGTGTATACACCATGTGCCAAATGAGTGCAAACTATAAATATTCTAGCCAATGAGTGTAGCCCTCATTCTCTCTCTTCCATTTCCCTTTCTTGAGCGTGCACGTGTGCACACACGGACACACACACAAATGTATACATGTATATATCTATATAGATATATACGTTGTGACACTTTCTTTTGTGCTCCATACAAATGATCTCTCTGCAACTCCAGAAAGATAGGAATGCATGTGTGAAAGTTTAGAGGTGATCTAATGTACTTTTAATTGTGCTTACATATTATGGTGTAGCTTTGTTGGCTTGAGAAGGGGATTTGCATTTGTTATTGTTGTATATCATTGTACAAATATAGCATAAGTGCCAGTATGCTAATCATGCTTTGAATATGTTGATGTGAGCTCGGGGAATGACGATGCAACGTTCATCTCTTTTATCTTACTTGGATTTGGCTATTTGGAAGCAACAAAAGTCGGAGTTAAAGAGGTACAACCCCACAAAGATGCAATATGAAAGTAGTAGTTGATGCACTTACTGTCAATGGGCACTTATGATAGGTTCATAACATCTTGAGATTTTTTTTTTGGGGTTTGTGGGAGCTCTTTGACTAGGCAAATAATGGGTGTATGTATGTCTTTCGATGCACAGAAACTAGGCCAACACAGAGGCATGCGAACCCCTTGGAGATATATACAGGAAGTCAATCGCTTATGAAATGGCTCTTGTACAATGTGTTTAAGAAATGATAGATGTGGACAAAGCCCTTATGCATGTACTCTTGCTAATTTTAAAAGATGTTGGCTTGTCTTGCTAAGCCTATGGCATGAGGTATATGTTTATGTTGGCCAAACCCCAAGCATGAGAACAACACCTTAAGTTTAAAAAAACTCTTGAAGGTTGAAACCTTATAAAAAGTTTGAGGGAGTCAAGGAAATACACAATAGTCAAGAAGGTGGCTATCACTAGAATCATCAGAAAATGTAGAGCCAGGGAAGGCAACATCGAAGAAGATGGAATCGAGCTGTGTAGAAGGCTAGCTTGAAAATTTATAAAAAGAGAAGAAACGATCAATCAAGGGGGAGGGAGAGAAGGTGAGAGCAGAAAAAAGAAGAAGCTCCGGCTCGCCTGTGCATCTACAAAGCAAAATAGAGAGAGGGTGAGAAGTTTTGAGAAGTATCTTATAAAGCTGTGCTGCTCATAAATAAAGGTGGTGCCCAAGCTTCAGTATAGTAAAGTTGCTTATTTTGAAACTTCTACAAGTTGATGAAAGCAGTAAAGAATGAAGCTGTACAAAGGTAGCTGAAAGATCGCCACTGCTTTGACTAAAAGGAGGGAAGTGCTGTGTCTAACAAATTCTATTTAGTTAAATTGTTGAGGTATCATTTTAATCATGTTAACTCACTTGCCTGCAAGTCTAGCTTGCTTTGACTAAAAGGAGGAAAGTGCTGTGTCTGACAAATTCTATTTAATTAAATTGTTGGGTTATCATTTTAATCATGTTAACTCACTTGCCTGCAAGTCTAGCTTTCTTTGACTAAAAGGAGGAAAGTGCTATGTCTAACAAATTCCATTTAATTAAATTGTTGGGGTATAATTTTAATCATGTTAACTCACTTGCCTGCAAGTCTGGCCTGCTTTTCTCTTCTGGTGTTTTTTAAGAAATTCTGCTAAGCTTAGATGAGAAGTTGTCTTTAGCCTTTAATTCATTCTCTGTACTGTGGCTTTTGACTCAGGTAATAAACTCTCTACTCACTCAAGTAGTGTAAGTTTTGTAGCTAAGCCTTAGCATTGCTGAGACTACACTAAATGTAGAGCATGTGAGTAAAGGTGGGAAGAAAATTGCGAGTATCTACTTAGTTCAAGAAAACAAAAGGGAGCAAGAGGTTGGACAAATTCCTGGAGTCTACTCTCTCAATTGGTGTTTTTCAAGGCAAGATATCCAAAGGTTTAAAGCTCTTTCAAAAAGGCTCGGAATTCCGGAGGAAGGTTGTAGGATTCCTCCTCAGCCTGTATAATGAATAAGCTTTTACCTCAATCCCGTGTAATCATCCCCTATTTCAGAATGCGAGAAAATATTGTTTTCCCTTGTTTTGGCCTAGAGAGAAGAAATATTCTAGAGAGAGGTGATTCCATATTGAGATATTTTTGGATATAAAAATTCTCCTAATATCTAAGATATAATTCCCTGAACAGAAGTTCAAAATAAATTCTCCAATATGCATTAGGAATCAATCAAATATGTATATTAAAGGCCTTAGCCTAAGGGTCCACATTTCAAAATTTTTTGGATTATGGTCCAATTAAGGTTTCGATAGGCCAATAGGATTAATCCAAGTGTTGGGATGAGATAAATCCAAAGAATAAAAGAGAATACTCAAAAATGAGTAAATGCCACATAAGATGAAGAGTTGACTGAGTACAAGGTTTATTAGTTAAAAATGAAGATATATTAGTAAAAAATGAGATATTTAGGTAAAATGATGAATTTTTGACACCTTGGTAAAAGGAGAGGGAGCCCCATCAAGTAGGCACCTTTTTCTTTATCATTGCTTGGGTTTTTTCATTTTAAAAAATATGATATTTTTATCTCTCCTCTCTCCTGGAACAAACTGGATCAAAAAGGGAGCCAAATTGGTCCAAACCTTGTCCAAATTGGGTCAAACTGAAGCTGGAAAGCTCTAGAACCCAGTTGGACTTGGTAGTGGCCTCCCTCACCTATAAATAGACCCTCATTCCTTTGTATTATCATCTTTGAGCTATACCATGCCAATATTATATAAAAATAATCATATTTTCTATTATCCCTTAATTTTCCTCTACTTTTGGGGAGCTTGGAGCTTCTCTCTGTCTTCATCAACAACTCTTGAAGTTCTCTTCTCCTCTTGCTAACTAATTGATTGGTTGGGGGCTTCACTACTAAAGAAAGAATCAAGCCAATCTTAGAGGTAAGATGGATTTTATGGTTTTTTTTTCAATTTCCTCAATAACTTCTTCTTCTCAACCCCTCTCAAGCTTGAGAAGCTTTCTAAATGATTGTTTTAATTCAAATCAAGCTTTCCCTAAGAGTCTTAATGTTTAATTAAGAGCAAGTTAATCTTTATGCTTATTTGTAATGCTTTTTATTAAGTAAATCTCTGTCGCAAAAAGAATAGTCATCTTTATGGCTAATTCTTTAACAAAAGGATAATTCTCAAAGATAATCTCTTATTTCAAAACTAAACTCTTGGCTTGATGAGCTAGAGATTAAGAAAATGATATTTTCATGATTTTGTGCTATTAAAATAATGGTTAGTTCTTTTAGATTGTTTATGAGTAGTTAAAAAACTACTTTAACTCATTCTAAATGAGAAATGGATTATCCTAACAAATTAGAAAAAAAAAATGTTGAAATTAGCTTAATCTAGTGGGATAATCATAATTATGGTTAAAATTATGATTTAAATTTATAGTTTAAAATTAAGCTTAAAAGTAGAACTTCTATCATATTTTCATTACAACTTTTATTCTTTTAGGAAATTTAAAAATTATTAGTAATAGCAGAGCGAATCTATGGCAAATTTTTTCGAAAAAAATACATATCTGAATTTTATGCATAATACTAAAAGAGGAACTCCTACCACATTGTAGGTTTAGAAATTTTAAGTAAAAAGAATGATTTTGACCATATTCATGAAAGAATACTTTTTGTATTTATGCATAATTATTTAATTAAGAAAAAAGAGAAATTTGGATAAATTTATTTTATGCATAAGAATTTTTAAATGATAAAAGAGGAATTCCCATGACATTTGAAATTCAATCATTTAAATGCAAAAAGAGAAATATTATAACGGAATTCAACCAATACAGTGGTTGGGCGGCTAACCCATGGGCCGTAGGCTGGATTGGGGGATTCCTGTGATACAGATAGATACAATTAAGTTACGTGTTAGTTAGATTAAGTCCTAGGAAGACCCTTGTTTTGTGGGATCAGCAGGCAGCAGGGGCTGTGCCTCGCTAAAGGGAAAAAAAAGCAGTGATTCTATGGACCAAGTGCAAGTCTCTTCCTTGATTTGGTCATGTGACTTTCGGGTTCAATTGGATCAGTTTGGTTAGTTAAGACTTTGACTCGATAGATTAATTCTCCCGTTAAATGATTTTCTTGGTGGAATCGCCCGTGCCTTCCGGGCAAGGGAAGTTTTTCCGGGTTCTCGGTTTTGGAGGAACCGTCGGGCTAGTCTCTTGTCCGGACATCCTTGGGCGAGGCCCCGAGTGTAGATCCCTGCCCTACGTGAGAGAGGCTGATGCTGCTTCCTCGCCAATGCCCTCGGAGGGGAGCGGGGTCCTCACAGCTGCTTTCAGAGCTTTGTTTTGAAAGCTAAGAAGGAAAAATGAATTCTTATCAGAAATTTATAATAAAAACTCAGAAAGAGTATTTACGTATTGTATTTTCATTCCTTAAGCTTCATTAATGAAGACTTTTAATCCATGAATTTGGTTTTATAGATGGAAGTTCCATGCTTATCTGGTATTCCCGATCTCACCCAGTCTCCTTTCGTCTTCGAGCATATCATCTCTTCTGCTAGACGACTCGAACGAGCCGAGCTAAACTCGCAAACCATTTCGAGGATTTATATTTCCCAGACCTAGCGGAGAGACGGCAACACAAGTGGCACGCAGGGCAATATGTCCATGCATCTTGCAACCAGCGCATGATGCTGAGGGCGAGTATCTCATTGGTCATGGTCCTGTTGAGGTTAAAAATGATTCATGGTATTATTCTGTATCACCCCAGGCCTCGAGATTCAGATTTTCTTGCCATATCTATAGACTTCTTAGATGTTTTATCCCAAGTAGTAAGATAGTAGCTCCTTTGGTAGTGAGGGAACATTTGTCGGGGCATGTCTGTGGCCCAGTATCGTCGTCTTATGCATTTCCCACTACTATGGAGGTTTTGACTTTCTGGAGCCGAGATGCTATATGTACATATTGCAACCTTTATATAAATAAAGAAATGTTTTGTGAAAAATTCCATGTTATGTAAGTGATTGTTTATTATATGACGAACTGAAGAAACCAGATCTGTTACTCGGACATATGTCATAGATCTCCAATAAGATCGTTTATCTTGTTTAAGCAATTATTTTATGAATATCTTAAGTCTTAGAATCTGGTTTGACAAAATCAAAATAAAAATTTAATAATGTATCATTTTTTGAAGAATCATGAGGCGAGCAAATCGTTGGTCGACAGCCAGATCCTCTCACTGATGATGAGGAAGAGATTGACCCCGATGTTCGCAAGGCCCTTCACACAGAACTCAGTGCCTCCGGATACAATGAGAGGAGAAAAGTGGCTCTCACAATTCTGAAGATCATGGAAACAGCCAAGGTGGCATGGAGAAACCATTGCGACACCAACCAGCTGGATAGGAACACCCAGTCCTGGAATGATCTCAAAGCTTATCTAAGGAAGAGATTTTGTCCCCTTGAATTCTTAGAAACCAAGATGAATGAATTCTTGAGTTAAACCAGGGGATCAAAACTATTGAAGAATATCACCAGGCATTTGCTCTTCTTCTCAAGTACTCACACCACCGCTAGACGAAGAGCAACTCATGGCCAAGTTCATTTGAGGAATGAACGAACCTTTGGACACCTTGGTCAAGAATGAAGCTGTACGGATGGCGAAGGACTTCTCGAAAGAGAGATCTTCAAATTACATGGCTTACCCAGGAGGATAGTAAGTGATAGAGATCCCAAGTTCACATCGAAATTCTAGACTACATTCTTCGAAGCATTAAGGAACTTTCTTCGATCTTAGTACAGCCTATCACCCCGAAATAGATGGCCAGACTGAAAGAGTGAATCAGGTAATAGAAGATATCCTTCAATCATGCTATGGCAGGGAACCCAAGAAGTGGTTAAGCCATTTGCACCTGGTTGAATTTGCTTACAATGCTTCTTATCACATCAAGCATTGGAATGAGCCCATTCAAAGCTCTATATGGACAATATTGCCTTACACCATTAGCTTGGTCCGACCCATTGATCAGAGTCGAGATGTCCAAATAGATGCTTGATGACATGGACCAGCAAATGCAATCAATCTGTAAATATATTAAGGTAGCCCAGATAGGTAAAAGTAGCCTGCAGATAAAAAGAGATCAGAGAGAGTGTCCGAAGAATCAGATATGGTCTTCATTCGAGTACGACCCAAAAGAAGTTCCTTGTCTTTCGAGAAGTACAAGAAGCTCTGTCCCACATACTGTGGACCGTATGCTATTATAAAGAAAGTAGGTGATTTAGCTTATAAACTTCAACTTGGTGGAAAGAATATTCTTGGACATTTATGTGGATAAATCACCAAATTGTTATATACCCAAAATTGGATTAGTGGAAGAAGAGTATTTTTATAAAATCCCAATATTCTCGTATAGAACTATTTCTTAATCTATTGTGGTTAGGAAGGAATGAAATTCATAAAGTTAGAATTTTCAACGGTTAGAAGTTCAGTAGATTTTTATCTGAAGAAAAATACTTAGGAATCAAAGCTAGAAGTAAATCGACTAATTTTGGTAGACCACGACTGTGAGAATGGCGGCTAGTAAATTACTTACCCATTGCTTGAATCTGAATCAAGCAAAAACCTTAAGACCAATTCGAAATCTTGACACAAAGAATATATTACCGTTGAATTAGAGTAGTTTTCCCTTAACCGAAATCACCAAGAATCAAGTTGAAAATTCAGTCAAATGATGGGTAGATTACCCTGATGTGAGATCAATGATTCTCATTAAGAAAATCTAGATGATGGGGAAAAGGGTTTTGTGGAATCAAACTCAAATCGGGAATTCTACTTGCATAGAATCTCTTTCAAAGGATGGTTTTACGCCAGAATGCTGGAGGAAGCATTTGGTTTGTGATTAACTACGGAGAGACTCATTGCAACAGATGTGGCACAGGGACTCATCAAGGAACATCGCTCGTGGCCTGTCGAAGTCTGGACCAGCCTCGGTATGGTTAAAATGGTGCGCTTCCGGTACGATGGGTGAGGACCGATGAAGCGGTCCCCGAGTGAAGTGGTAGGACACCTAAGTAGGATCCTAGAGGTTTCTAACCAGGTGATGCACGAGCTCGCGGTTGCTAGGACACCCATGCGTACGTCGAGGAAGATATGGATGAACTGGAAGGAATTACATTTCTAACCAGGTGATGCACGAGCTCGCGGTTGCTAGGACACCCATGCGTACGTCGAGGAAGATATGGATGAACTGGAAGGAATTACTTTTGTGAACTGAATTTTGATATTAGATCTCATTGGTTGACCAACTGGTCTTCAATAGAGAGTCCAGATGATAAATCTTTGTAAATTAACAAACTCAATATTTTGGAGGATTATGATCAGTAATACTATGTTTTCATTGAAAGTTTATTTTAAAGATAGTCGAATCTATTATAGTGGCAATTTC
Organism: Cibotium barometz; assembly: GCF_041138505.1. Classification (NCBI taxonomy): domain Eukaryota; kingdom Viridiplantae; phylum Streptophyta; class Polypodiopsida; order Cyatheales; family Cibotiaceae; genus Cibotium; species Cibotium barometz. The sequence continues at coordinate 28,852,534 of NC_141097.1, forward strand.
ATATTGGGTATGTAGTATGCCTACCTTAAATTTTTCTTAAAGCGTCAGCTAGGGGACCTAGGAACTCTTTTCCTCGATACTCGGGCAAAACATAACCAAATTTTTATAAAGGAATCCCACCAATACAGTGGTTGGGCGGTTAGCTAACCCATGGGCCGCCGGTTAGGCTAGATCGGGGGATTCCTGTGATACAGATAGATATGATTAAGTTACATTAGTTAGATTAAGTCCTAGAAAGACCCTTGTTTCTGTGGGAGGGAATCAGCGTGGCTGTGCCTCGCTCTAAAGGGGAAAAAAAGCGAGTGATTCTATGGACCAAGTGTAAGTCTCTTCCTTGATCTGGCCATGTGACTTTCGGGCTCGGTCGGATTAGTTTGGTTAGTTAAGACTTTGACTCGATAGATTAATTCTCCCATTAAATGATTTTCCTGGTGGAATCGCCCATGCCTCTGGGCAAGGGAAGTTTTTTCGTGTTCGCGGTTTCAGAGGAACCATCGGGATAGTCTCTTGTCTAGATATCTGTGGGGGGGGCGAGGCCCCGAGTGTGGATCCCTGCCCCACGCGAGAGGCTGACGTTGCTTCTGCCACCGCCAGCGCCCTCGGAGGGGGCATCATGGAGGGGACGGGGGTCTCACAAAGGTGAAATGATCTCAAGGCTTTTACTTCTACTTCTTATATGTGAGAGGGGTTTCTTTTTGGTTTATAATCCATCACTTCAAAGAACCCAACACAGGTTAGAAGAAAAGTTGTCTAGTAATCAAACCAGCAAGTGTGATCATAAAACTTATGCAAGTTTTTCTTGTGTTGTGGATGTTTTATGGTATTGTCTTGTCATCATCAAAGTTTCTTGAGAGAATTTGTGAGGTATAGAATCCATATATAACAATCATTGTATAACCTTTGAACACTTTATAAAACCTTTATACCCTTGTGAGAGTAAGTGAGTCAAGGGGAGTGTAAGTTGGTTGTCTTGAAAGCAGGCATGTGTTGCCCCAAGTTTGAGTAATTTCAATAAGTTCTACCTTGATTTTTTGGTTCGGGTTTGTCAGAAGATGCTAAAAACACCACATATTTCATCTTGTTCTTGGTGCTAGAGATTAAGTCTACAACCATGATTTTATCTTTAGTTCTTGAGCCACATGTCAGCAACAATAGCATTTGTATTGGATTCAATGTGGAGGTGCTTGGATCTTTGAGAACAGAATATGAATGGTTTTTACTTTTGAGACTTCATGAATGGAAGGGAAACCTTCACCTATCCCCACATCTACCAGTGGAGATCCTACATGCTGAAGTTTGTGAAGAAGAAGATCTTAATTGATCCAAGTTATAAATCACAAGTTTAGTTTTCCAATTAGTGTCACTATGAATAATGTCAACTTCTGCTTAGCTAGTTTGTAGTCAATGTTGAACTCAATGTAAATGATAGGAAATATTTCTTGTTACTTTCCATCATCTTAAGGTTTCACTTGTCACTGAATGTCCGAGGATTTTTTTTTTCAGTTTGAGGAGAGAGAACTTGTGTTGGTGCGTGTTGATGGTTGTTTAGTGTGATTTCACTTAAGATTTATGGTACAACTTGGCTAGCTATAGAAGTATTTTGGTTTAAAGGCCAAGACTCACATGTTTTGGTGCCCCCCCACTGAGGATTGGAGAGTTGTGATCAACATGTTTTGGAAACCACTTGCAGGTCGACTCAAGACCTATGGTGGCTAGCTTAGGGTATGAGTTGTTCAAAGGAGAGAAAAAAGAAAATGTGGATAGATTTCTAAGAAGGATAGAGTTAGCAGCTCTTAGCAACAATAGGGATGATGATGATGCCTACAAGTTAATAATGGTAGGGTTACTCTTGGAAGGAGCAGCTAGGGAGTAGTATGAGGGTGTGTTAGCAAAAGAGGACAAGGGTGATTGGGAGAAATTGAAAAATGCTTTGAGAAGGAAATATGGGAAGGCTGATAATCCAGAAGACCTTTGGAGGGAGCTTAGTAGGTTGTATCAAGGAGAAGAGGAAGAGAATTCAGCCTTTGTAAGTAGATTTGAAGGGGTCTGGAGAATAATTTTGAGGGTTTTGCGAGAAAATAAAGTACCACCAGACTTCTTGAAAAAAGAGAGATTTATAAGACAGTTACATGGTGTTATTAAGGAAAAGGTGGAGCGTAAGGGTCCTGACACTTATACATAAGTAGTTAGATTGGCCACATAATAGTGGAGGAAAAAGGTGAGAAAACAAGAGCTGGCTCAAAAGGAAAGAGAAATAGGTATGCAGGATGCAAGTTAAATACAACCATGGAACATGTGGGCATGTGGTAGAACCTTTGCCTGTGGACATGCATGTAGAAAGAGAACTTGGTGTGGAGGATCCAAGGATTGTAGAGCTAGATAGGGACAAGATGGCCTGCATCAATAAATTCAAAGATTAACTGAGCAAATTGGAAATCTTAATCTTGCTATGCAAGTTATTCGAAACCAAGTGAGGAGACCACAAGGAGAGAGGCCATAGAGGAATCAGATTGAGCACTTCCAATGTTACAATTTAATTTATGGTGAGAAGGGCCACATAGCTCCTCGGTGTCCTCAACTAGGGAGAGATCCAGGAGATGTGTATCCTATCATTCAGAGGCCATAAGGTAATAGAGGTGTTGGCAATAGGGGTTCATATAATGGGAATCAAGTACCAATGCAAGGACAAGCACAACCTCAAGGTCCTTTGGGTAATGTGCATGTACTCAAAATCATTGAAGAAGAAGAGGACGAGGTTGATATGTTAGCCACAATAAGAAAACAAGGATACAGAGGTATGAATTTGAAGATGTAGGCAAAGAAGCAAGAGCCAAGAAAAAGAGGGAGAAGGGAAAGGCAATGGAGCAGCCAAAATCTAGCAACAAGTAGGGAAAGGCTAGAGCTAGAAGAAGAAAAATTAGCATGGATGATTTTTCAATTGAGTGAGGGAGAATCCCCTTATAGTCTCTTGATAGATGTGAAACACAAAAAGGATGATATCACCACCTATGATCAACTTTTATAGATGCACTCCAGTATAAAAAGACAATGGCACAAACTTGCAAGTGTTAGATGAATTAAGTTTAAAATGATAGACGCTAATTTGGTTTAGTTGAGTAGTAGGGTTTCTAACATTTTTCCTATTTTTGTTGTTTGGATTCATGGCAGGAAAGTGAGTAAAGTTTACATAGATGGTAGAGCTCAGGTCTATGTCATGACTAAGGAAGTTATACATGACAGGCATGTCTATCTTCAATGTAAAGATGGGCATGGAGTTAAATGTTCTTGGACAAAAAGTGGTCATTGATATGCATGTCATGCCAGTAGGGGTTGGGGCATATCCCATCTTTTTGGGAAGGTCCTGCTAATTGCTATGAAGTCTAGATAGGATTGGTATGGGGGTTGCATTGATTTGTTTGTTGATAGGCCTAAAAAGAAGAGGATAAGATATGATTTGAAAACTGGCAAGATTCTGGAAATTGGAGAGAAGAGGTAGTTAGAAATGGGAGTTGATTCAACCTCTTTTGATAGTTATTATGCTTATTCTATAGGATCCTCAGATAAAACTGATGATGATTCATGATTGGATCAAAGTATTTTGGAGCTTGAAAAAGACATATGTGGAATGTAAATAGTTGATCATACAACTGAACAAGCTTGTGCGCCCAAAGAGAGAAACCCAACATTCCAAAGACTGAACTAATGGTGGAGATGCTTGCTAGTGATCTAATTGGTAAGGAAAGAGAGGAATATGGAGTATTTCGTGATAGGTACCCCAAGTTTTTTGCCAAAGACTACACTTAGATGAGACGTACTTCGAGTATGATTCATGAGATTAAGTTGAAAGAGGGAGCAAAGCTAGTAGCCCAAAAGTTGAGAAGATTGGGAACTATTCAAAAACAAGTTTTAGAGCTAGAAGTCACTAAGGTGTTGTAGGCTGGTTTCATATACCCTATTGGTGATGCAAAATGGGTGTCCCTTATAGTAATTGTGACTAAGAAGGGTAACAAGTGGAGAATTTGTGTGGATTACATACCCCTCAATATACAACTATGAAAAGGCTTCATTATCCCCTTCCTTTCCAAGATAAAATATTAGACCAGGTTGCAAGGCATGAGAGATACTTGTTTTGTTGACGGGTTTAGTGGCTATTTTCAAATTAGGATAACCCCAAAAGATTAGAAAAAAGATTAATTCTATCACTCCATGGGGAGTACTTTGTTATAGAGTTATGCCTTTTGGTCTTCTCAATGTATATGCGAGTTTTCAAAGCTAGGTAGGCAAAATCCTTGCTCCTTACCTTGGATCCTTTGTTAGAATTTTTATGGATGACTTCTGTGTTTAGATGGATACATGTGGAGATTCTTGACTTAGTGTTTAAATGCCTTGATGAAGATGGATCCAAGCTCAATCCAGCTAAATGTAAGATAACAAGAGCTTGAGTAGTACTCCTGGGTCATAAAGTAAGGGAAAATGGCATAGCCCAAGATCCTACAAAAGTGGAAAGCTTACTACAAATGGAGAGCCCAAGATCAACCAAGGAGCTTATGAGTTTTGTTCAAAAGCTTAGGTATTTTTCTAGGTCTTTTTGCATGCTTGTAGAACGTGTTTATCCTTTGCAAAAGTCCAATCAAGGAGATCCATTTATGTGGACTAAAGTGGAAGAGAATGCCTTTGAGAATCTCAAAGATATGCTTTCTTCTCTTACAATTATTATGATGCCCCTAGATTGTAGCCAGCCATTGTATTTGAGCCTTAGTGTTGGAAAGCATACAATAGGAGCAGTGCTTATGCAGAAAGGTACACAACAATCATACACGAGGCCTATCTTTTATATTAGCAAGACAATGGGTGAGGTGGAGAAGTCATGGCATGAGGTTGAGTTACTAGTATGGAAACTTGTGTAGCCACTAAGCGATTAAAATATTATTTGATTTATAGATCTTTTGTGGTACTTACCTCTTGTAATTTGTTACCTCATGTAATGAGATATCCAGGAGATAAATAAAAGGTGCAGAAGTGGATTATGACTTTAGAAGAATTTGACATGAGTTTCATCAAAGAGGATAGTGTGAGAGCTCACATGGCAGATATGCTCACCTATAAGGAGGTCTAAGTTAAATCCAAACTCATTAAAGACATTGAAAAGGAAATTGTTCCTAATCCTAGCATGCATGAGGTGTTACAAGATATATATATGGAACTTTGTTTTTTGATGGAGCTTTTAAAAGAAGTGTTAGCAAAGGAGGTACTAGGTTTCTTTTTATTAACAGACAGGGGCAAGAGTTGTGGTTTGGCAGTCAAGAAATACAGGTGAAAAGCAACAATAAGGCTGAGTATTTTAGCCTCCGTTTGGGTCTTGAAGAGTGAAAAAAAAGAAAGGTCAAGAGGCTGATTATAAAAGGTGATGCCATGCTTATCATAAGAGAGGTATGGGGCACTTGGAGCGTCAATAAGGATGAAATCAAAAGCTATTTTTTAAAGGTAAGAAAACTTCTCAAGTGTTTTCAACCCTTCCAGGTTTTGCATGTGTCCAGGGATGACAACAAAAGGGCTCATGAATTGGTAGAGCAAGTTTTTACCAAGATGTGTACACCATGGTAATCCAAAAGCCTTTTTATCAAAGAAGATAATTTATTTATTGAGGAAGAACATGTTCTTCTTATAGGTTTTGCAAGAAAAGGTTTGAATTCTTCAAAAACAAAGGTAGTTGTCAAGAGAGCCATGAGGTACGTGTTAATTGGTAATCACCTTTATCATAAAGGAGCTGATGGTGCTATGAGGAGAGTTTTGTGCCAAAATGAGATCCATGATTGCTTGAAAGCTTTCCATCATGAAGAGGGATGTGGAGGTCACTATGGAACTGACATCACCAAAAGGAAAATCCTAACATCAAAGCTTATGTGGCCTAGCATGAATAGGGATATCAATCATTGGTGCAGGAGTTGTCATGAGTGTCAAGCCTTTCAAAAAAGGATGCTAGTTCTAGAGCCTATACATCATATTTTGAGCTATGGAGCTTTAGATAAGTGGGGTATAGATGTTATTCGACCTCTTCCAAGGTACTCAAACCAAGAAGCATTACATTATCACTGCAGTAGACTACCTCACTAGGTGGCCAAAAGCTAGAGCAACAAGCAATGCCACAACACAACAGGTTTGTAAATTCATTTATGGGATGATTTGTTGTCAGCTTGGTGTTCCTTTGGAGCTTGTTAGTGATCAAGGAAGAGAGTTTAGGGCTGATGTGGTCAAAGATCTTACCATTGTCAGCTTGGTGTTCCTTTGGAGCTTGTTAGTGATCAAGGAAGAGAGTTTAGAACTGATGTGGTCAAAGATCTTACCAAGAGGCTAGATATAAAACATAGGTTTTCCACTCCTTATCACCCCTAGTGCAATGGGATTGTGGAAAAATTTAATGGTGTCTTACAAAAATTATTGTTCAAATTGGTGGAAGACCCCCCCTAAATGATTGGGACTTATATTTAGAAAGGGCTTTGTGGGCATACAAAGTGTCAGAGAAGAATGCCACATGATTTACTTCTTATCACTTGGTTTATAGTGAAGAGTGTGTATTTCCAGTAAACATTTGCCACATGATTTACTTCTTATCACTTGGTTTATAGTGAAGAGTGTGTATTTCCAGTAAACATTTTGCTTCCTTCACTTAACTTTCTTTTGTAGCATAATGTGACATATGAAGAACAAGAAAAAAGGATATGGTTTAATCTACACTCTCTTCTTTTGGATTGAGAAGAGGCCATCAAATGGTATAAAGAGACTAGTCAAAAAATAATCAAAGCTGCTGTTAATAATCCTAAAATGGGATTGATCATGGTGATAGACAACATAGATTAAGCATAATTATGGTGGATTGAACCACACTAAGAACTCCATAAGTAGAGATAGAGAGAGATTGCACACTCAAGACAAAAGCTCTATTGCATATCTCAGTTGAACCATATAATGATATAGGCCTTCTAGCCTTATCCCACTTTACACATCATCATCCATGTGGCACTCCCCTTTTCCACTCTTTTAGTGAACACCATACAATATCACATGTGGCATTCTTATCTTACCATAATATCTTGCACCACTAGGGTGCTTTCCCACATACACACAACATCGCGATTATATCTTTCAACACCCCCTCTTAATCGAGGTGTTCCACAACTCACCCATCACCCATCACCCATCAATGTAGCATTGCACAACCGCAATCGCTACCTCTCAACACTCCCCCTCAATGATACATTGGAGTGTCCATCAAACAAACATATGTGCGCGTGTCTACCATCTTAGACACCTAATCCATTTTGAGCTAACTCGTTCACAACAGAACCATTGAGTCTGATTTGAACATAGAATTTTGGGTGGGAACCAACCCATGCACATGCACCTCACACGTGCATGGCTCATGCACACATCACGACAACCATTTTGAGCTTCTTTGGTGAGCTCGGGTAGGGCAACCCTCATACCAATGTGGGTGATTACAAAATATTCTCATACATGGGTGATAATCCAATTATAAATTACATTTCCATTTTGTCACAACCGAGCAAGAGATTCACAATTGCTTTAAAAACACGACTATGCCTATTGTTCCATGTGAACAAGGCTTATGCTTTTTTTTAAAAATCATATGATATGGTGTGAATGAAATCTTAACTCTAAGGTTTAAAAAACCTTATCAAAAGCTGCACCAAATTAGGAAATAGTCCAAAATGCCCTAAAGATCTCTGCAACCTTTAAACGGCACCAATTGAATTTTTGGGGGGACGGCATGCACATGGGACCTGCATCATGAGGTCCTCTTCCATTGCAACTCTCCTTCGAGAGGCACTCATGGCTACTGCACAGTCTTCTATTTAGTATGACCCTGAGCATTTCCTATCTCTCATAGTCATTTGGTTTCCACATTGTTTCCATTAGCAATGCCAATCTCTGATAGTTCGAGGGCCCTCATCATCCCCTGTGTGGGCCTCTCTGCATCAACGGCATAGCCGGGCTCTCTATAACCTGCTCGCGGCAAATTGTAGGCATTTCCTTGCTTTTTCTTTGGGTTGGCTTCAATACCAACGTACTATTCAAAGCATGTGCTACTGACTATTTGAAGGTGAGTAGTTGAGCTTTTGTGCAGCTCGTTGAATGATGGTTGCCTTTGAAGTTGACTTGTCTATGGTGAAGCTTCAAAATTCTTGCACCTTGCCTCGCCTGTGGCTATACCACTACGCTGCTTCTTGTCCATGCACCTACTGCACGTCCTTGCATACATTCTTTGAAACTCAATAATGTTGCCGCCTCTCTGCCTCTCTACACCTGAGATTGCTCTCGTGCCTGTAGGCTTCCAATTTTCTTGCTGCTGCAACTATTTACTTTTCTGACAACTCTTGCTATTGAAGTCACTTCGTAGCTTTCTCTTTATTGCTGCAACTTGCCAGACTGAAGTTTCCTTGCTGCTCCCATTGCTTTTTCTTTGAGACTTGGCTATGCTTGGTCTGAGTCTACCACTCTGCGCCCAAGTTCTCCAAATATGTAGCTTGTTTTAGTTGCTACTCTTTGCCTCAGAGAACCTCATAGTAGGGGTTTCTCCATAGCTCTATCAACATGGTCACATAAGCTCACCATTGAGCTCCAATATGCATGCCCTTCTTTGATGCGTCCATTTCCAAGGGTGCTTTTATGCAAAGATTTCTCGCAAGAAATCTTAGGTGATATACCTTGTGAAAGGTTCCTCTTGCTTCCACTGAACATTGCTCATCTTTCATGAGCAAATCAACACATCCCTCCATTTTATGTGCACATTCATGGGCTCCTTTTCTTGCCCACAATGCTTGCCCCTTGCTTGGAAAAGCCTTTCACCTCCACATATGCTCTTTGCCAACTTGCAAGATCCATGGGATTCACTCATCCCATAAATCAGCAACCCTTCTTTACATTGTGCATTCTCCAAGCTCAAACACCAGAAAACATTGAGGCAAAACTTTACAAATTACCTCCATAAATTTCTTGGTAACTTCCTTGTTGACATCGAAGACTCCATAGCGTTCATACTTGTTGAAATCTTTATTTTCAGCTTCTTTTGCAACTTTAAGACTCTCTCCAATCACCAAAACATAATCTCTCTCCAAATGCAATACTAATGACAATGAGTGTGCTAATTTTTTTCATAATAAACTAAAAATAATACTTAATCAAATGAACACATAACCAAGAAATCTATACATAAATATTCACCACCATGACCAAGAGCCCACCCAAGTCTGAAACCATGTTAACAATCCTAAAATGGGATTGATCATGGTGATAGACAACATAGATTAAGCATACTTATGGTGGATTAAACCACACTATGAACTCCATAAGTAGAGAGAGAGAGAGATTGCACACTCAAGACACAAGCTCTATTGCATATCTTAATTGAACCATACAATGATATAGGCCTTTTAGCCTTATCCCACTTTACACATCATTATCCATGTGGCATTCCCCTTTTAGTCAACACTCACACACCATACAATATCACATGTGGCATTCTTATCTTACCACAATATCTTGCACCCCTATGATGCTTTCCCACATACACACAACACTGTAATTACATCTCTCAAGGGTTGGGTAATAAAGGCTTAAAGAAGGGTATGCTTGTGTTAAGATATAATAATTCTCTTAACACCACATTCAAGATGTAGTTTAGGGTATGGTGGGAAGGCCCTTTCATTATGCATGAAACCTTTCTAATGGAACATATCAATTGTAGGATCTTGAGGGTCAGTTGCATTTAAGTAGAGTCAATGGCTTAATATTGTAGTTTAGGGTATGGTGGGAAGGCCCTTTCATTATGCATGAAACCTTTCTAATGGAACATATCAATTGTAGGATCTTGAGGGTCAGTTGCATTTAAGTAGAGTCAATGGCTTAATATTGAAGCCATACCACATTAGGATTATGTAATATAGAAAACATATAGGATTATGTAAGATAGAAAACATAAGACAAAACACTTGAAAGTGTTTTGCAATGGGGTGGGGGCAACATATGATAGATTTTTTTGTGCTCCATACAAATGATCTCTCTACAATTCCAAAAAGATAGGAATGCATGTGTGAAAGTATAGAGGTGATCTAATGTACTTTGAGTTGTGCTTGCATATTGTGGTGTAGCTTTGTTGGCTTGAGATAGGGATTTGCATTTGTTATTGTTGCTACATATCATTGTACAAATATAGCATAATTGCCGATATGCTAGTCATGGTTTTAATCTGTTTGATGTGAGCTCGATGAATGATGAAACAAGGTTCATCTCTTTTCTCTTGCTTGGCTTTGGCTATTCAGTGGTGGTAGCAACAACAGTAGGCAGAGTTAAGGAGGTACAACCCCACAAAGATGCAATATGAAAGTATCAGTTATGTTGATGCACTTGCTATCAATGGGCACTTGTAATAGGTTCACAACATCTTGACAATTTGTTGTGGGAGCTCTCCAATTGGTGGGTGTATGTATGTCTTTGGATGCATAGAAACTAGGCCACCATAAAGGCATGTGAACCCCTTGGAGGTAAATATAGGAAGTCGATCGTCTTGTATAATATGTTTAAGAAATGATAGATGTGCACAAAGCCCTTATGGATGTACTCTCACTAATTTCAAAAGATGTTGGCTTGTCTTTCTAAGCCTATGGCATGGGGTATACTTTTATGGTGGCCAAACCCCAAGCGTGAGAACAACACCCTAAGTTCACAAAAATCTTAAAAGTTGAAACCTTATAAGTTTGAGAGAGTCAAGGCAATACATAATAGGCAGGTTGGCGTGGTAGGGATGCATCATCATCCTATTTGGTGCTCATATCAAGAAACTGGACGACGTTGGTGATGATGAAGCCCATGAGCATAAGCTTCGATTATGTACTCATCTCTACAAGAAAACGAAGAGAGTGAGAGGCCCTGAGAAGTATCTTGTAAATATGTACTGCTCATACATAAAGGTGGTGCCCAAGCTTTAGTATAGTAAAGGTAGTGGTTTGTGTTGAAACTTCTGGAAGTTGATGAAAGCAGGAAAGAATGAAGCTGTACAAAGGTAGCTGAAAGATCACCACTACTTTGACTAAAATGTGAGGGAAGTATTGTGTTTGACAAATTCCATTTAGTTAAATTTTTGGGGTATCATTTTAATCATCTTAACTCGCTTGCAATGGCATTTTTGAGACTACACTAAATGTAGAGCATGCAAGCAAAGGTGAAAATTGCGAGTATCTACTTACTTCAAGAAAATAAAAGGGAACAAGAGGCTGGCCAGATTCTTGGAGTCTACTCTCTTAGTTGGTGTTTTTTAAGGCAAGATATCCAAAGGTTTAAAAGCTCTTTCAAAAAGGCTCAGAATTCTAGAGGAAGGTGAAATGATCTCAAGGCTTTAACTTTTGTTCTTATATGTGAGAGGGGTTTCTTTTTGGTTTATAATCCATCACTTCAAAGAACCCAACACAGGTTAGAAGGAAAGCTATTTGCTAATCTTGACAAGGTCAAACCAGCAAGTGTGATCATAAAACTTGTGCCAGTTTTCCTTGTGTTGTGGATGTTTTGTGGTATTGTCTTGTTATCATTAGAGTTTCTTGAGAGATTTTTTTTTTAAAAATTGCTTCAAAAGTGACTTGAGCAAATTATAAAAGGGAAAACTATAAATTAGATATTCCATGCAGGAATTAGTGGAGAATCTTTCACAGACTTATAAATAAACAAGAGACATGCATGTAGAAACTAGTGAAGTATCTTAGATATTCCATGCAAGAATTAGTGGAGAATCTTTTACAGACTTACAAATAAACAAAAAATAAACAAGAGACATGCATGTAGAAACTAGTGAAGTATCTTTAAAAGATGTGGACATCCACTTTTAGATATGTATCAGCTTTGATGTGTAGATATATATTTCTTTAATATTTATGACCTTATAGATATTTATTTAAAAAAATATTATAGGCATTAAAATGTTTTTGTCTTAGTAAGTGTCTTGAAATAACATGATGTGAATATGATTGAGAGTTTGGTGCCAAATTATAGTTTAAAATGCTACATCTCACTATTGCTATTTTTAAAAATAAGTATCCCCTATGATGATTTTTTAAATTATTGGTGGGATATCAAGTTATTTTTGAAGTTTTAAAGGTTACATTTTTTAAACTTTACTTTGAAAGTAGCTTTAATAAAATGTTAGGCACACTACAAATGAAATATAAAAATCCATATGTATGAATTTAGGGTATTTTTGTATACCTTCTATCATTTAAAGAAACACATTTTTATGCATGTCTCATTGAATATAATACTATTTTAGCACTTTTATGCTATTTTAGTAAGATTAAAAATTATAATTTTACTCGATACTTTATTTTTTTTTACCAAAATGTTTACCATAGGTACATGGATGGTAACCAAGCATTCTCAAGTAGTTTCATGGAGTTTTGAGTTCGTTTACCTTTTTCAAAAATTGAAAAATCATTTAAACATCAACCTTAATCTACTTTGGTTATGATATAATAGCTTGTTTGTTTTTTTTGTTTATGAAGCCTTTCATTCACTATTGGAACTTATTAAAACAAGTATGAAGTCTATTTTGTTTCTTTCATCCAATATGGGATTTGGTAAGTTATAAAGGCTTCCACTATTCTTTATATGAAAAAGCCTATACATCATAAGTGTTCATCAAGAGATCACATGTACATGTGCAAATTTTGAGTATGAAAAACACCCCTTTTTGAATGTAACTAATCTTTTTTATTGATAAACCACTTGTATATGTAAAATAGCCCCCTTTTATTTGGACTCACTTGCTATCTTATTTATTCTTAGGTGGAACCCCAAAGCTTCCATAAGTTCCAAGAAAGGCATCTTTTTTACTTTTCTTGTGTAAGAAGTTGTCTTGTTTGAAAGCTCCATACTTTAATAGTTTAGAAAAATGGTTGACATTGATTCCATTTTAACTGATTATTGGGACTTATAAAAAAGAAGAATTCTTTATAAGATGTAAAATTGCCATTTTGAGAATGCTAGGCTTGGTTGACGTAGGATAGGTTGAGCCATGTGTGTATATCATGAAAACTAAATATGAGGATCAAATCTATGGAGGGGCTGGTCCACATTGCTAGAATGTGAAGGTTGTGGTACCCTTTCAAACAGGGTTTGATTGACATGTGACAAATTGGGTTGTGTGTTTATATAATGAAAATTGACTATGAGGATCAAATTTATGGAGCGGGCTGGCCCACATTGCTAGAATATGAAGGTTGTGGTACACTTAGTAAAAAATTGGCCCTTTAATAGAAAGGCTCCAAAAAAGTAATAGTATGCCCTTCTAATCGCTTCACATAGAAATGGAGGTTTTCAAAAAAAAAAAAAAGGGGATGACCTTTAAATTTAAAGGCTTTGGAGTGGTCTTTTTGGCCTAGAATTTAATTCAATACCATAGCACGAGAGGATTAACAAGCTTCTCTTGGTTGCTAAAATGTAAATATGAATATATAAAAATATAATAAAAAAGTGAATCTCTTCCTCTGTGTGTGTGTGTGTGTGTGAGACACACATGCACACATGCACGCATGCACGCACACGCGCACGTGTGCACATGCGCACACACGCACACACAATGATGAAACCTCAAAGTGGATAATGAGCTCCAGTGCTAGAACTTGAAGGTTGTTGTACCCTTATAAGGGGAAGTTACTCTTTTGGAAGAAGGGTAGAAAATAATTTACCGCTGAAAATAAAGGCTAAGTTTTGAAAAAGCATAATAGTATGATAGTATGCACTTTCAATTTCTTCATTTAGAAATGGAGGTTTAAGATGAGACATTCAAATGAAATCTGAGGGCTGAGATTGAGCTTCAGCCTTTCGACCTAAAGTATATTTCAGAACGAGCATGGCACGAATGGGTAAGGGCGAGTTTTCACGCTAGCTTGAAGTGAAAATTGATAGGGAAGTAAAGCATAAGAAGTCCTTATAGTTGAGGGATCAACACATAGGACTTTTGGATTGTTGTGTGGCAAATTGGTCGTGCCAACACATAGTCCTTGTAGTTGAGGGATCAACACATAGGACTTTTGGGTGGTTGTGTAGCAATTGGAAAGCGATGATGGAGACCAGTGTTCATGAAAAACTGAGGTTTGGTGTCAGGTGCATGGTAAAATTTTAAAAAACAACCTGCAAAACTTAAAGTAGAAGGTCATGAGAACCTGCAAATTTTAAGATATTTTAATTATAATATTGCTTAAAACCTATAAAAATCTAAAAAAAAGCCTTCAAATTCTTGAGCTTAGAGAATTGTGAGGAAAAATGTTTTTCGTGAACAGTGTGATGCAGACTCAAACGTGGAAGGTGCAAGGGAGATTGTTGGTTTGGGAAAAGTTATGATCGTGTAAGGAGGGGGTTGGTGAAAGGCCAAACAACATGTTGGGAGGGGTCCTTGGAAGGGGTCCTGATGAGGGGTCAGAAGAAGATGCTAAGCTGGCTGATTGACAGCGCAAGTGCAGATCACGAGAATGCGATGCATGGGCGGCTATGGAGGCGCGAGCTTTGCCTGAACACACAAGTGATACTCCATATCATACCACAACACACATTGCGTGTCCTCTTGCTCATAGAGATACCAATGAATGGGACGTTGTTTACCATCATATTTTTTTAAAAAAAGGGGTAGCTTCTCATTTTTTCTATGTCCATCATAAAACTTTTTTTTAAATTTAAAAAAAGGGTAGCTTTTATACTAGAAAAGCAAGAAAATGCCTAACCCCTCATCCCTTGCTCTCCTCCCATTGCTAACCTTACTTATTTCTCTTCCTATATTAGTGTCACAATTCACATCTACAATCCTCTCTAAAGCATCAAAGTTGCATCACGAAAGCTATAAGAATAATTCGAGAAGAACGGGGCTAGCTGCTCTTGTAGCTAGATCCATTTTGCCTACAAAGTTTAATTTCACCAAGAAGAAGAGAAAAAGCACAAAAATAAAAAAAAGAATAGAAAAACAACAAGAAGAAGAAGATGGAGGAAAAAGAAGCATGAATAAGGAAGGATGAGGAGGAAAAAAAGGGAGATCCTTCTTGTATTTTTATCCTTATTTACTCCCCAAGGTCATGTGTCATGATCTTAGGGAGTTCCCTCTTCGAGAGAATTGATGTACCATGCGTTCAAGAGACATTTTGAAAATTCCTTATCTATGAATTTAGTATCTAAAATGATGCCATTTTTCTAAACAAATGAAAATTACAACTTCCATTTAAAATAACCCTTATGAACGTGCATTTTGTTTTTAAAAAATAAATAAATAAAAGAGAATCAAGGCGGTAGCAGTAGTAGCAGCAGCAGTAGTAGTAGTAGAAGAGAGAGAGAGAGAGAGAGAGAGAGAGAGAGAGAGAGAGAGAGAGAGAGAGATTTAGTATCAGAGCATACAGTCCTCACTCCTGTGCTACTGCCTACCCTTCACCTTGAGTTGCATGTCTTCTTGAATTGGATCAAGGATCCCTTCTAGGAGAAGAACGAGGGCCATGAAGTGTGCAAGACTTTGTACTATGAATTTTTGGATGGATTTTTGTTCCGAGCACATTTTTGGGGGGAGGAGGGATTTTTGTTCCGAGCGCATTTTTTCGAGGGAGGAGGGGTGTTCGTGTGTTTTCAATTTTCTACAGACATTTTTAGGGGCCGGATTTCCCCCCTTCTTCATAGGATTCTAGAGTAGGTTTGTCATATATACTATAGACGTGTGTTCAGATACACAAGAAAATATTGACAGACACTCACCACACTGGATCTTGTCTACGGACTACACTTCAGCAACGTCGATCCCCGGGCAATTCACTTTCCATAGAAAGGGGAGGTCACCTACATGCATGAAACTCATAAAAACTCCCTATTTATGTTTCTCTAAAAAATAAACTATACCCCTTTCTAAGCATGTGAGTCCCATTTATGTTTCTCTAAAAAATAAACTATACCCAATTATGAAATTCAAGTATCCCCCATTTAAGGATTAAATGGGCTCCCTATTTATGTTTCTCTAAAAAATAAACTATACCCCTTTCTAAGCATGTGAGTCCCATTTATGTTTCTCTAAAAAATAAACTATACCCAATTATGAAATTCAAGTATCCCCCATTTAAGGATTAATTATGAAATTCAAGTATCCCCCATTTAAGGATTAAAAATCAAATAATAGATATTGATGTTATACACGTGACAAGTTGCAGGCCATGTAAGTAGCATGGATGTAAGTGCTAGAAGCACAAAGACCTACATGTACTCTCCAAAAATTGTTCCATGTGTGGTTAGCTTAAAAGAGTAGTAAACTAATCAAGTTTTCAAACTACACCACTAGATCACATATTGTAAACTATAAGAAAAAACGAAACCCCTACTTTTATTCTCTTGTCCCCTGCCCCCCCTCCCCGGCCACCATAAATCCCCCTCATCCCCCCTGACTTATAAGCTTAAGCCTCCCCTTCCAAAACCCCCCTCCTTTACACTCACATGATACCATAAGATATGGCTTGTGAATCCCTTGGGAATTGATCTCTACATCTTACGAGTAAAATTTATACTTACTTTACTCTACATTTATTTCATACACCTTGCAGGTGTCCATTGTCATCGACCTTATTAGTAGTAGTCACCTTGGTTGCATCAAAGGATCAGCACTTTTTGCAGGTTGCATGATTACTTGCTTGGTTATTATTTGAAATGGCAGATAGTGATGTATTTCTACTCACTTTACTTTGCATTTCTTTCATACACCTTGCAAGTCTCCATTGTCAATGGCCTTATTAGCAGCCACCTTGGTTGCAAAGGAGCACCTAGCACTTTGCAGGTTGCCTGATTACTTGCTTGGGTATGATAAAAAATTACAAATAATGATGTACCCATTATGGTCCTATATGATGCGGCATGTATTGGTGGCCAAAGGGCTATGGAATGTTGTGGTTGGTATTGAGAAACGTCCCACTTCCTCTGATGAACATGATGCAAAAGGCACATCTGCTAACACACGGACTCAATTTCACATGGAGCATTGCCACAACATAGCATGCCTCCTATGTAGGAACAAACAAAGTGGGATGGAAGAGATGCACATGCATATGCATTTCTTGTTTTGTCAGTTAAGAGGAGTATCATTTCTTACATTGGTCATGCATGATTGTTAAACATGCTTGGGACACACTTATGTCACTGTACCAAATACGTAATGAAGCACGTGTTTCTTATCTACACAAGGAATTAGAGTCAGAGCATATGGATGAGAGAGACTCATGGACAATTTCCTTACAAAAATCAAGGATTTTAAGGAGTAGTTATCCAATGTTGATGAAGTATATCCTGACAATTCATTGGTGCCTACTATCTTGAATGCATTGATGAAGTATATCCTTATGTCATTGATGAAGTATATCCTTATGTCACTGTACCAAATACGTAATGAAGCACGTGTTTCTTATCTACACAAGGAATTAGAGTCAGAGCATATGGATGAGAGAGACTCATGGACAGTTTCCTTACAAAAATCAAGGATTTTAAGGAGTAGTTATCCAATGTTGATGAAGTATATCCTGACAATTCATTGGTGCCTAAACTACTATCTTGAATGCATTGCTAGAATCATATCAAGGTTTTGCTTCTACCATTAGAGACTCATGATGAAAGGTAATCCAAATTCCTTGAAATTTGAGGAGTTGGTTTCTGTGCTCTTACAAAGAAGATCAATCCAAGAAAAACAGATCTTGCATGCGTACATGAGATCTATCATGTGTACAGGAGATATGTCTTTTGTTGCTAGACAACAAAGAGGCAAAGGTAAATCCTTTCCTCATGGTAGTTGCAAGCCAAAATCAGAGTCATCGAGTAAGCATGCAAACAAAGAAGGTGACAAGTTAAAGAAAAAGAGAAAATGAAACTATTACAAGAAACTTGGTCACTACATTGATGAGTGCAAGAAATAGCTGGAGGAAGAAAAAGAAAGACTTAGGTATGGCTATAAGCTGATACCTCAGCGTGTAATGCAAAAAATAATAATAATCTGCAAACTATGTACGTGATGATTGGGATTTTATTATGCAATGCAGTTATGACCCTTTGCATAAGGGTATATGCCATGGCTGTTAACAGATGTACATGCCCTATACATGTCTAGTATTTTGATAGTAATGCTAGTAAGCACATTACTTCTCATCGTAGTTTGTTCTCATCACTTGAATTTCCTCCACAGGAAAACACTGCAACATGTGCAAACAAATCCTCATATCATGTAAAAGGAGTTGGTAAAATTCTTCTCACTGTTTTGTAAATGGTGGAACAATCACGCTTTCAGCTATATTATATGTATAGTTAGGGATCAAGATAAACTTGTTATTTGTCTCAGCCATTACTAAGGCTGGCTTAGTGGTTCACTTTGTGGATGATAGATGTATTGTTCATGATCACAGTGACAACAAGACAATTGTTGCTTTTGGTACTTTATCTTATGGCCTTTATAGGCTAGATGCATATGAAAGACAAAGGCATACTGTATGTATAGTTTCTACCGAAAGGTAATGGGTGATGCTAAGTTGTGGCATGCACGCTTTGGTCACTTAAAACTTTGGCAGTTTGTTGTGTTTACATAAGCATGACATGGTGTTTGAGCTACCACATCTTGAAGCCCATATCAAACATGTTTGTAAGGTTATATTTTTGGAAAAATGCAACACGCATCATTTCCCAAAGATGGTTTAACTAGAGCTGTCTAAATATTACAGCTTATACACAGTAATGTGTATGTGGTCCTATGAGGACACCATCTATTGTGGGCTACCTCTATTTTGTCACTTTCATTGATGATTATTCTAGACATACCTGGGTATAATCATTGAAATAGAAATAAAAGGTTTTTATGTGGTTCAAGTACTTTGCTGCTATGGTTGAAAATGCTTCTACATGTAATATTGGTACCCTACGTACTGATCGAGGGGGGGAATATATATCTAAGGAGTTTCATGCATACATGGTTGATTGTGGGATAAAACACCAATGTATTGTGCCCTACACACCTTAGCAAAACGGTGTGGCTGAACGCAAAAATAGGTCTCTCATGGAGATGGCACATTGTATGGTAAAAAGTCAGGAGTTACCTTATGGTTTCTGGCTAGAAGTAGTCATGCATGCAATATATGTTTTGAATAGGTGTCTTAAAAAGGCTTTACATACAATTACACCTTTTGAATAGGTGTCCTACAAAGGTTTTACATACAATTACACCTTTTGAAGCTTGGAATGGCAGAATTCCCTCTCTGGCTCACTTATGCATTTTTGGTTGTCTTGCTTATGCACTTGTGCCCTGAGCAAATTTGCAGCAAGCTTGATGATAAGTCTATTAAATGAAATTTTGTGGGGTATAGCTTGGAAAGTAAAGGTTACTATCTCTATCATCCTACTATCAAGAAAATTCTTATGAGTAGAGTGTTGTATTTGTGGAAGATACAATTCAACCCTTGTTTTCATCTAAAAAATAGTAAAATGTATGCCTCATATTCAACACTCTCCTTCCATTGTTCAATGCATGACACATTGATGTAGAGCATTTGGGTAATCAAAGGAATTCTGAAAATCAGCCCAGATAGGTTACAAATCAGCATGTTTTCCAGCCGACAGATTAGCCTATTGATGAGGCAAATGTGGATGATGTAGTTGATGAGGAAATAAGGGAAATTGAGGAGTAAAAAGAGTATGCCAAAATGTCTGGTGTAAACACTACATGACATCAAATTGGCCACTCCTTTGCCTAGTAGAACACGTGCAGGTTCTCATCACACATCTCATGTTGATGTAGGTCATGCTCTTATTATTGCCAGTTTATGTAATGAAGAGGTACCTGTCTCCTTTGATGAAGCAAATGAATCTGAAAATTGGACATGAGTGCTACGCAATCTGAGTATGATTCAATACTCAAAAATAATACATGGGATTTGGTAGACTTGCCTCTTGGCAAGAAGGCCATTGGTACAAAATGGGTTTACAAGCTAAAACGTAGAGCGGATGACAATCTTGAGCGATACAAAGATACGATTATTGCAAAGGGTTATACTCAAGAGAAAGGTATTGACTATGGTGAAACCTTTGCACCCACATGTTGTATGATGACTACCATGCGGTGTATCATTGCATTAGCAACACATAAAGGTCAGAATGTACATCAGTTGGATATCAACAATTATTTCTTGAATGGAGATTTGCATGAGAAGGTCTATGTATCTTAGCCTCATGGTTTTATTCAGAGGTACCTGTCTCCTTTGATGAAGCAAATGAATCTGAAAATTGGACATGAGTGCTACGCAATCTGAGTATGATTCAATACTCAAAAATAATACATGGGATTTGGTAGACTTGCCTCTTGGCAAGAAGGCCATTGGTACAAAATGGGTTTACAAGCTAAAACGTAGAGCGGATGACAATCTTGAGCGATACAAAGATACGATTATTGCAAAGGGTTATACTCAAGAGAAAGGTATTGACTATGGTGAAACCTTTGCACCCACATGTTGTATGATGACTACCATGCGGTGTATCATTGCATTAGCAACACATAAAGGTCAGAATGTACATCAGTTGGATATCAACAATTATTTCTTGAATGGAGATTTGCATGAGAAGGTCTATGTATCTTAGCCTCATGGTTTTATTCAGAAAAGTCAGGAATCAAAAGTATACAGATTAAAAAAAGCTTTATGTAGTCACTATAGCAGGCTCCCAGAGCATGGTACGAAAAGATACAAGCATACTTGGTTGCACAGAGTTTTTGCAACAAACCCAACTGATAATATCCTCTATATTAAGAAAACTAAGGATGTTTTATTAGTCATCGTGTTATAGGTTGATGACATGTTGCTTACAGGCCCTAATGATGATCATATTTCAACTTTTATAGGTTGATGACATGTTGCTTACAGGCCCTAATGATGATCATATTTCAACTTTTATAGCTGGTTAAGAGAAGTCTTTTGAGATGTCAGATCTTTGATTGTTGCACTATTATTTGAGCATTGAGTTTTGGCAGCATAATGATGAAATTATTATCTTATAGAGGAAATACATAGATGTATTGTTGATTGAACATGATGACATTATTATGTTGTAGAGGAAATACATAGATGCATTGGCATTGTTGAAGAGGTTCAATCTTGAAGACTGCAAATCTTTGGGCTACACCTATGGATCCGGTTTACGACTAAGTCTTAAAGATGCACGTGACCCTTTTGATATTGTGGCTTATAAATCAAGAACAGGGATTTCACTGACGTAATTACAAACGCATCAATACGACTAAGTCTTAAAGATGCAGGTGACCCTTTTGATGCTGTTCTCGTATCAAGAACATGGATTTCATTGACGTAATTATAAACACATCAATACGTTATTAACTCTTGACAATAGTGCATAAAATTAACGTTAAGAACATTCTATTAACGTTGTCGGTATTTGACCTGGAATACAGGTAGAGCTCGATGGGCTATTATTTACATCTATAAAGTTCTCCATGGTGTCATATCTCGTGTTTTAATAGTATAGCGACACACTAGACGGTGCTTCTCCCAGATAGACAGGCCTTGTTTAGGCATCTTAGGTAGGTGCTATCCCTAAGAAAATCATTGTGCTACTTGTGGATTGGGCTATTGGGCCCTTAATATAGACAACTTAGCTTGTGTTTCACATATAGAGCACATTGTATGGATTAGGCATCTTGTCCTTCATTGGGTGGTGGTTGGTGCATCAGAATGACTAAGACAATTGATAGAGGAGAGTGATAATGGTAAAAGAGTCAAAGTGTCCTTTGCAAATGCTTATTCTCTTTTACATGCACCTCAACCTCCTTCTCAAGATTCTTCATGGCCATTCTCTCAAAATGCTAGAGATGCACTTATTGCAGAGTAAGAAGCTAAAAATGTGAATGTATGTGGCCAGGATCAAAGGGAATGTAATAGAGGAATAGAGAGCACAACATCCTCGACACTTTGGGTCACATGGTGGAAGTAGTAGTGTTTGTAACTAGAGGCAAGCTTTGTTGCAAGAATGCTTTCGTGCAATGGCACTAGAGGAGGCTCAACTATCATTGGCTAATGCAATATATTTTTTTGGATCTTTGATGTCTATGGTTGATTGAGATGAGTGGAGATCAGCATGGAAAAAGACAGAAGAGTATGGTGCTGGTTTAATTCCTCCCTCATATCTTGAAACAAGAATGCTTTACACTCGTATTACTGAAATACTTGAGTATTAGATGGGCGTCAGCTCATAGCCCCTTGCACAATGTGGATTTTTTATTGGACCCAGAATATTGGATGAATATGGATGTTGAAGAAGAAGTATTGGATGAGCTCCTTTAGAAATTGGCTATTTTTTTGTTTAGGGAATTTATGGGCACGTTGACCCATTTTCATTCACATACATTCACATACATGCACACACATATGTATGCATGCACACATGCACACGCACGCACGCATGCACACACACACACACACACACACACACACACACACACACACACACACACACACACACACAGACACACACACACACACATGAATAGGTCCTACCCCCACCCCCTTACAATGTGTCTCTTGACCATAGGTAGTGATAATTGAGAACCCAAGACCTATACCTAAGATTTCAACAATCTAACCACTATGGTATGTGATAGGGAACTCAAAATTTGACCATCTTCTGTCGAAAAATCTTGCTGATTATTTTGTATTAATATAAATTTTTTGAAGGCCCCTTTTTTATATGGTGTATCAAGGAAGGTTATCATGCGTACAAATGAAAGGAAGAAAGAGAAAGATGGTAAGTTAATATGGACCCTTTTTCACCATGTTTCATGTGTGTGGTCGATAAGGATCATGCATAAATGGTATTGTTGATTGTAAATAAAGAAAATTTAAATGATTCTTTACTCCCTACCTTGGTTATTGTAGTGCTCAATAAACAAAAAAGTTATATTACTAATGTATGACCTTACATAATTTTAACTTATCCTTTGGATTTATAGGCCTTGGTTCATGTGTAATGTAATAATTCATCTCCTTTGTGACCAAGCTATGTATAAGTTGCAAGGCAAGAATCTAATGGTTGAGTTGTCCTAAATCAGGATATAATTTGAATACTTGAGCAAATATGACTACCATAAAAAATGAACTAGTAGATTTATGGTTTCTTAATACACTATTCTAAATGTAGTCATGAAATGTACTTTATCAATGGCAAACATACATTCCAACGCACAAATAAGTGAAGCATTAATGTTGTTATTCAATACCAATTTTTTAAAACATTGAGGGGTATCTTGTGAAGTTTTTTAATTAGCAGACATGTATTCATTATTGCCTGGCTTTGAGAAACAACCAAGGTCACACTTCACATATGTAGAACTTTTAAGATTTGCCATGTACCCTCACCTTTAAAAAGAACTAGTAATTATACTTCCATGCAGGCCTTGCATAAGCAAGCAAAAAGGGTGTGGATTGTTGCTTTTAAAAAGGCAAGCAAAGCCCTACATGCTACACTAAGGTAGGGACCACATGTCATTATCTTGTCTTTGAGTGACACACAACTCCTAAAGCTAGGCCAAGGCTAGAAAAAACCACCTTTTCACGTTTTTTCATGACTTATACAAAAAATAATAATTTTTAAACGTGTGCTTTACATAAGTTTGGGCTTCTCAATCATAAAGCCATTTAAGAATCTTTTGAGAAGAACTTTTTTGAAGGAAAAACACTTAAGGTCAAAAGTTTTCGCATTTTTGGCTACTTGGGGTTGGGCTAAAAACATTCTTTAATGTGTTTGTTAAGTGTGGAATTTTTTTTGGCCAAACTTTGTTCTTGCTTGAAAATAAGGACTAAGGTGGGCTTCCCACCAACACAATGTGTTTCTTTAATGTGTTTGTTAAGTGTGGATTTTTTTTTGGCCAAACTTTGTTCTTGCTTGAAAATAAGGACTAAGGTGGGCTTCCCACCAACACAATTGCTTGGGTTGAGATGGTATTAAAACACTATTAGATAACTTGGCCACATACATGTGCTTGACATAAGCATTTTCTTGTGGGAATGCAAACCTTTCTCCCCTTGAGTCCCTCGTTAATTGCACTCCAAGTTTCCATGGCCTAGTTTACTAAGCCATGGGAAAAGCCTTAAGATTTTATAAAGTTAAGTTGCAAAACCACGTGATACATAGATTTTTGAAGGAGAATATAGCCAAGATAAGGACAATTTTTAAAACAATGTTGTCACGATTTTACCCAACACACTCTTTCTTCTACCCTTTGATGGAGTGGAGGGGAGGGGTGAGTCAAGAATTGAACTCGGGTCCCATGGACTATAGCCTAGAGCTCTATTGTTAGGGTATTCTTTTTCGAGAGGTTGGAAAAATGCAATTCCCGTGCATTGATTAGGCCAATTGGGGCTATATTTTAAAGGGTCCCCTTAAGAGGCATGCCTTTATTTATTAAAAAAAAGCCTTTATTTAGGTTTCAATAAAAATATAAAAGACAGGCCCAACCAAGACATTTTCTATGTTCATGGGGCCTGGTCTGTGGGAATGAGGATTTTTTTTTGAAAATGTAATAATGAGTGAAACACGTGTTTATGCATTGGTCAGCCCTGTTACGTCAATGTGATTGGCTCAAAAAATCCATAATTACTTACGTGATTCCAATTTAAATATTTTTTTTACACATCTACCATGTCCATTGAAGAAGCCATTTAATTTGTTGAAAAGTGCATGCCCAATTTGTTACCACCCAACTATCGCCGTCCAGGTGGGAGATGACAAGGATGGGGAGAACTTTGGGCAGGGAGAGGTGTGAACATTGAAAGATCGGGCGGGCAATCGAGAGGCTCCCCTTATTTCTAAGGTGGGCAGCACTCTAGTGTGTATACACTCTTAGAAGATTGAGAGAATGGGATTGCATTAAAAAGAGGGGGTGTGTAGAGCCACCATTGTGTGTGAATGGAGTGGCAAGTGAGAGTGCTCTCAGAGGCTATAGTTCTGAGCATCATGACTCACAACTCGTCCTCTACCTCCTCCTCATCCTTGAATTTACCTTCAAGTGGATCAGATTCTTCAGCCTATTCCTCGCCATCCTCCTCCTCAAGCCCCCCTTCCGTGCCACAAGGTGTGGTTCAATCCATTGTTCCCTTTGTATGGGAGGACAAGCCCGGTTTCACAAAGCCAATCACCGCCCCAAAAGAACCCTGCACTTCATCATCTTCAACTTCAGAATCCAACACCAATTCTAGTGTAATTTACGACAAATCTCTTCACCTTGCGCCTCTCCGCCCTCCTCCACGCTTATCACAAGCTTTTTTATCACAGTATAGTGTTAGAGAAAGCAAACGCACTGTTGCTCAGCCTTTCATCAGAAGACGGCAGCAGCACGCAAGGTTGAAGAAGCCAATGGAGGAGGAAGACCCTTTCTTCCTTGCATTGAAGGCCTGCACAAAGTTAGAGGACAAGTGCAATGCTGTTTCAAATGAAGAGAGAGCTAGCTTTGATGGTTTGCAGACAGCTTTTAGGGGGCTGTTCAAGCCTGCAAGAAAGGACCAACAAAGCATGGAAACGAGAGGCAGAGTGAGAGCACCATCAGATCATCCTGTCTCATTGCATGCATTGATCTCAGCAAACGAGAGAGGCAAGAATGCCTCATCGCCTACATTAATTTCAGACCATATTAAGACAGGCAAAGCTTCATCAAATGGGCCATTGAAACATGTGGGCTGCAGAAACGATGGCAAAGCAGGCGGCCCGGCGGCTACAAGAAGAAACACTTTGCATGGCCTTTTCAATGAGGCAAACCTTGCTAATACCACAATTAAGAGGACAAATAATGCGATTAATAAGGTGCAAGGTAAACCTAAGCAGAGTGCTAAAGCTGTGGAGTTTAATTCATGCGGCTATGCAGGCACGAGGAGGGATACGAATAATGCTCATAATCATAATCATAATCATAATCATAATCATCTCTCGAGCAAGCACATTCTGTTGACAGACCTTCTCGGGTGTAAAACGATTGAGCCCCTTAATGCTGGCAGTGTAATCCATCCCTCTCTCGTCTGCCGAGGTGGCCACTTCTCAGCCCACCGTTAGAGAGACGGTTGCGCTGTATTACCGAGCCTCTCTATGCAGTTTCTTGCATTTTGTAGACTTTAGTGTAGGATTAAACCTTAATGCAAATGTAAAATTAATGTACATTTCCTTGCATTTCTAAGCTTGTGATTAAGTGCATTACTCGTTCATTGTTTGTCTTTACTTGTCTTGTTGAGAATGAGAGAGATTCCATACACCAGGCCGGATCGCTATCACCCTAGTTAATCTCAAGTAGTTGACGCCCAGCCTGTGTTTATAATTGCCCATGTGCTATCCTTGCACGCCCTTAGCAATTGTCAACTAACCAATTCCATGCAATTTGCCCTTCATAATATCATCCACGTTACTAGTACTACTTCCTACTATAACTCTCTGAGTACCATAGCAAGTACATACCCTCTAGTAAGGTTGCTTTTTGATGGGTGTCATGCTCGTTTTTGGGTTTCTCTCAGTAAAATACAACCACTTATTTTGAGTGACTGCGTCAAAACATAAGGTAAATTATGAAAAAACAGAGCAGTATTTCTCTTAAATCCGTCATTTTGAAGGGTCGTAAAAAATTATCCTTGCCCTCTAATGTTCCAAATGGGACTTTATCTCAAGGCTTACCTATGCTAAATAATAAATTCATACATTTTCTCACATACATGAGAATAGTGTGTCATGAGCGGGGTAACTCTTTGCCTTTCCTTGCACATGTTTTCGCTAAATAGACTCAAGTTGAGATTTGTGGCAAAAGTGGTAATGAGTTTGGCGCTAGACACAAAATCTTAGAAGCCCAATGATGTTGCATTCACATGTGGGTGAGTTTGGTAGGTGTAACATTGGAAAGGCTTGGCTAATAAAGATTGATACTTGGACATAAAATGGGCCTAAAAAGGAAATGAGTGTAGCAGTGAGGTGAAGAGTATGAATCTTACAAGTTTGTTAAAGTTGTAACCAAGTAGAAGGTGGCAACTAAGACTTGCAACCATCCTCCCTCGGTGCCTCCCTCGAGTGAACACACACATAGTAGCCAAATCACATATGATCGGCTCTATAATGGAAACACAATGAGCATGTAAATTATAGACTTTTGTGAGGCCTAAGACATACTTGATTTTCTTTTAGGTGATTAGTTTTTTTATAATAAAAATCCAGCCATGTGTACACTGGTTTGGTTAAGCTTGTTGATCATGACTTGTCACTCCATTTTCTAGGTCCCCATGAATCTTCCTTGGAATTGGTTGCCCCATGTGAAGCTTGTTTTTCATTGGTTAAAGGAAACCCTAAAATTCTTTCACTTCCTCATTAGTTTTGTTATATTAAGTAATCGAGCAAGTTATCCATGCATGGTTCACTTGGCAATCCAAATTATGTGGAGTCAAAGAAGATTATTCATATGTATATTATAATTTTTAGGAAGATTAATATTCTCGTGAGAGGTTATCTAGTATTTTACTAGCATCAAACTCGTGCAATGCTCCACACTTATATTGTATTGTCCAGGTACCAAGCTCATGTTTGTAAGGCCCCCATTATGAGGAATAGCCAGATTTAAGTAGCGTCTACCATCTCCATATTCACACATGATGGTGACCTAGGAAGCTTGATGGTTTAGAGCATCGGGGGAGATTAGACCCAAAAAGGCCTTATATTTAAAGGACAAAGCATTAGCACTTATCCAAAAAATAGACCGATGATAGGGAGGGAATGGGTACACATTGGAGAGAGCTATCTTTTTGTTGCGTTTTTTTAATTGGAAGGACAATGGATCCAGTCTTAATCGTTCCCCCACCATCTCTCGCCTTTTTTCCACCATTGACTCACTTGCTTACACATCGTAATATCGTTCAAAATATTACATCAATATAAAAAAACAGAATTGGTAGATGTATGGAGAAAGATTTCAAGTTGGGTTTGACGATTAAAATTGAAGACTTGCCCTAACCTTCAATTAGAAGATCTAGAAAGTACATTGTTATTCATTTTTACATATTTAAAACTACTCAATAAAATTTTCTTTAAATGGCCTTCTATTGAAACCATTTCCCATGGCGGTGCTCACTTGTAGGGTAAAATGGCTTGGAAGGCTATTGTAAATTTCAAATTTTAGCACCAGGTGGATTTTTGCGTTTCTATGCAATTATGATCATATTGAGACCAAATTAAGTGCAAAAGAGGAAATTACTAAATAATAGCTGGAAATTATAGATTCTAGGTTGCTAAACAAATAAATAATTTGGTGAAAGTAGCAAAAATATGATATGTATTCATGGCTAAGGATATGTCCCTTGATCCTAGCAAAGAATTATAAAAGTTTCCTCAAATTTGTAAGATTTAATCCCAAATGTTGACCAACTCCATTGTGACATTCTGTGTAAAAATATAGCATTTATCTCATTATTATAACTTTTACTCCAATGTATTTTCTCTCAGTTTGTTACGTTTTACAAACATATTTGTTGTAGTAGCAACACTTGTGAAGCCTTACTTTGCATTACTAGATAGGAGTGGAGAATAAGCAAAGCATAATGTGCTTGCTTGAAGGAGAGAAAAAAAGAGTAAAATAATGTATTGCCATATTCCTCTCATGAATGAAGATTTCACTTTATCAAAATTTTAGAATTTTAACTATCAACAAAACATTGTGTATATCGAGAGAGAGAGAGAGAGAGAGAGAGAGAGAGAGAGAGAGAGAGAGAGAGAGAGAGAGAGAGAGAGAGAGAGAGAGAGAGAGAGAGAGAGAGAGAGAGAGAGATTAATCTTGTGTTTAAGTGTACAAGGAGAAAGTGAAGATAAATGAAAGAGAAAGTGAGATGTGTGCTTGAAGAGGTTTACGCCTTTCTAGATATAGGTAACATTAACTTGCAAAAGGTCACTTTTATAGGGGCTACCATTTTCAAAGAAGAAAGCTTTTATCATCTCGTTGAGCATAGTAAAGTTGCTAGAGATCCAAAATCACTCTATAAAATCACTCTATACAACACTATCGTAAACTCTACCTTTCTTTAAGAAATAATGTTTATAGAAAAGTGATTAAGCTTTAAAACTACAATTTTTCATCAAAAAATAACTTTAAAAATACTATTGTTAGCACAACAATTTCTCAAAGAAATAATGCCTTTTTTTAATACAATGATTCATAAAGCTTGAGGTTTAATATGATGACCATCTCTCTCTCTCTCTCTCTCTCTCTCTCTCTCTAAATTATTTTTATAGAATTTTTGAGAAAACTATTATTTGGTTGGATAAAGTATGCAAAATATATCATTTTTGCTTTTTATAACTTGTTAATCCAAGCTACAGTAGGGACACTTTTATAAATAAAGGGTTCTAGATAAATCCAAAATCTTTGGGAAAAACATCACAATTGGGTCGAGCACAAAAAATAGACCGTTTTTGTTTTTTACATCTCATTAAATCTGAGCTACGGTTTGAGAGCTATGACCAATTTTTTGACCATCACCATGTTTCTTTCCCTAGCAAAAGGGAAATAATGGTTAAAACCATTCAATAAATGTGATGATGGTCTCATAGGGCCCTTTGATTGGGGAAATGGTCCTTGGAGATAGGACGGTGGTTAAAAAAATGCAGAGTCAACATGATGATGGTAAAAGCATTCATGATAACTCTCAAATTCTAGCTTAGATTGACAAGTTGTATAAAGCAAAAATGGTCTATTTTTTGTGCTCTATCCAATCTTTAAATTTAAGGAAAAATATTTTGAATTTATCATAGGGTTATTTCATTAGTAAAAGGGTCCTTGGTGATGGTTAAAAAATGGTCAAACCATAAATAAGATTGATGAGCTGTAAAGAAAAAATGACATTTTTTTCATACTCTATCCAACCAAATAATAAAAAATATATTTTTGACAACTTTTACTCTTCTAAAAGTATTGGAGGAGAGAGAGAGAGAGAGAGAGAGAGAGAGAGAGAGAGAGAGAGAGATGATGATGGCCACCATGTCAAACATGAGCAAGGTGATGATGATAGTTGTGTTGTTGATTTTACGTGATTAGATGAGAAACTGACGATTTTCTTTACAAAAAATAAATTCTTAAAATTTACCATTTCTTTGAAAAATGGTGGATTTTTTATTTTATATGATAATATACAAGAAATGATGGCAATTATTTAAAATTTTGCATGATCAAGTAAGAAGATGAAGATGTTTTTTTTTAAATTTTTTGAAAAGTTGTGTTCTTAAAAGTTGCAATAATTTACAATTTCTTTGGAAAATGGCAATAGTTTACCATTTCTTTGGAAAATGGTGGATTGCATAATTTTATTAATGAGTATGCCCCAAAAAAATGCACAACACTTATTGCTAGTAAATTTACGTATCCATTTTTACATTAATATGCTCAAGCCTTCAAATGGATCATCTTATGTCTCCCCCATATTTACAGCTTGTCATCAACTCAAAATTTACGTATCAATTTTTACATTAATATGCTCAAGCCTTCAAATGGATCATCTTATGTCTCCCCCATATTTACAGCCTGTCATCAACTCAAAATTTAGAACTATGTATTTAAATATAAAATTCAAAAGGAAAAAGATGCATGTGTATTGCAAGCTAGCACTACCAATCTATTAAGGGAATTAAGAGAAGTAACTTTCAAATGTTCTAATTTATAATACTCATTTATTTGATCATTTTAAGATTGTGTAGATTTCTTATTTTTTTTTTTGCAATTACATAATTATGGAATTTTATTTAGTCTTAAAGTATCATTCTAGTGTGGAGAACATAGAGATTGACTAGTAAAGCTTGTTGTGCGAGAGGCACCAATATCTCCTTAGGGATGTACAGAAAGGTATCTGGCCAAATAGAAGAGCAGTGGCCCCAACCAAAGGTGCTAAATGTGAGTACCTTTGATCATGACAATTAATCATCAATTACATTTAAATGTGAGTACCTTTGATCATGTGAGTACCTTTGATCATGACAATTAATCATCAATTACATTTAAATGTAATCATCAATTACATTTAACATGTTATAGATAGACTTTGCCCTTCATCAAAGTAGTTATTGTATAGTTGTATACTTATTTAATAAGCGCATGTGGGCATCCTCATGTATATTTGAGTATCTATGGGTGTAGATACTTAACGTGAAGTAATAAAAGATGAGAACTTAGGCATGCAAAAAAGGGACCATCTGGTTCGCGCTCCAACATTAAAAATTTTAATTGCAACAAACCTACTCAAGGGAGAAAGGCCAAAAGAAGAACCATTAATTTGTGGCTAATGAAGGAAGCAGGAAGATTGTGAAAATAAAGAGGAAGAAAAAGAGGGTGTCTACTCTCAAGTGCAAAAGAGGCCATATTTTTTATTTAAAAGAAATTCCAAAGTAAAAAGGGTTGGTGGTTTTTTATTTGTTTTACGAGCCAGGGTTTACATAACACAAAATGTGTCCCATAAACTTGTAAGGTTGATGGTTGTGATGGCATCAAACCCTATACCCTTGGGCCATGTGTGGTCCTCATTGTATTCTATGCTTCATAACATGGCATGTGCTACATGAGCTCAAGTTGAAAACCAGTATAGAGTTGTCGGTTGTGGCCCACCTCTCATAAAACATAACCTCTCACCAAGAACATGTACAATGCATTCCAAGACTCCCCGGCCTCGCCTATGTTGATAGCTCATACACTGCAAGCCTTAGCCAATATTCTCAAAGCAAGTTATATCTCTTAGCAGTGGTTGTGATTAAGTGATCATAACTTTGACAACAAAGAGGCTTTGCTTCTTGCATTAATCAACCCCTCTCTACTATTTATATATCCCAAAGGTGTACCGCTCCATCAGAGAGTCCTTTATCTCCCCTTTGAATTCAAAGAACTAGTAGTAGGGGAGAAGAAAAATGCTAATATCCATGAGGTAGACAACATGGAGACAAGGTTCGAAAAAAGATGGGTTAGAAAATTGAGAGGAGAAGGAAAAACGCGGCCTCCAATTTTTCAGAAACTAGTAGGAATTGGATGAAAGTATGAAGAAAATGCTTGTTCAAAATAAGCAATTGCTCTTCAACACATAGTGAAAAGGATACATGTCAGGTTCACTCAAAATTTTGTCCTAAACACTCAGTGGAGCCTCGTGTGTGAGAGGACACATCTCCTAGGAGGTTAAAGATATATATATATATATATATATATTGGCTTGGCTGAAAATTTGAAAGTACACTACTCACACACACTAGATGCCATCGTTTACACACAGGGTGATTTGAACCCATCACCTCAAACACCTTCCTTACAAGTGCATTAATGCGCAATCGACATATATTGGCTTGGCTGAAAATTTGAAAGTACACTACTCACACACTAGATGCCATAGTTTACACACACTAGATGCCATAGTTTACACACGAGGCCATTTGAACCCATCACCTAGGAACTCTCAAACTCCTTCCTCAGTATTGCATTAACGCAAGATCCACAGGCTGCATATAGTTCAATGCACATTATTACTCTTCACAGTTTTACTTACCCACTATTGATAGTACTCATATTTTTTTGAAGTCTGTATACCGCTCTTCACAATTCAACTTACCCATTAATAGTCAGTTTTTTTTGAAGTCTGGACTCCTCGTGTCTCTTGCTTAGAAGAACGTAGATTAAAGCAAGATCCATATTTAAGCACCGCTAATGCATGCTAACAAAGATTAAGATGCATCATTACTGCTGCAAGCACCAGCCTAGGTAGCCTACGTGCAGCAGCATTCACGCTCTCAAATTCAAGCTTTAAACTCGGGTCATACCCAATTTGGATGTTGATTAAGCAGCAGCTGCTGCTTAATTATAAAATCAGCGCAATCACACAATCTCTACCTCTCTTCTTGGTGGTAGAGTGTAAGTAGTTTAGAGCCTAATCACTGCAAATTACACACATAGGGCTACAAATTAATATAATGCGTCTCTTGTTTGGCAAATTCATAAATTTATCAAGGTATTGGTAGGTGTTATGCTGCTATCTGATTTCTAGATTTGATCTATATAATATGCATTGACATACCACAAGCTCTTTTAAATGGTAGTGTCAATATCTCATTCCTACCAAGAAAAAAGATTACTCAATTCCATTTCTTAATAGCATGTGTTTTCTAGAAGAAAAAAAACGCCTTTCTAAAAATCAATCCCTTCACAACACAAATCTAAACAAAAATTAAGTCCTTCAATTTGGGATTGCCATGGAGAATGATAAAATCCTAATCACAATCTTTCAAATTGTGTAAATACGACAATGTACTCCATCTCTTTATCGATTTGAAACAACCAAGTCCCCAATTAGTAGCTTGAAAGCCTATTGGACTCCAGAGAAATACTACCCTAGGTTAAAATCTTTTCATGGATGCTATATGCAGATCCTTTTGAGCCATGAACCTCTAAAGCCCCATCACATCCCTTAATGCCTTTGCCTATGGCTACTCAAGCATGATGGGTCTGGGAGAACTTGCCTTTATAGCCTCGTCCGAAGCACACCATCGTGAGGAGGAAACTATCACCAACACCACAACCCAGCACAAACACCAAAATAGGGCACCAACACACCCAACTGATGTTCCCTGATCCTCAACTAATACAATTGAGCACTTTAGTACCCTCCCAACCTCCCTATTGAGTCCAGCTGCCTACTCAAACTGTCCTCTCAGGTTAGCTCTCACCTTTAGCACCCCTAATTTTCCAACAAAGAGTCTCTCTTGACCTCAGCTGACTCCAAGCTGACCTCAACAATGAGACTAAAGGGACGATCCCATTAGTCTCATTTGGGTTTTTCCTTTTAGTCTAGTCTAGTGTCTTTGGTGGTGTGAACACCCTGTAGGTGTGGACACCCCTTATTTAGGTCTAAGTCAAAAGACAAAGGCCTTGGTGCTTATAAAAGCATGTACTTGCATCCTTCATTCTTTTATATATGAGTACCATTCAAGTTGTGAAATCTCTCTCTCTCTCTCTCTCTCTCTCTCTCTCTCTCTCTCTCTCTCTCTCACCTTCTTGTGATTGCCAATATGGTATCAGAGCCATCTAGCTTGTGAACAAATTCATAAACCTAGATATGGAGCTTGCAGGTCCTCCTCTTGTTAACCACTCTTGTTAACATCACCTTTCAAGCATGGCTACGCTTATTGTAACTCATCTTTTGTAACCGTGTAAAGCTCTTAATGTAAAAGAGACATGGGATGACCGAGATTACGACTTGTGTATGCCGGCCCACAGGAAAGAGTTATACATAGAGCTAGGAAGAGAAGACTAGTTTTGGGCCCCCGATTGTAAATGGGTGGTGGGCCATTGTAAACTATGAGCTCTTTTTTGCAGATAAGAAATTTGATGACATATGAAAAGAGATGATCCCATTAGTCTCATTTGCTGACCAAATTGGCTTCTAGCTACCACAAAACTACCTCCAAAGCCCTCTACTTGTTCCAAGTTAGCTAGCCTCAAAACCTTGCATTAGAACCTCTCAGAATCAAGCAGCTGCCCTTAGCTGACCAGTAGTTGACATCATATTCTCCTGGCTACCTCAAACAAAGTAGATACTAACTATCCACCTGCTTCCAAATTTTGATGGCTCACCTTAGTCCAAAGTGGGTCCTCTGGGATCATCTACTATCCTCCAGCATCAGCTAACCTAATTGCCTCAATCCCTAGACCTTCCTAGATATCCTATCGACCCTCTCCTGACCTTTCTCTGAACTTCAATTGCTGAGTTATGCCTCAAAAATATGACACATAATTGTCTACCGCCTCAGAAGCCTATAGTGAATTAGAATCTTCCCCAAATGTCCTTAGACATCCACAGATTCTCAGGTTTCTCTCAACTTGAAGGGATATCACACAATTAGCACTTTGCTGACTATAGCTTGCACCTAGCTAACCTTTGAATCGACTCTCCCCAACCAACAAAACTAAAATGATATAGCTGATGTAAGTATCCTCTCCTCTGCATCAGCTTAGCACTTCTAGAGCCTCAAAACACTTAAACCAAGCAAGGACCCAACCTTATAATCACTCAGCTTGACTCATTGCTACAAAGCCTTTTGATTGTGGTGATAGCTGATCTTTGATAGACCTCCAACAGTCAGCTGGGACTCAAAAACACTTCCCCTCAACCCAAACAAGCCAAAAAAAAAATATACACCATTTGTTGATCATACTGATGCTCAGCTAATTAAGGCTGACTCTTACACATGCTAACTAGCCCAACACAGACTCAACCAAGGTTAGTTCTTCACTCACAGACTTTCATTCAATAGAATTCTATCCAAACAACACTGATTGAACCAAAACAAAAGAAAGAATTCTATCCAAACAACACTGATTGAACCAAAACAAACAAAAGAACCCTTCAATTCCACACAACTTGACCTTCTGTGAATTTAAAGGAAACTGTGCAACTCACAAGAAACCCTAAGAATTGGGAATTGAGTAGATGAGAGAAAACAACAAGTGATCAAGGGAGCTCTCACACAAATAACCTCAATAGAAACTAGATTAATATTCTCAACCCTATCAAGATCAACAATAACAATAAGATCTGTAGCAATAGCTTGTAGGCCTCAACCATCCAATACAACTTAGTGTCTTTGGTGGTGTGAACACCCTGTAGGTGTGGACACCCCTTATTTAGGTCTAAGTCAAAAGACAAAGGCCTTGGTGCTTATAAAAGCATGTACTTGCATCCTTCATTCTTTTATATATTAGTACCATTCAAGTTGTGAAATCTCTCTCTCTCTCTCTCTCTCTCTCTCTCTCTCTCTCTCTCACCTTCTTGTGATTGCCAATATGGTATCAGAGCCATCTAGCTTGTGAACAAATTCATAAACCTAGATATGGAGCTTGCAGGTCCTCCTCTTGTTAACCACTCTAGTTAACATCACCTTTCAAGCATGGCTACGCTTATTGTAACTCATCTTTTGTAACCGTGTAAAGCTCTTAATGTAAAAGAGACATGGGATGACCGAGATTACGACTTGTGTATGCCGGCCCACAGGAAAGAGTTATACATAGAGCTAGGAAGAGAAGACTAGTTTTGGGCCCCCGATTGTAAATGGGTGGTGGGCCATTGTAAACTATGAGCTCTTTTTTGCAGATAAGAAATTTGATGACATATGAAAAGAGATGATCCCATTAGTCTCATTTGCTGACCAAATTGGCTTCTAGCTACCACAAAACTGCCTCCAAAGCCCTCTACTTGTTCCAAGTTAGCTAGCCTCAAAACCTTGCATTAGAACCTCTCAGAATCAAGCAGCTGCCCTTAGCTGACCAGTAGTTGACATCATATTCTCCTGGCTACCTCAAACAAAGTAGATACTAACTATCCACCTGCTTCCAAATTTTGATGGCTCACCTTAGTCCAAAGTGGGTCCTCTGGGATCCTCTACTATCCTCCCCAGCATCAGCTAACCTAATTGCCTCAATCCCTAGACCTTCCTAGATATCCTATCGACCCTCTCCTGACCTTTCTCTGAACTTCAATTGCTGAGTTATGCCTCAAAAATATGACACATAATTGTCTACCGCCTCAGAAGCCTATAGTGAATTAGAATCTTCCCCAAATGCCCTTAGACATCCACAGATTCTCAGGTTTCTCTCAACTTGAAGGGATATCACACAATTAGCACTTTGCTGACTATAGCTTGCACCTAGCTAACCTTTGAATCGACTCTCCCCAACCAACAAAACTAAAATGATATAGCTGATGTAAGTATCCTCTCCTCTGCATCAGCTTAGCACTTCTAGAGCCTCAAAACACTTAAACCAAGCAAGGACCCAACCTTATAATCACTCAGCTTGACTCATTGCTACAAAGTCTTTTGATTGTGCTGATAGCTGATCTTTGATAGACCTCCAACAGTCAGCTGGGACTCAAAAACACTTCCCCTCAACCCAAACAAGCCAAAAAAAAAATATACACCATTTGTTGATCATACTGATGCTCAGCTAATTAAGGCTGACTCTTACACATGCTAACTAGCCCAACACAGACTCAACCAAGGTTAGTTCTTCACTCACAGCCTTTCATTCAATAGAATTCTATCCAAACAACACTGAT
Organism: Cibotium barometz; assembly: GCF_041138505.1. Lineage (NCBI taxonomy): Eukaryota > Viridiplantae > Streptophyta > Polypodiopsida > Cyatheales > Cibotiaceae > Cibotium > Cibotium barometz. The sequence continues at coordinate 28,889,730 of NC_141097.1, forward strand.
TGAACCAAAACAAACAAAAGAACCCTTCAATTCCACACAACTTGACCTTCTGTGAATTTAAAGGAAACTGTGCAACTCACAAGAAACCCTAAGAATTGGGAATTGAGCAGATGAGAGAAAACAACAAGTGATCAAGGGAGCTCTCACACAAATAACCTCAATAGAAACTAGATTAATATTCTCAACCCTATCAAGATCAACAATAACAATAAGATCTGTAGCAATAGCTTGTAGGCCTCAACCATCCAATACAACTTAGTGTCTTTGGTGGTGTGAACACCCTGTAGGTGTGGACACCCCTTATTTAGGTCTAAGTCAAAAGACAAAGGCCTTGGTGCTTATAAAAGCATGTACTTGCATCCTTCATTCTTTTATATATGAGTACCATTCAAGTTGTGAAATCTCTCTCTCTCTCTCTCTCTCTCTCTCTCTCTCTCTCTCTCTCTCTCTCTCACCTTCTTGTGATTGCCAATATGGTATCAGAGCCATCTAGCTTGTGAACAAATTCATAAACCTAGATATGGAGCTTGCAGGTCCTCCTCTTGTTAACCACTCTAGTTAACATCACCTTTCAAGCATGGCTACGCTTATTGTAACTCATCTTTTGTAACCGTGTAAAGCTCTTAATGTAAAAGAGACATGGGATGACCGAGATTACGACTTGTGTATGCCGGCCCACAGGAAAGAGTTATACATAGAGCTAGGAAGAGAAGACTAGTTTTGGGCCCCCGATTGTAAATGGGTGGTGGGCCATTGTAAACTATGAGCTCTTTTTTGCAGATAAGAAATTTGATGACATATGAAAAGAGATGATCCCATTAGTCTCATTTGCTGACCAAATTGGCTTCTAGCTACCACAAAACTGCCTCCAAAGCCCTCTACTTGTTCCAAGTTAGCTAGCCTCAAAACCTTGCATTAGAACCTCTCAGAATCAAGCAGCTGCCCTTAGCTGACCAGTAGTTGACATCATATTCTCCTGGCTACCTCAAACAAAGTAGATACTAACTATCCACCTGCTTCCAAATTTTGATGGCTCACCTTAGTCCAAAGTGGGTCCTCTGGGATCCTCTACTATCCTCCCCAGCATCAGCTAACCTAATTGCCTCAATCCCTAGACCTTCCTAGATATCCTATCGACCCTCTCCTGACCTTTCTCTGAACTTCAATTGCTGAGTTATGCCTCAAAAATATGACACATAATTGTCTACCGCCTCAGAAGCCTATAGTGAATTAGAATCTTCCCCAAATGCCCTTAGACATCCACAGATTCTCAGGTTTCTCTCAACTTGAAGGGATATCACACAATTAGCACTTTGCTGACTATAGCTTGCACCTAGCTAACCTTTGAATCGACTCTCCCCAACCAACAAAACTAAAATGATATAGCTGATGTAAGTATCCTCTCCTCTGCATCAGCTTAGCACTTCTAGAGCCTCAAAACACTTAAACCAAGCAAGGACCCAACCTTATAATCACTCAGCTTGACTCATTGCTACAAAGTCTTTTGATTGTGCTGATAGCTGATCTTTGATAGACCTCCAACAGTCAGCTGGGACTCAAAAACACTTCCCCTCAACCCAAACAAGCCAAAAAAAAATATACACCATTTGTTGATCATACTGATGCTCAGCTAATTAAGGCTGACTCTTACACATGCTAACTAGCCCAACACAGACTCAACCAAGGTTAGTTCTTCACTCACAGCCTTTCATTCAATAGAATTCTATCCAAACAACACTGATTGAACCAAAACAAACAAAAGAACCCTTCAATTCCACACAACTTGACCTTCTGTGAATTTAAAGGAAACTGTGCAACTCACAAGAAACCCTAAGAATTGGGAATTGAGCAGATGAGAGAAAACAACAAGTGATCAAGGGAGCTCTCACACAAATAACCTCAATAGAAACTAGATTAATATTCTCAACCCTATCAAGATCAACAATAACAATAAGATCTGTAGCAATAGCTTGTAGGCCTCAACCATCCAATACAACTTAGTGTCTTTGGTGGTGTGAACACCCTGTAGGTGTGGACACCCCTTATTTAGGTCTAAGTCAAAAGACAAAGGCCTTGGTGCTTATAAAAGCATGTACTTGCATCCTTCATTCTTTTATATATGAGTACCATTCAAGTTGTGAAATCTCTCTCTCTCTCTCTCTCTCTCTCTCTCTCTCTCTCTCTCTCTCTCACCTTCTTGTGATTGCCAATATGGTATCAGAGCCATCTAGCTTGTGAACAAATTCATAAACCTAGATATGGAGCTTGCAGGTCCTCCTCTTGTTAACCACTCTAGTTAACATCACCTTTCAAGCATGGCTACGCTTATTGTAACTCATCTTTTGTAACCGTGTAAAGCTCTTAATGTAAAAGAGACATGGGATGACCGAGATTACGACTTGTGTATGCCGGCCCACAGGAAAGAGTTATACATAGAGCTAGGAAGAGAAGACTAGTTTTGGGCCCCCGATTGTAAATGGGTGGTGGGCCATTGTAAACTATGAGCTCTTTTTTGCAGATAAGAAATTTGATGACATATGAAAAGAGATGATCCCATTAGTCTCATTTGCTGACCAAATTGGCTTCTAGCTACCACAAAACTGCCTCCAAAGCCCTCTACTTGTTCCAAGTTAGCTAGCCTCAAAACCTTGCATTAGAACCTCTCAGAATCAAGCAGCTGCCCTTAGCTGACCAGTAGTTGACATCATATTCTCCTGGCTACCTCAAACAAAGTAGATACTAACTATCCACCTGCTTCCAAATTTTGATGGCTCACCTTAGTCCAAAGTGGGTCCTCTGGGATCCTCTACTATCCTCCCCAGCATCAGCTAACCTAATTGCCTCAATCCCTAGACCTTCCTAGATATCCTATCGACCCTCTCCTGACCTTTCTCTGAACTTCAATTGCTGAGTTATGCCTCAAAAATATGACACATAATTGTCTACCGCCTCAGAAGCCTATAGTGAATTAGAATCTTCCCCAAATGCCCTTAGACATCCACAGATTCTCAGGTTTCTCTCAACTTGAAGGGATATCACACAATTAGCACTTTGCTGACTATAGCTTGCACCTAGCTAACCTTTGAATCGACTCTCCCCAACCAACAAAACTAAAATGATATAGCTGATGTAAGTATCCTCTCCTCTGCATCAGCTTAGCACTTCTAGAGCCTCAAAACACTTAAACCAAGCAAGGACCCAACCTTATAATCACTCAGCTTGACTCATTGCTACAAAGTCTTTTGATTGTGCTGATAGCTGATCTTTGATAGACCTCCAACAGTCAGCTGGGACTCAAAAACACTTCCCCTCAACCCAAACAAGCCAAAAAAAAATATACACCATTTGTTGATCATACTGATGCTCAGCTAATTAAGGCTGACTCTTACACATGCTAACTAGCCCAACACAGACTCAACCAAGGTTAGTTCTTCACTCACAGCCTTTCATTCAATAGAATTCTATCCAAACAACACTGATTGAACCAAAACAAACAAAAGAACCCTTCAATTCCACACAACTTGACCTTCTGTGAATTTAAAGGAAACTGTGCAACTCACAAGAAACCCTAAGAATTGGGAATTGAGCAGATGAGAGAAAACAACAAGTGATCAAGGGAGCTCTCACACAAATAACCTCAATAGAAACTAGATTAATATTCTCAACCCTATCAAGATCAACAATAACAATAAGATCTGTAGCAATAGCTTGTAGGCCTCAACCATCCAATACAACTTAGTGTCTTTGGTGGTGTGAACACCCTGTAGGTGTGGACACCCCTTATTTAGGTCTAAGTCAAAAGACAAAGGCCTTGGTGCTTATAAAAGCATGTACTTGCATCCTTCATTCTTTTATATATGAGTACCATTCAAGTTGTGAAATCTCTCTCTCTCTCTCTCTCTCTCTCTCTCTCTCTCTCTCTCACCTTCTTGTGATTGCCAATATGGTATCAGAGCCATCTAGCTTGTGAACAAATTCATAAACCTAGATATGGAGCTTGCAGGTCCTCCTCTTGTTAACCACTCTAGTTAACATCACCTTTCAAGCATGGCTACGCTTATTGTAACTCATCTTTTGTAACCGTGTAAAGCTCTTAATGTAAAAGAGACATGGGATGACCGAGATTACGACTTGTGTATGCCGGCCCACAGGAAAGAGTTATACATAGAGCTAGGAAGAGAAGACTAGTTTTGGGCCCCCGATTGTAAATGGGTGGTGGGCCATTGTAAACTATGAGCTCTTTTTTGCAGATAAGAAATTTGATGACATATGAAAAGAGATGATCCCATTAGTCTCATTTGCTGACCAAATTGGCTTCTAGCTACCACAAAACTGCCTCCAAAGCCCTCTACTTGTTCCAAGTTAGCTAGCCTCAAAACCTTGCATTAGAACCTCTCAGAATCAAGCAGCTGCCCTTAGCTGACCAGTAGTTGACATCATATTCTCCTGGCTACCTCAAACAAAGTAGATACTAACTATCCACCTGCTTCCAAATTTTGATGGCTCACCTTAGTCCAAAGTGGGTCCTCTGGGATCCTCTACTATCCTCCCCAGCATCAGCTAACCTAATTGCCTCAATCCCTAGACCTTCCTAGATATCCTATCGACCCTCTCCTGACCTTTCTCTGAACTTCAATTGCTGAGTTATGCCTCAAAAATATGACACATAATTGTCTACCGCCTCAGAAGCCTATAGTGAATTAGAATCTTCCCCAAATGCCCTTAGACATCCACAGATTCTCAGGTTTCTCTCAACTTGAAGGGATATCACACAATTAGCACTTTGCTGACTATAGCTTGCACCTAGCTAACCTTTGAATCGACTCTCCCCAACCAACAAAACTAAAATGATATAGCTGATGTAAGTATCCTCTCCTCTGCATCAACTTAGCACTTCTAGAGCCTCAAAACACTTAAACCAAGCAAGGACCCAACCTTATAATCACTCAGCTTGACTCATTGCTACAAAGCCTTTTGATTGTGCTGATAGCTGATCTTTGATAGACCTCCAACAGTCAGCTGGGACTCAAAAACACTTCCCCTCAACCCAAACAAGCCAAAAAAAAAATATACACCATTTGTTGATCATACTGATGCTCAGCTAATTAAGGCTGACTCTTACACATGCTAACTAGCCCAACACAGACTCAACCAAGGTTAGTTCTTCACTCACAGCCTTTCATTCAATAGAATTCTATCCAAACAACACTGATTGAACCAAAACAAACAAAAGAACCCTTCAATTCCACACAACTTGACCTTCTGTGAATTTAAAGGAAACTGTGCAACTCACAAGAAACCCTAAGAATTGGGAATTGAGCAGATGAGAGAAAACAACAAGTGATCAAGGGAGCTCTCACACAAATAACCTCAATAGAAACTAGATTAATATTCTCAACCCTATCAAGATCAACAATAACAATAAGATCTGTAGCAATAGCTTGTAGGCCTCAACCATCCAATACAACTAAATACCATATTAGATAATTTGGGAAAAATCCCATTCCCATTTAAAAAATGGGATCATGGTGAACCTATCCAAGCTTTTGTCAAAACCCCCTCATGTGACATATCATTGGAAAGATCTTGAAGAGTAGTATCTAAATATATAATGTCCGACAAATTTGGAGTTAATATGCTCAAGATATGGCCAAAACTATGTTAAAAAGGTAATTCCCAAAGTATGAGGTTTTTCCCAAATTATCTAATATTGTCTTACTAGGAATTGTTTTGAGAAATCCTTGATCTAATCCAAGTTTCAACAATGATGCAACCTCAGAGGTTCTGGGACACCACACTCCACACAGAACTCTCTATCACCTTTGTAATCCCTGCTCTAGAAAGATACAAGTCTCCTCTAGCAGTCCCCACCACCTTCTTCTCAGAACAAACCAAATGATTTCCAACAAGCTACACAACAAACTTCCCAACATCAAAAACTTGCTTCTCTCGCCACTCTCTTCTTCAACACAAAGCTCTCACACACTCTAACTTTCTCTCCTCTTCACACGATTGGTCTCTAATCTCCAATACCCTTGTCCCCCACATTGTTCCTCACAACTATTGTGTATTTGTTTGTCAACCACTCCCGCCATCTGCACATGCAGCAATCCAACACTTCACTTCACTGTAGCTGGCAACACCTGTACACCTGAGGTTGGTGGCCATGCAACATCCCTTGTTCCTAAGGTTTCATGCATACTCTACAACCTTATTATCTTTGTGGGGGCTTTCTCTCCTCTTCACACAATTGGTCTCTAATCTCCAATACCCTTGTCCCCCACATTGCACCTCACAGCTATTGTGTATTGTTTTGTCCCACCACTCCTGTCATTTGCACATGCAGTAGTCCAACACTTCACACCACTGCACCTTGCAATACCTGTACACATGAGGTTGGTGGCCATGCAACATCCCTTGTTCCTAAGGTTTCATGCATACTTTATAGCCTTATTATCTTCGGTCGTGGGGTGTGGGCAGTTTTTTTGTGCTAAGTCCAGGAAGCCCAATGGAGGTGCATGGGAATGGTGTCCAAGTGTGGATGCTCCTCTTCCTATTTTTCTTCTACTTCTTTTCCTCCTCCTCTAGTTCTTCTTCTCTTCCTCCTCTACTTCTTCTTTTCGTCCTCCTCTAGCCCAATGGAGGTGCATGGGAATGGTTTCCAAGTGTGGATGCTCCTCTTCCTATTTTTCTTCTACTTCTGAATCTTCTTTTCCTCCTCCTCTAGTTCTACATTTGACGCAATGGAGTCTTAAAAATAAACCAAGAATATCTTTTATAAAGCTCTTAGAAAATAAAGGGGGATTATGTAAGCAAGTTAACCATGATAAAGCACAACAATAACAAAACAACCACTTAAGAAATATTCAAAAGAGGAGGAATTTTGAGTATAAATGTTATGCAAATCACCTTGTTGCGTGTATCCTCCTCTCTTAAGGGAAACAGAACCCTTAAAAAGAGACTCCATGACATGCAATTGTTTCTTCATTTCTTTCTACCTGAGTGGTCTTAGGTTTTAAACACAATTATGTTCATAAGAGTTGCTGTTCTTCTTTCTAAAATTAAGGTGCAATTGAATAACTTGTTGCACCATTCTTGGGCTTCTCAGGCATTGGATATTCCTTTCAAACACGAAGATTCAAGTTTACTTTACTTTTGGTAGTAATAGTGATGTCTTACAAGTTGCAACATGGTGGACCATACCCATGCACATATTTATCTTAGGATATGTGTGTATGGGCCAAAGGTCATGGCCATATGTGGCCAGACACGTACAAAGGCCAAATAACAAGTTTACTCTATGGGCCAAGTATATAGGTGAACTTAAATGGCCCCAATCATAATTAACTCATACTAATAAGTTTTTCTTAGCTTCTTGCCCATGAGCAAGCTATTGGATATTTCAGAGTTAATCTGGAGTCTAGTCTAGTGTCTTTGGTGGTGTGAAAACCCTCTAGGTGTGAACACTCCTTATTTAGGTCTAGGTCAAAAGACAAAGGCCTTGGTGCTTATAAAAGCATGTACTTGGGTCCTTCATTCTTTAATATATGAGTACCATTCAAGTTGTGAAATCTCTCTCTCTCACTTGAACACTCTCTCTAGATATGGAGCTTGTGGGTCTTTCTCTTGTTAACCACTCTGGTTAACATTACCTTTCAAGCATGGCTATGATTATTGTAACTCATCTTTTGTAACCATCGTGTAAAGCTCTTAATGTAAAAGAGACATGGGATGATCGAGATTACAGCTTGCGTAATGCCGGCCATAGGAAAGATTTGTACATAGAGCTAGGAAGAGAAGACTAGTTTTGGGCCCCCAATTGTAAATGGGTGGCCGGCCATTGTCAACTATGAGCTCTTGCATATAAGAAATTTGAGGACATATGAAAAGGGACGATCCCATTAGTTTCATTTGAGTTTTTCCTCTCTCTCTCTCTCTCTCTCTCTCTCTCTCTCTCTCTCTCTCATGAGCTTGTGGATGTATGCCTGCTTATTGTTCTTGCATGCTTGATTGTTGGTGTGTGCCTGTAGGGTTAGTGATGCTCTAGCTTCTCTCCTTCTCTCACCTCTCTTTTCTCTGTACCAAGTCCCCCTTGCATGCATGTGGCCAAGAAGTGAAGGTTGAGCTTTCCATAGCTCCCTCCTTCTTGCTCTCTACCTAGCTATTGAATCTCTACTTGGGTGACACAAGTAGAGGTGGAGTGAGCCCCTAGCGGCTTCAAATCGAGGAGTTAGGGTTGCCTAAGTGCACCTCTCCAAACTCGACCCTTGCATGTTGTTTCTCTTCTTCTTCTTCTTCTTCTTCTTCTTCTTCTCTCTCTCTCTCTCTCTCTCTCTCTCTCTCTCTCTTGTGTGCAAGGTAGTATGTTAGGATTAAAATCTTTTACGCTGCTTCCGGGGAGTGCATTTAGCTTAGGGTCCTCCACTTTGTTCATTTGCTAGAGTCCTTATTTGGCCCGGTTGGAGTGCAAATCCACCGGTTGGTTTTCTTGTGTTTGAGCTTGTTTTTTTTTTTTTGTTGGACGGTGATTCCATGGAGCAATGGAGGTCAATCGAGCATTGGAGCATTGAGATCTTCACGGAACACAGGAGAGGCAAGTAAGTGTTCAAACATTACCCTTGACATTCATACAAATCTCTAATTTTTTGTTCCTTTTTCATCAAGTTTGCATCATCAAGTTTGCTCATCAAGTTTGCATCATAGGTTAATTAACAATTAATCTTAATTGATTAGGTTTCCTTAAGCATTGTAGGCATCAATAGAAAGCTTGAGACTAGCTCTAGCTCTCTATTAAATAAAAAATTGAAAAAATTAGTGGAAAGATACCAGAATCTGAGGAAAAAACAAGGTGGAAATCACATTTTTTTTGCAGGCATTTCTGAGAAGCAAATGGCCGTTCCTTTCATAAGCCATGGCCATGACACTTGTGCCATGCCCATTCCATTCTCCCTCGTATAATGATATTTTATCAAAAAATTCAAGGATATACGTGAATAAATGTATAATTCAAGGAATAACGTTTTTTTAAAAGCATTTGATTCAATTGAAAGATATTCGAACGAAAGCCACTCGATCAAAAACTTTTCGATCGAATAAAAAGTGCCGAAATAAAAAACGCAAAATCGCCCCCCATTTTCACAATTTCGCTTTTACTCTCTCTCTCTCTCTCTCTCTCTCTCTCTCTCTCTCTCTCTCTCTCTCTCTTACCATTTGCATAGGTAAAAAAAGCAAAAAATTTAAATTTTAGATTTTTTAAATTAGAATTTCAAATGTGTTTTCAAATTAGAATTTGTTTTAAATTTTTCAAAAATGCATTGTTCTCATTTGTATTGAATATGTTGTCCCACTCCGCTATTAACAGATACCACTGTGGGACAACAATTTGTGTGTACAATATATTTAAATTTAATTTTCTTTTTCTTCATTTGCATTTGCATTGCAGTGTCACTGCAACATTGAATTGGACATTGTTGTGATTACTGTAGTCTACTTCACCACTGCTAAGTGATGTGATGGGTGGTGATTGTAGGTGTGTTTGTTTGCTACCTGTGGTGCACACTGCCACTATTTTGGGTGGCATTGTGCACTTCCAGCTTTTTATTTTGTATTCACCCATATGAGTACTCTCTCTCACTGTTTCGAGTGGTAATGTATCACTTTCGAGCCTTTCCGTCTTCTCTTTAGGCATCACCTGTGTACAACTTTGTCATTGGTTCAAGTGGCATTGTTGTACTTCTAGGTTTCCATATCGTAGATTTTAGAATATAGATTAGTTGCTAGAACACCCCAAGCATTTGTACTCAGTGCCACTCATTCGGGTGGCACTTTGAGCACTTATGTTCCCTAAGAATGGTAGGGGGAGCCAATGTTGAGATAGTCGAATGTCTGTGCCATCGGGTGGTATATCGAAGTTCAGCTAGCTTGATACTCTCTTTCACTCCATTCATTATGATAATCTTTTGCATAGCCATGCATGGTGAAATCAACATTCATGATTCTATCATGCTTTAGATTTAGGTTTATAGCTTTGAAACTAGGCGTATCCATAGTTTTCTTTATCTCTTGTGACTACATAGCTTAGGTATATCCATGGTGGAAACGTTTCATGTCAAAACCTAGAGTTTTGGTATGAAACGTTTCACCCCATCACACAAACACAAAACAAAATGCAGAACCAAATGTCTAAGCACTAATGCATACACACACACATGTATTAATGTTTGTCCTTTGTTTGTTATTGTAGTCAATTTGGTTATGTAAGCATTATCGCACAAATATTAACACACACACGTATGCACTAATGTGAATGTCTCCATCTATGTATTGTTATAAATTGTCCATTTTCATCTTGATAGGTTTACTGGTATACCTGGATTCAGCCATGAGCTTTTTAGAGCCAAAGCAAGCGCCTACACAAGTGCCTGTGCAAGCGCTAGTGCAAGCATCATAGAAAGTGCCAGAGCAACTGCTTGAGGGATTTGTATGAAAACTCCAATTGATAAGGGATGAACGTCATAAACTTATAATGGCAATTGGGAATGTTTTGAGTGTCAAACCTGAAGCAGAGATACATCGGCTCCTCCAGACAAGTGACAACAATCTCCAAGAGATTTCTAGTATCATGGTGGCTACGGCATGGAAGACCTTGATAGAGTATGATCCCTCCCTTAAGTTGCACGTGCATTTACTTAAAGATGGGGAAATCATGAAGGAATGCTTAAGGTGCATAGGAGAAATCTCTCGCTCCATTAGTCACTTTCCTGCTCAGAAAAGAGCAGATGTGGCCCTTTCAAGCAAAACTACAATATATAGAGGCCGTATGGAGACAGAGAAGCATAGCAACGGGCAAGAGAAAGCGATGCAAAACTCCAAGTTAGGGGTCACAGTCGCCCGCTACCACAGGCACCGCGACTCCAAGTGTAGAGATCATTTCATCGAGCCAATGTCCGGAGCTCCTACCTTATTTATCTTGCAAGATGAAATCAAATAGAGTTTGATGTCCTTTCACCATTGATGAAGATAATGTAGCAGCTTTCAAGGCCACCACAGTGGACATCATTCATCGCGGCATAGTTAATCCTCTTGGACTATGCTGCGATGAAAAAGAACCCATGATCATTTTCAAGCATTGGATGTGGGTATGCACCGTAGAGATGGAAAAAGAGCCCCCCCCAAGAATTTTGTGAGTTTAGCCAGAGATCCCAATGACAAGCCACGCTTCCAAAAACATATTCCACATTATTAATGCCCTAATGCACACAATGGAATATATGCCCAGCATGTATTTACTCCATAACGATTTGCATGCCGGCAATGTCTTCATTCACTTCTCGATGAAAATGATGAAGTTTATGCTAGTATCGGAGATTGGGGAAGGTCTACACGGTCCCTGACATGCAAGCATGTAGTTCCCTTGAATCAAGACACTACCCTATCAAAGGCAGAGGCCAGACAAAATTGGCCTTAGATGGGGCTGAGAGCCTGTGTATGCATCCACCTCCCTTCACCAAAGCACAAGATATCTTCTCCTTGGGATATGTAATATCCAAGGAGAAGATATCTTCTCCTTGGGATATGTAATATCCCAAAGCACAAGATATCTTCTCCTTGGGATATGTAATATCCAAATTGTGCCAAGCGGTTTCTTTCCCGCCATCTAATCCAAAGAGAGGTTTCTTGAGACACATAGAGCTTGCGTGTGAGAGAGCCGATGAATACCCAAATAAAAGGCCGCTGGCCTATGAGTTGGTGATGGGTTTAGCCAAAGCCCCCCAATACGATGTATCTCTACCTCGCTATGCTGGCCTACAATGCCCTTTCGAGTCTTGACTAAGTCAATTGTACTTTCTAAACAAATCTAGTAATTGTGATTTGGATATTGGTTGGGTAACGTCTCTTTAAAGTGATTCAATTTCTGGTGAATGTGTAATATCTCTTTCATGTTTTTCATTTTTTGGTGAATGTCTAATGTCTCATTGATTGTCTATTGTCTCATTGATTGTCTATTGTCTCATTGATTGTCTATTGTCTCGATCAATGAAGAGAAAGTCTCTAATTGTCAGTATAAGGGTTCTCATTCTAGCTCTCTATTTTGTTTTTTTAGTGTACCCTGTCACCTTGCCGGACTTCATTGCAATGGAGGCGAATCAAGAATGGGAGGATTTAGAGGACATCCCCAATGTTACAGTTCCGTACCCAATTCTTGCTCTGGAAGATTTAGACCACAAAGAAGCACATCACATCCTCAAGGGGACGAGGATGCAAGGATATCTAGCACAGTGGACCAGAGGGTTTCGAATACGTGCAACCTCCAAGAGAGGGACTTGAGGGCCCCCCACTAAGCTTGGAGCAATGCAAGAATCTAGTCCCTGACTCTTTTGTACGCACACAGTTATTTAGACCAGTGGATAGAACCCATCATCAAAAGAATCCAAAATGAATGTACCCACCAAAGCTGTCAGATCTTTAGCATGTGGGACTTTCTGCCATTCTTTTGGAGAGATTTGTGGAGAAAACTAAAACGATGCCAAATAATCATCATCCAGTAAATTTTTTGAGGAGTTCCTCAACAAGCAAGTCAATTGGGATGATAAGCCACCACAAGGGGGTGCGGGGCTCAAGGTTGCCTAGCCTGATAAAAAGAGAGCAAAGATGGAGGGGAGAGAAGTGTAACGAAAAAAGCCTCTTGTGCTCACACCTCATGAGCACATGAACATTCAATCTTTTGGCGTCTCGAAGGAGTTACGCTAGCAACTCAAAGTACGACAGGGCAAACAACTACTCTACAAGACTATGAAGCCTTGCAAAGAGAGAACAAAGAGCTAAGGAGAACCATAAGAGTGCAAGAGGCAAAGATCTTGCAGTATGAAGAAAAGTATGGAGCATTGCTAGACAAATCTCCTCACTTTCAATTGAATGATCTTCTTAACAGGCCCATTTCATCTTCGCCTATTAACGGGATGATTAAATTTTATAGACATGATCCCCCTATATTAAACGTTTGTAGACATTGATCCCCCTATATTAAACTTTTGTAGACATGAACTTTACTACAAATTTTGTAACTGCACCCAAATTTTATGCATAATGAAAAGAATTACTTGTGTTCTTTTAATTGATTTCAACTTGGTGTTCTTCTAATTGATTTTGACTTGTGTATGAAAACAAAAATTTTGAAGTTCTTGGTGGTCTTTAAATTGATTTTGGCTTGTGTTTGAAAACAAAAGTTTTGAAGTACTGAGTCTTGTCATTTTAATCATCCCGAAGCAAAACAGGAGCTATATCATCGATCTTCGATACATCAGAGGCATTTGAGTGTATCTCCCATTCTTCTTTGTCATCTTCACTTCCCCTTTCCTTGGCAATCACTTCATGTGTTTGCTTTGGAGCCTACATTATATCTCGTTCTACTGCTCGGGTTGCAACCCATGTAATCTTAGGATATTTCTCCCGAATCAAATGGCCAGCATTTTTGAAGTTTGATGCATTATCAATGTATATTGCACCTACATGTTTTGGACCACCCACATAGGAAATAGCCCTTTCATATAGTTTAGCAAGAAAAGAACTTGCCTTCTCTTTAAGTGAAGTATCAATTGCGTCTAGGAAAACTGTGCCCCTTGGACATATACACATAATGTTAATTAATGGTTTTTTTTGACAACTTGTCCATCCATCCAGCACAATATTACATCCAAAGCCCGACATAAAATCAAGCATTGTATGTGCAAGGCTTTGCTCCATTTTATGCTTTACTTTATCCAAGTACTCTGTGTGCATTTTAGTGTAAGGTGGAATAGTAAATTTTTATCCTGCTTTTTCTGTGCAAAACAATGCATCTTGAAATACATGGTTACGCATGACATTAAATGATATCCCACAAGCAACAAATGCTTGTGTCCACTTCAAATGCATCTCCAATGTTGTAGTTCATCGATCAAAGGCAGAATATAGTGGACTAGATTGTTTGCTCACACCATTACTTCTTCTTGAGGAGGTAGCAGTGCACATAGGAGGTGTCGAGTGCATGTTAGAGGGTTCCCCAATTTGCAAGGGAGCATTCTTGTCGCCGAGTTGATGCATTCTCTTGCTGAACTGACGCATTATCTAACGCTATTGATGCATTCACTTGTGGACACACCGCATCCTCATCTTGACCAATGCATCCTTGAGAGCATGATTCCTATAATATGTGGCGATATTTGTTACCTTTGGTTGCCATGGATACTAGATTGGTTTTTCGTTTTGCAGCATACTTATATAACTTAGAGCTAACTGTAGTTGCTCCACCAAGACTCCATCTGGTACCTTGGCAAGAATATCCTACCTTGAAGGCCCCTTTCAAATCTTCAAAAGTGGCCTTGTCCTCAGCTTCCCAGGGATCTAAACCATTGGCTTACTTTACTGTCTAGGGTGATGCCAAAGGCACTCACCTTAACTTGATCTTCTACATGGCCAAAGGCTTCACAAATTTGGTTGAACATCTCCAAATATGGGATGGGGTCTCCAGCCCCATCAAATTTAGTGATTAGATTTGAGATGTTTGTGGGTTTGTTCCGCTCCAATCTGGATCTTGGTGTGCAGGTTGCACTGGTGCTAGGGGTGTGATGCCCGCAGCCACCCCCTCCCTATTTCCATGGCTAACCTTAACATTTCTGGTGTTAGCCCTGCCATGGTTGGAGTTGGTGTAGGTTGATAAATGATTGGAGGAGGAGTGGCGCCAGGTGGATAATAAACCATTGGAGGCCCTTGTCTTATAGGTGGGTTAGATTATGCCCCTTGTGATCCCATGTGGTACCTAGGGTATGCTCCCTCTGGTGGGTAATATTGATATACAGGCAGACTAGGCTACTGTGATGGGCCAGGGTAGACCCTTTCCCTCTGGTATGATGTTTCTGGTCCTTGAGAAGATGGACCTAGCCCTAGGTTTTGCACAGGTCTTTAGGCACTATATGAATCAGCCACTCCTGAGACAGGCATGGCTCTCCATAATGGTGGTTGGGTCTAGGTATCTGATGGCCTTCACTCTGCCCTATTTTTGCTCTAGGATCTAGAGATGGCGTGGGCTCACTTTCTTATGGATGTTCCATACCTCTCACCTTGGGTTGCAGCTCTTTCAAGACGATGTGTTTCCCATGATAAAATTGTGGAGCCTCGAAGCAAGGCTTCTCTGTGAATGTGTGGAAGAGGTAGGAGCTTGCTCATCCATACACTGAGGTTCAGGTTCTCCTATCTCATGGTTAAGAGTTGCTTATCCCATGCTGGGATGGTCTTCACTCTCACTGGTGCCGTAAGACAAGCACCGTTTGGCTCCACACGGTATTGACCGACTAAGTTGCATTATACATTATACACGAATATCAAATACACTTAAAATACGGTCGTATTATTCCATGCCGTGTTGGACATTAGTAGACTTAACATTTTAGTCCCATATCAAATGGAACGTATGGTATTCGATGGAATGTCGAAAGGTATTCTATCGTATGCCTTTCGCTCGAATTCAATTCTATCGAACCAATTACTATTAGCTATATAAGCTTGCTTATGGTCCACATTGTCATTGTACAATTCCCTAGGTTCCTGCAAAAGGAATTTGCCTCTTGCCACTTGTGGTAAGAAAAAAAAATCTAATTTAGTTAGAACTATTAAATTAGTCAATTTAGGTAGGTTGAGACCCTTGTATTTCAACATAGTTCACACTAGGGTTAGTGAGTCTTAGTTAGAATCCCTTGTGTTTGAACATTGTTCACACTAGGGTTTAGATCAATTAAAGTAGCTAGAATCCCTTGTGTTGGAACATTGTTCACACTAGGGCTTAGGTCAATTAAAGTAGTTAGAATCCCTTGTGTTGGAACATTGTTCACACTAGGGCTTAGGTCAATTAAAGTAGCTAGAATCCCTCGTGTTGGAACATGGTTCACACTAGGCTTTAGGTTAATTAAAGGAGCTAGACATTCACACTAGGGCTTAGGTTACTTAAGGGAGCTAGAATCCCCTGTGTTGGAACATAGTTCACTAGGGTATAGGTTATGAAATTGCAAAAGCTAGAATCCCTTGTGTTTGAACATAGTTCACACTCGGGTCTAAGGGGTGGGACATTGTTGATAGACTATGTAGAAGCTAGCTTCATAAATGGCATTGGGGTAGTAGGATTCAATAAGAATGGATATTTGTTGTTATTTGTATTTGCTTCTTTGTTTGTGTATATAATTAATTTTCAATATGAATTCAAAATTAGAAATAGAAATTTTAAAGTGTAGAATGCATAATGGTATGTGTAGGTTATTTTATGGCATCAAAGACAAAGGAATAGTGAAACCATCCAAGACTATATCAATAGAGTCAGATATCTCCACTCTTGCTGTAGTGCCAGAGGTAAGTTCTCTGATGAAAGACTAATAGAGAGATTCCTGGAACGTTCGGATGATGTACCCTTACACAATTCATTGTATAGCTCATATCTCCTATGAGTAATGTTATAGGAGAGCTATGGACTTTGAGGACAACTTCAAGGGAACACGTTCTCGAGAACTTCATGAGGGTACATCAAAAGCCTCTTTCAAGACCACTAGCATGAAATCTGACAGAAAAAGAAAAGAGCCCACATTTGGATAGCAAGTTGAGTAGTTGGCGCTACATTAATGTAGATGACCCAACATTGGAGAACCTGCCAAGGGATCGGGTCGGCCAACCCCATCGCTATCCAAAGAGGGAGCTTGTATGGTGCTCGATCTGTCAAGCTAACCATACCAGCACGTAGTGTCCACATTTGTGACCCCATCCCAACCTCTATTGCACATATTTCCAAACCCAAGGCAACCCCACTGGCTTTGCCTGCAACACCTGCTCTCCATAATGCACCTCAACCAGGCCAAGAAGTGGCCCAAAAAGGAATCATTAGGGTATCTAAAATTCCCTTACCACCCCTAGTTCTTCCACCTCAACCCCCATTACCGTCCGTGAATCACACCGATTCATTATAGCTAACCCGGACGGAATCTTTGAAGAAGGGGACGAGGGGGGAATTTCAAAAGTTCCTACCTATGAAACCCTTGAGCCAATGAGTCCACCCTCTCAAATTCTAAGCCACTATGTTATGGAGAGAGACCAAATGTACCCAGTGTACTTTTAGCTACCCCAATGCCATGGGAAATAAACATAAATATGATGGTGAAATGACCACCTATGCAATGCTACCATTGTGTAGGACCTCACCAAGTGGTTGAGTGTCCTATCAAGAAAAGTATGGCGAGTACCCCCTTATGCATTGGGTGTGGAATTGACCATATGTATAAAGATTGTCCGTTGAGACCTGGAACAATGGGGAAGGCTCGTGAAGCTAATCCTAGCACCAACATTAAACTGCTGAGTGTAAGAGACGACTTTATCCACACTGTCCCTCTCAATGCCATAACTCGATTACAAAATAGACAAAGAGCTGTAGCTCATGCTGCAAACAGAGGCATCAACCTCACAAGGCCAGGGACAAGTAAAGGTCTTATCATCAAAGAATGTCCATGAACAACACGAGCGACTAGACGCTCAAGAAAGAAAACCACAATGATCAGCAAGGGAGACTATCGGGGGTAGTTATCAAAATGGAAGATGGCACGACAACACATGCATCAACCTCTTCATTGTTAGAAGAGGAGTATCTGCTACACCAGCCACTCGAGCTCAAGAATCGATTGATGCTAATAACCAGTTCTTGAAAAAGCTTGCCAAATATCCTAACCCCATAGAGGAGAAAGAAAGACTATTGGCAGCCCAAGAATTGGTCAGGGATTTCCAAGCACAAATAGAAGACAAGCCTCCTATTGCTTACCTTGAGACTTGTCCATTAGTATCTAGCATGAGACCTGCTAAAGAAGCTCAAGTATATTCTAGAGTGCTCGCAGACCAATCACCCCCACAAAGGCTAATAAAAGCAACATCACCCACTGCAAATAGCTACCCCCCACCCAGAAAACCAGGTAGCCGAATATCTCAAGGATCTGAGGGATGACCATCTTAAAAGAACAGATACAAAAATCCCTATCCACATCCCATATACACATAAGAGCATAAGATTAAGCCAAAGCGATCTTCCTCTCACAAAAAAGCTTCCGCTCCTAGAGACATTGCTGGTCTCTTTTCCTTCCTTTCCTCTCAGATCTAGATCCATATCGGCACCTTGCTTTAAGGTAGCCAAAGCTTATGGAAAGATTTGAAGTACTAGATGGAGGGATGCCTAGGGGGGCAGGCATGCAATAATCCATGGAGCTAGATAGTTCTAATGAGTCTGATGAAGATGAACTTGTTATAGTCCATAAAATCACTAGCACTCCCACAATCCAAGTAAATAATCTTGGAAAATACTTTGGAGGCAAAAGGAACTAAATGCGGCTTTGCTGATAACCTTCGATGGCCTCCAGGTCACAGCAATCTTGGATAGGGAGCAGGAGTGAGTATTGTTACAAAACAGTGCTGGGAAAAATGGGGAGCACCCGGGCCATGGATGACACCACATTGCTAGTCCAACTCTCTGATGGAGCCACATCTAGACCCATTGGTCTACTAAAGGATTTGAAAATAAAGATCCTTAGAACTACTTACCACTAACACGAGGTTTTCTACTACGACAGCAGACGGGCATGAGATCACATCTCTATACATGCTTAGCACCACATACGTGCCTAATCTTGCAACCCAGGAACTTGAATAGGCCATTAAAGCGGAACCATCAAGGGAAACATGCTCCCATAGAGGACTCGCAAGCCTGATGGATTCCTAGGGCCAAAACAATATGTCTTCCCAAATGATTCAGACAACCACTGGCTAAAGTATGTTAGGGTTGTTGAAGCACATGACCACTTCAACAAAATATGGCAAAAGGAGTTCGCCAGTAGCTCCCTTCTGGTCCACACAACCACCCCAAAGCCAATGGAACCCGTTGATCCCAGCCCTTAACTGGAGAAGCTTTGTCGCTTTGCACGCAGAGCATTAAAAAAAGTTAGCGCTAGCAAAAAAAGAATCCAAAAGGCTAGTGGAAGAAGAAAGCACTAGGGAAGAAGAGACCAAACTGGTGCCCATACATTTCAAGACCTTTCAGATGGTCGAAAGATTCGTCCAGCCCAAAGGTCCCACAATGGACAACTAGGGACCTCATATGATGGTCTAGCCAAGGTAAAAGAAATTAACCTGGCAAGCTCAGGCGAAGACCCGAGGCCAGTATACATTGGAGAAGACCTCTCTGTGTAGAGGAAGAGACCGAGCTCATTGTTCTTCTTATAGAATTCCACGATTACTTCGCTTAGAAGTACACGGATATGAAGGGTGTACCTCCCAAAGTAGTCAAGCACACCATCCCAATAGTTGATGGAGCAAGGTCGGTCAAAAAAAGGGCTTATCCTATTTACCCAAAATATTTCAAGATAGTCTAAGAAGAGATCGACAGACTCATTGATGTTGGATTCATATATGAAATAGAGCATAAAGAATGGGTATCACCCATTGTGATAGTGCCCAAAAAGAATGGGAAAGTAAGAGTGTGTGTAGATCTCAAAAAGGTCAATGCCTCCACCATAAGAAATCATTACCCCTTACCCTTCATTGAACATGTGCTAGAACGAGTAGTAGGAAAAGAAGCCTATAGCTTCCTTGATGGATTCTCTAGCTACAACCTTCACCACCAAATGGACCCTTCGGGCTGACCAATGCCCTTGGCACCATCCAACATCTAATGTGCACTGCACACCTTGACCTTGACCTATAAGGAATATCTTTGAAAATTCCTTGAGGTCTTTATGGATGACCTTTTTGTCAACTCCTCATGGACGGCACACCTTGACTGCTTGTGTAAGGTTTTAGAAAGATGCACGCTATATCGCATCTCACTGAACCCACTCAAATGTGAATTTTTGGTTAGTCATGGAGTAATCTTGGGACACATTGTCTCCAGGAGAGGCAGGCAATCTTCATAGATGATAGCAAAGTGTAGCTCATTCTTAAGCTACCCCCACCCACCAACTTTAAGGGAGTCCAGCATTTCATAGGACATGTCGTCTCTACTATCGAGGACGATTAATTTTTATGTATGTTGATATGCTCGACCTCTTTATGGACTCTTGACCATTTTCAAGTGGATGGAGGAATGCCAACAACAGGCTTATATGATCCTCAAGAAAGCCTTGGCTAGTGCTCCAATTCTTAGGTCCCCCAACATTAGGTAGCCTTTGGACATCTTTTGGGCCTTGTAAGGATTCCTAATTTTTAGGGATTAAGGCTAATATTGAGCATTCTTAAGGAGACAAGGGAAATAAAGAGACCTACTTGGAGCCTATAGTTTGCTCTTTCTAGCCTATAATTTTAGGGTCTAAAAGTAGTCATTTTCTCTCTCTTGTAGCAAGCACTTTCCACATCACCAAGCTCGTAATAGTGATTTTTTTTTTCATTTTGCAAGTTTTTGGCTTTGAAACACACACACATATATATATATCAAAAATTTAATTTTCACCCTCCATTTGTCCCAAAAACCTGCTTTATCCCCTTATTCTCCCTCATTTATTGCCTCCGCTTCCCCCACCAAATCACCCTCATTAAATGCCTCCAAATTATCCTATCACTTTTCACATCATCAATCTCTCCCTCCCCCCCCCTCTCTCTCTCTCTCTTAACAGTGCTTAGGCCTAAATCTTATTCACTCCTCTCTCTCTCTCTCTCTCTCTCTCTCTCTCTCTCTCTCTCTCTCTCTCTCTCTCTCTCTCTATTGTGCTTAGACCTGTAGCTTATTCACGCCTCATTCTCTCTCTCTCTCTCTCTCTCTCTCCCTCTCTCTCTCCCTCTCTCTCCAAGTATTGCAGCATAAGCAACCATGGAGGGTAATGCATCTTTGTCAAGGAGATTCCACCGCAATTCCGACTAGTAACTAACACTACATGCCCTAATACGATTCCGCTAGTCTACTACAAAGGTGCATTGAGCTGGGTTGACTTAAACGGGGATATGATTTTAATAATTGCTAGAGATTCTATTTAAACTCTACATCAAGCTTATTGCTAACCCAGACCATCTTTGGATCCTCCGCATCTCCCAGATTCATGTCTTCCAACTCAACTAATGTGACCCGACGGATGTGCTTCATGTCTCTCTCATGATTTTCTTTTGCCACAATAAGAGCTTGAACTTCTTCTGGTACACTCCCATCATCCAAGACATTGCTCTGGGATGCTGGGGACTTGACCATATCCAGAGTCGGATTGTAATGAGAAATAAATTAATCCACATCCACTTTAAAGAGTGATATCAAATTTGGATTTTGGTTAAGGATTTCTTCCTCCTCATCCACATCAACTCCCTTGAGCTAGTTCAATCCTTCAACACAAAATGGGCGAACGAATTGTTATAACATATTGCGGGACCCCACTTGTACACGAAATTTCCTCTTTTTTTTGGTTCCAAATTGTAATATAATCGGTTGCCCAATTGTGTTTAATCTTTACTTGTCTTAACCATGACGGCTTGCCCAACAACATGGGGTAAGATCTATCAACTCCTTCCATTTTCAACACAGTGAAAGCTACTAGGAAATCACACCCTGCTATCTGGATTTGAGAGTTTTGGATGAACCCAAGAAGATTCACTCTTTATCTGCTGTTGATCTTTCATTCGGATGAGAAATGGAGCAGCCAGTTCCAATTCTCGCTCTAGGATGCCCAATTCCTAGCGGGTTTTATTTGTGATAGTGTTTACTCTAGATCCGCCATCAAGTACCACACCTTCGATGATCTTCCCCTATATTTGAACTATTACTTTTGGAACCACCTCATCCCAATCTGCACAACTGGCTAGACTTTAAAGGCTGACTGGTCCTCTTTGTCTTCCTAGGTGCTCACTCTACTACAGTTGGAACCTTAGCAAGGTAGTCCTCACCACAAGCTTCCGGATTAACTATGTACGATAATTGGGTACCAAACACAACAGTTGATCCAACATCATATCGAGCTTCATATTCTTTAGATCTTCCGAAAGGTCATACTCAAAAGCTACCGTTTTTCCACATCCAGATTATTTTTGCTTTCTAGACTATCAGACAGTATCATTCTACTTTGATGGACTTATCTTCACCGGGGTCTGCTCCCCCATCTGACTGAAGCTTCACACTTCCTGTGGCTTGTGTATAACTTCTTACCTCTTCGGCAGAGTATCACATCCAACTAGACTTATTTCATGCATCTAGTGCGAACTGGCAATTTCTGGCCTCCTTCATCTTTTGTGAGTTCCTCTCAGATGGTGTATTCTTCCCGCACCATCCGTGATTGCTTCTCACTTTGGCCTTCATCGGGCTTCCCAAAAGAAGGAATGACAAGTGTACTTTCCTAACTGTGCTTTGCTAACTGTAAAGTCGTACTTGTTAGTGTGAACAGTGCTCAACCATTGGGAGGATCGCCCCTTGTGCTTCTGTTTGAAGGTATAAGGGATTTGGAAAAGCCAAATTATGTAGAAACAAGTGATGATATAGATGCCTCTAACCACATGACTAGCCATAGTTAATGGCTCAGATAATTAAGGGATTTGGAAAAACCACGTTTATGTGATGATTCAACATAGTACTAATAATAGTATGTGCTAACAATAGTACTAATAGCTATAATAGTAGCCCAATTATATTACCACTACTACTAATACTAGTAGTGTACTACTAAACAATTTGTGTCATAAGTGCTAATAGTAGTTATAGCAACTCAGTTTTATGTCCACTAAAAGCAGCTCAATAATATTATCCCAATTGTATATAATAATAGTAGTACTAATAGTATTAATAGTGGTTAGCAATTTATGTAATTAGTTAAAGTGCAAGCCTATTTTACTAGCAATTTGTGTAGTATGTAACAATGTTTGTATACCTCTTGTAGTTTTGATGGTTAAAAGTCAAGTGAGTTTTTGGTTTTTTTTTAAAGTTTTCATGTTGGCTCAAATATCTAAACATATGCTTGTATATTCAGGTTGAGCTATTTCTTTCTTTCACTAGATTATACTCGAAGATTAAAATTTAGCAATGATCATTTGAATGTCTTAAGCCATACTTTGTTCGAAAATTTAAGGATGGATATACATGTTGCTATATTTCATATATACAAATTTTATTTCTAAAGGATGTAATTACCATATGTGGCATTAGAGTTTCGTGCTTCATGGTTGATCATGCTCTTGTAGTTGTGCGATGTATGTCGTATTGAACAAAACAATGCAAGCTGCAATTTTTTACAATATATATAACGGTAGTACAACTCTTTATGAGTGTGTTTTATGCCTAAAACCAAAAGGGCATGGATAGATTGATCAATTAATATCATATTCAAAACTATTTTATGCTTTAACCCAAAAGGGCATGGGTAGACTAATCAATATATCATATTGATTCTCTATCGATCAGCCCGAATTATGATGAGTAAGGAAGTGAAACCACTAATTGAGAAATAGAAGGAATGTGAAAATTTACAAGGTGCAATGCATATTGAGGAAGTATAGAATATTGAAATATGTGAGAGGGTGTATGTTCTTGAGAAAGAAAATATCAAAATATGTGAGAGGAAGTATTTAATATCAAAATATGTGAGAGGGTGTATATTCTTGAGAAAGAAAATAAGAAGAAAGAAAATAAGAAGTTGCAAAGAATGTTAGAGAACAACACTACATTTGAGCCAAGAGCACGGTCTGAAGGAGCTAAAATCAACGGATAGGTTGGTCATTATATGTGGACAATGGAAGTGGTGAATGAGGGCTTATAAGAATATAGAACACCTACTAAACATATAGTTACAATAGAAAATGATGAGATGGATAGCTCACTTGTTGCTAGAAACAGTGAGTCATGAAAAACGCCAACGAGTCATGAGTTGTCGTTTGGCAACAAGTTGTCTTGATTTTTCACTAGTCCTAAATATTGATCAATTTTACACTCTTTTTAGAGACATTGAAGAGATGTATGTAGAAATTTTACAAAATAAGCATAGTTTTAAACTTCTTTTTAAAAATTTACATATTGCTAATTTAAAGGTGTAAAAATTTTCACTTTTCGTGTCAAATAACAAAATGGAAAAAACAAGGTCAATACAAGATCTAAAATTCTTTAAAACTACTAATAATTCATGTATGTCTATGTAATGTATAATATATTCTTTACTGACAATTACAAAAATATACTTTTTTTTCTCCAAAAATTTAACTAACTTCATTCCAATCATTGTACCTCATCTAATCATTGAATTAGAGCATATATTTGATGTTAAGATAAGTAGGTATATGGAGTCCATGGCCATAGAAGAGGCTTATTGAAAGAAACGATTTCTCTAGATTCAGATAGAGAACTAACGATCCAAATAGTCAAATTTTATAAGGTAGTGAGTGCTATAATTTATCAATTTAATTTATTTTGATCTAATAGTTCGATTTAGAGTTATCGTCTTTCAAAAAACACAGTTTTTAGTCTATAACAGTTAAATTTTGAAGCATGAAAATGACAACATCTATTGTTTTAAAAAGTTGATGAAAATTTGGATTTCAGAATCCACTTTGTTGACAAAATTGATTCTAGAATTCAAAATTTTGGACACACTAACGTTTCTAGTGAGAGTGAAATTTTTATTTTTTTTAAAAAGTCCATAATGAACAAAAATTTCACTTTTTTTGGACGAAATACAAATTCTGTTGAACCAAAAATTTTCATTAAAAAATTCCGTCGATGGAAAAAATTTTCGTAAAAAATTTTATTGACGAAAAAAAATACGTTGATAAGAATTTGGATACTAGAATCCATTTGGATACTAGAATCCATTTGGATTCTGGAATCCAAATTTTCATCGATGGATTGAAAATTCCATCGACGGAAGTTTATGACGAAAGTTTTTTTACGATAATTTTTGCATCGATGGAGTTTTGTGATGGAAATTTTTTTCGTCGACGGAATTTTTTGACGGACTAAATTTTTCATCTAATAAAAGTGAAATTTTCATTCATTATGGATCAAAATTTATTTATTTTTAAACAAAAATTTCGATGTCACGATAGAAACGTATGGAAATTTGGATTCCAGAATCCACTTTGTCAACAAAGTGAAATCCAAATTTTCATCAGTTTTTTAAAACGACACTGTTATCATTTTAATGGCTCAAAATCTAACTACTTTAATATACTGAAAACTTGTTTTTTAAAGACTTTAACTCTAAATCAAATTATTAAATCAAAATAAAGTAAATTGATAAATTATAGTACTCACTACCATCTAAAATTTGACCGTTTGGATCATTGGATTTTAATCTAAATCTAGAGACATCTTTTCTTGCAATAAACCTCTTCTATGGCCTGGACTCCATAAACCTACATGCCTTAATATCAAAATATGCTCATCAACAAATTATATTGGGTCTAAAAGTAACATCAATTTTATCACCTATTAGTTTGTTGATAACATGCTACGTACAACATGCAATGTAGAAATGTGTATTGGTACAAAACTTATCCATACTCAAGGGAAAGTATGATCTAGAGATGCTTAAACAAAGTAAAAAAGAAAAGAAAAGTGAAATTTGTCGACGTGTGAACATGCTTAATTTACATGATATAGAAATTGTTGTGTATGGATTTGAGTTCAAAAACTTCTTGATACTTGCACCGAAAATAATTGATATTTTTAAGCAAAAGGTCCAATGACTCTCGTAGTTTGATTAGAAGAGTTTCTTCTCTTTTGTAATTATTTTTTTAATTGGACGTTTTTGGGTTGAGAGTAAAATGCAAGTAATGTTTTATGCATTTTTTTTCTTCACAAAATCAGTGTTTTTTTAATGTTTGACATGAAAGTGTGTCTTTTGTCTCCATATATTTTAAAAAAAGGCATAATTTTTTGGGTTTTTTTCCCAAAAATGGAGTTGAGTTATCGTTTGCATGATTTTATTGTCGTTTTTCACAACTCGTTGTTTAGAGTGCTCTCAAAGAACATGGTAAGATCTGCATCCAAGATAAGAAGTTTAAAGCAATGTCAGAAGATATAACAAGAGATAAGATACATGAAGTGACCGCATGCCAATGATAAAGCTTGGATCACCTCAAGAGCATATGCTGCTATTTACAAGCACTAGGCAAATGATTAAAGAGGGTATGAAGAAAAAAACCATATCATGTAGGAAAAGCACAAAAGTTATTAGATGGTGAAGTTTTGGAGCTCATTAGTGAGCCTATGCATTTATGCCATACACATAAATGTAAGTCAAAGATTATATTTAAATTGATGAAAGTCAACAATTTTGTACTAAATGTATGTAAGGTGCAAAGTGCAATGGTCAAGTTCTATAACATGACAGTTTAAGAATGTGGTGGTACACTAAAGTTTGTATTAAAACATGGTCTTATGCATAAAGTTATGCATGAGGCTAATGCATAAAGCACTAAGCAAGCCACGCTAGCCTAAACTAAACCGTACCCCGGCACTATGCATTAAGCATGCATGCATAGATTAAGCTCTTACATGCATTAAGCTTTATGCATAGAGCTTAATACATGCATAGAGATTTTAAATCTATGCATAGATATCTATGCATTATGAATGCATGCATAGAGCTTAATCTATGCATTAAGCTCTACGAATAGAGCTTAATGCATAGATTAAGCTCTACGAATAGAGCTTAATGCATAGATTAGAGCTCTATTAATAGATTAAGCTCTATGCATAGAGGACCTACAAAACAAAACCCCTCTTTTTGGTACATAAAAATAGAGGAAAGAGAGGATAAAAAGACAGGAAAGATAGGAAAGCACTTACCTCTTTTTGGTGATGTTGAAAGAGAAGATTAGAAGACTTACAAAACCAACAAAAGGGTGAGGAAAGGATTAGTAATGCATACATAAAAAAGCCCTAAGAACCTAATGCATATATACAAAATCAAAAGATTAAGCTCTATGCATAGAGCTCTATGCATATATAGAGCTTAATCTATGCATAGATCTCTATGCATTATGAATGCATACATAGAGCTTAATCTATGCATAGATCTCTATGTATTGTGAATGCATGCATAGAGCTTAATCTATGCATTAAGCTCTACAAATAGAGCTTAATGCATAGATTAAGCTCTATCATTAGATCTCTATTCATAGATTAAGCTCTATGCATAGAGGACCTACAAAACAAAACCCCTCTTTTTGGTAGATAAAAATAGAGAAAAGAGAGGATAAAAAGATAGGAAAGAGAGGAAAGATAGGAAAACACTTACCTCTTTTTGGTGATGTTGAAAGAGAAGATTAAAAGACCTACAAAACCAACAAAAGGGTGAGGAAAAGATTAGTAATGCATACATACAAAAGCCCTAAGAACCTAATGCATACATACAAAATCGAAAAGAGAGAAGTATTTACCTCTTTTTGGTGAAGTTGAAAAAGAGGATTATAAGACCTACAAAACAAAACGAAAAGTTGAGAAAAGAATTAGTAATACAAAATCCTAAAAGTGTGAATAGCATGGATACACAAGGAGGTTTAAGCCTTATGCATAAGGAGGTTTAAGTATAAGCCTCTTATGCATAAGCCTCTTAGGCTTATGCATAAGAAAGAGAGAGAGAGAGAGAGAGTGAGTGAAGAGAATACCAATCAAAAACCCTAATTCTAAACATACCATTCAAAAACCATGAATATATGAAGAGGTGGGAGAGACAAGTGGGACAGAGATTACCTTGTGAGGAATCATCCTTGGGAGGAGACTTGGGAGGAGACTTGAGAGGAGACTTGAGAGGAGACTTTGTGAGGAGAGGACAAAGGGTGAGGTGCAACCATCATGAGGAAGAGGGGGTTGCAAAAACTTAGGGTTATGTACAACAGAGAGAGCAAAGGGGACGCGGAAATAGTTGCAACATCGACAAAGGGTGAGGTGCAGCCATCATGAGGAAGAGAGGGTTGCAAAAACTTAGGGTTATGTACAACAGAGAGAGCAAAGGGGACGCAAAAATAGTTGCAACATCGATGTGGGATTATTCAAAAAAAATTTAACAGAGCGTGTCTATACACGCATCTATATGCGTGTCTATAAGCGTGTCTAGACGTGCTTATAGACACACATATAGATGTGAGTAAAGACGCACATATATTCGTGCATATAGCTGCACATATAGCCACATAAATAGCCATCGTAAACCCCGCCAGATTGTAAATTTTCCCACGGCCCCTCTCTCACTTTCATCTCTCTCTAGTTTGCACGGCTATGTTCTCATTCTCTAGTTTGCACGGCTATGTTCTCATTCTCTTGTAGTGTTCTTAATTAAATCTTATTTTTATATTTTATTTTCTAATCTCTCTCCTTAACTAGAGCAGTGTCCAAGAACATCAATTTTTGTCATTTTGAGCAACCTCAGTAGAGAAGAAGGATTGTTTCTTGATGTTGCCTTAATTCTTTCTATGGGCTTGCCCATTCCCACTCCGTTCTGTTGCTTTTGTGCAAGTTGTGCCTGTTTCATGAGGGCACTATCTTCTGCTGACCATGGCTGCATGTGCTCTTCTTCTTCCTCTAGTTCTCTAGCTCGTTTTGTTGTTTCGAGGTTTACCTTCTTGCAACTTCCCTTGTTCTACCATTTTGGTCATCATCATGCAGAGATTTTCTTCCCGCTTTGCTTCTTCTATTGAATCCTTTTGCGAGGATTATCTTCTCACAATTTTTGTTCTTTTGCCTCCTTCGGGATTTCCTCTACTCCTCTTGGGAATTGAAAGGTTTGCTTCCAATTCTCCTTCTATGCTTCTTGCACCCCTTTGTTCCAAAGTCTCTTACTTTATTTTGTTTTTCCCAAACCACATTGTTTTTCTTCTATGTGGCTGGTTCTTCTGACACTGCCAACCTCTCTTTCCCCTTTTGGGATCCAGTGATGGGTGCTACAGTTGGCTGCCCACCTTCCAGCTCTTTGATATTGATGATGTTTATAGATGTTGCTGGTGCATCTGTCTCACCTACTTTTTCTTGTAGCTCTTGTTGATTCTTCTAGAATAGCTGACATTCATTATTCCACCAGTGTCCAGGCTTCTGATGTGATAGATGCCTAGCACCCCCTCTTCCCTAGCCTTGCCCTTGGCCATAGTATGGTTTATAAGGTGTTGGTGCAATAGCCATTGGTGCTATTGTTGTCACTGCATTGACAGCTACGCCACCTGTCCTGTTTTAGACATTGTATTATTGGCAGTTGGCTGTTAGATGTGTGAATGCTTGGTAGATTGCTACTTGTCCTACAGTTCAAGCTTCGCTACTTGTCCTACAGTTCAGAGTTAGTTTTGATGAATCATTTGAGGAAAGCTTCTTTCAGTGCATGGAAGGTGCGGAAGTAGCCGGGTCATATTGGGATACCCATTCAGTGGGTATGTTCCTGAATGTGGTTTGGAACTGATCCCTCTTCCTTTTGTTAGGAACATTAGCACAAGTGTGATTTACCTTCCAGACAACCTCAAACTTCATGATGTGGTTGTCGGGGTCTTCAGACTTCTACCCTTGTATGTTGGGTACTTTTTGTTGCCTCCTTGATGACCCATTTTATATGCTGATGGATTACGGGGAGATGTGGAGCGCTTGTTGCCAGGCTGAGTGGGACGACACACTGCTAGTGTAGTTGATTCCGCATAGACTGGGTGATGAGCTGTCTTGCTATTGATTCTACAAGAAGTTCCTCTCCCCTTTTGAAGTGTTGCACCATAATGTTGCTGTTGTCTCGTGTGAAAGAAATGGTGAGATTGAATGCAGCATGATTGCCAAAGTGTCGGGGGTCAATCCGCGACGATTGGCAAGATAGCACCCCAGTCATAGGTAATTCTATCAAAACCTAAGCCCAACTGGTTCATAACTCAATAGTTATCAGTTGAAAAGAAAGCGCACACAAAACCACAAAAATTACTCTCTCACAATCTCGCTCACTCAGACAATACAGAATGAAATAATGCTCAAGGACTATGTATTACTAGCAGACTTGTACAATGCTATGTGCTCCATATTTACTCTATGCCTATTACTGATCCCTTCTATCTCTCTATATATCTATCTTCTAACAAGGACTATGTATCAGACTTGTACAATGCTATGTGCTCCAAATTTACTCTATGCCTACTATTGATCCCTTCTATCTCTCTATATATCTATCTTCTAACTGCTAACTACTTACTTCTTTGCTATCTTGGAAGGACCTTCTTCTTGTCCCTTTCAATCGTTGCCTACTATTACAAGACTCGGTGTTAATAGACTATTTAAACAAAGTACATATAATTACAATGGGCATGCGTGTGCGTTGCCACTTGTGCCTAACTGTTGGTGTGACGGCCTTTTACTCTGTTGACATGTGTCTTTCAGTTCAGGTCCCACCAATTAGCTCATGTCCCGATGCTCAACACCACCATGCATAGATAGGTTTTTTTTTTGCTCATGTTTTTTGTTGGCTTGAGTTTTTTATAACAGTAGTGTAAACTATGTTTATGTGAATATTATCCCATCATATTTGTGTGTAACTTCATGTCTTATAATAACTATGCTTTCTTTCAAAATCTCTGAAACCTGAGTACCTACTGTGGTACCAATGGCAACATGAGATAGATCAAGACTAGTAACTCTGCTAGTCCGAGTCGGCCAAACTTTTTATATTCTTAACAAAGTTAGTATAAGTGTTGGTATGATTGTTGATATGAGTATCACGGTAATAACCAAAGTCAGTATAAGTGACGATAAGTGAATATACTGATGAGATGCTTCGCATATGCTGACGGTGCTCTTATCGACGGTCTTGTACCAATGCCGAGAGGGAGAAAAGGCAAAAAAAAAAATCCTAAGTCGAAGATGTCAGTATGGGCATCGGTGTGGGGTCATTCCCTTGTAGTGTCAAATGAATTATGAATGACACTAGACCTCGTCTCTTCAAACCAACTTTTGTCCTCTTTAAGGCCCTTTTTTTGTTATCAAGAATATGGAAATTTTCAAAATTCTCTTCCTAGGAAATATTGAATCTAGCCATAGTGTATCTTTATGATAGTGTTCCACTCATAAAATAGAATGCAAAAGATAGAACGTTAAAATTGCATAGGTGGTTTGCAACAAGGAATCCTCAAAGAAATCCACCTAGCAAATCATAATGCTAATTTAGAGGTTAATATTTATATAGATATCAAGTATTACTCTTGAGAATACAATGTTTTTATGTGGAAGCAAATTATACATATGGCTAGAACACCAAAATAATGAGTATACAAAAAGATTGAGAAAAGGGGGTCTCTTGAGAGAAGGGATCATTTCTCCCATCTCTTTGGCTATGAACTCATGTGAAAAAAGGGTGTTTTGAGAAGGGATGATCCTTGGGATCAATCCCCTCAACTACTTTGTCCATCCATGGGTGTGGAAAAGGGGTTGTTTGTCTCTGAAGGGGTAATATCCACAATCACTAGTGTTGAAAATTAGATTTTTATGAAGGGTTGATCCCGGGGGAGCAATGAATTTTTGTGAGTCATGGGTTTCAGGTGAAGGCAAATGTACCTTTTTAAGGCCTCGAGTTTCCTAAATTTTGAAGTCCAAGGCAGGGTTGCAAATCTTAGGATCGTCACTTTGGTCATCAATAATAAGTGACGATGCCACTATAGGAGAACCATCTAAGGCACTGCTCATGGGCCGTGCATGGTCAAAGGAGATGCCACTGACAATAGTAAGGGCGACTTATAGCCTTTTTGAATTATATAGTAATTTGATACTTATATGGGTTATTATTGGTAAAATGCTTTCTTTCTTTTTGGCGTCATTAGGGAAAAAGGGAGCTCATTTTGGGGCACTGTAAGAAATTCACTATTTTTTGATTTATTTCTCTCCTCAAAGACCTCAAAAATAATAAAATATGAAAACATGGCTCAGAACTGTCAGTAAGGACTACCGAACTGTCAATTCAGAAAAGAATAAGATAATCTTTTGTCTAACTAACACGATTTTGCATTAAATATCTCCTTAGTTTTTTTTGTTTCTCGAAGATTTCGCATCTCTTTCGACGAAGTGTGCAGGCCTCTCATAAAGAATCCATCACTGAACTTAAAAATGGCCGATACTAGTGAGTCACAATCTGAGAAGAAGCGATACTAGTGAGTCACAATCTGAGAAGCGATACTAGTGAGTCACAATCTGAGAAGAAGCGATTACACCATCTTCACATCGACTTAGAAGAACAATATGCTCCAGCACAAAAAAGACGAAAGGATATGGTGCTAAATGCTCAACAACGGGAAAATATGAGAAGAGAAGGGCTCCAACATATTGACTTATGGTGTGATGGAAGCATATATCCAAAATGTCTAGTAAAAAACTCTACACCTCCATTTGTCAATCCAACCACACTACTGAGGTTTGCGGGCGATGGACAAAATGGACTTCTTGGTTATATTTTAGCACAGTCTGCATTTGCAGAAACATATAAAACAATGTACTTACAAGAAAAGGGGGCCAGGATTCAAGAGATAGCTATTCGTGCAAAATTGGAGCAGCAGTTTTGCAGAATGAAATTGAGGAGCATTCAAAGAGTAAAAAAGAGTTGACAAGATCAAGAAGGAAGAGAACCGTGCTTGGAGACAGAAAACAAAGCAGGAAGATTAAAAACATTGCAAATTTGAAGGCTGGGACTGGTGGATGCAAGCGAAGAATTCAGGAAGCAAGGCTAGTTTGTAATTTTTTATTTTTTATACTAAAAAATGCTCTCAAATGACTATATCTATTTTGTCCATTAACGCAAAACAGGATTGGAAGTGTTGAATAATATAGGCATATTGTGTTGTTACTATAGGAAACTATTGGAGCCTGCAAAAGAAAATATGGATCCCAACCCTCTTCGAGTTAAACAAATGAAAGGATTGCTTTCTTGTGGTGTAGCAAAAGGTTTGATTGAAGAAAAAAAATACAAAACAATCAAACGCAATGTTGTAGAGGACTTTATATCCAATAATCAAGTTGATGGTACTACAATCCACGAGGCTCTTGATGTTAGTGGAGTTAGCAAGAAGAGATATAGTTCGATTTTCCATGCGATATCCTCAACTTTGAGAGATCAAAGGATTAAACGAATTTTAGTGCCAAATCCAGCAACCGTGTGGAAGATAAGAGGTCATTTGAATGAAAGTATAGATGAGGTTATTAGACAATATATCCATATTGAAGAAATATTTCATGGTGGTAAAGGAACCACTGTGTATGACCCTTGGAACAATATATTTGTAGATCTACAACAACTTCAAAGAAGAATGGTCGAGTTTTATGGAATAACATTTGAAGAGTGCAAAGGCATTTTGAAATTTGTTATCAAACTGGATGAGTGTGAGGTTGTAAAGGAAAAGAAAATGGAAAGGATTACTATTACATTGATGAATGGAGCACTTGATACATCATTGACTGAAGCGAGTTCGAAGTATTTTAGTGTACAGTCAGAGAAACACATATGGTGGTTAGGCTCGTTCCAGGTATGATCATTTTTTGTTTCGTACTTGATTTTAGTCAATGTTTTCAAATCTTTTATAGTAAGACTTTTGTTTTGTATAATCACAGGTGAAGACAGAAGACCATGAAACACTAGATTGGGTGTTTCACCACACGGAAATACCAAGAATAATTAAAAGACAAGTGCAAGGAGAGAATCTCCATGTTGCAGGAAAAGGTGATTTTCAAGTAGAGTGGCACATGGCGGGGGATCTTAAAACACTTAAGTGCATGTATAACGTTAGTAAAGGAGGTAACTCAAAGTCTCCTTGTCTTTACTGCAAAGAATCAGCTCAAGTAATGGATTCCAAATGGTGGAAGAGAGCACCTAATAGAGATAAAGTTGACCTTGACTTCAAGGCCATTCTTGACATTCCACTATGTAATGTTCACATATGCACATTGCATGCTCTATGTTGAATTATTGAGAAATTGGTATTTTTGTATATTGGATTTGCTTGGAAACTCCGTCTCGAAAGAAATAGAAAGGATGCTCTTCATGCATTGGAATAAGTGTTATCCGATATAGGTCTGCATGGAGGTGATGTTCATATCACAAAGGATTTTAAAAAGTCTACCAATGGCAAGGAGGTACCAATCAAGCCCTCTATTGGTGGTGTTAAGGCAAGAAGATTCTTGTCTCAACCCAAACACAGTAGTAAGCAAGTAAGGCAAGGTAGAACAGTTTCAAGGATTAGTTATGGATTGTGGAAGCAAGTCCATAATGCCGTGAAAGATCATGAGGCAGATGGGGAAGCAAGAAATGTGAAGGCAGAGGTGTGGAGGTCTCTTGATTAACTCTTGTACATGGACAAAGAGTGATTACAAGAACTTTGAAGAGGCAATTAAACATTTTGGGAAGTCAATGAAAGACGTGTGGACAGCCTGCAATATAACTCACTACATGGTAAAGTGATGTCTTCTTCTTTTACTTAAGTGTGATCCTCTTTTCTTTTATAACTTACTATGCATTCTTATGTCTCTGTGAAAACAGCATATCATCTACAACCACCTTCCCTATTTTGTCAAAAAGTATGGATGCCCAGCAATTTGGTCTACCCAAGGCATGGAGAAGTCTCACTACATGGCACGTAATGCATTTTTCAGACACACACAACACTATGGAGGGAGTCAAAAGGCAAATAGTCTGAAGGAAGTCTTCCAATGGTTTTACCGAGGCATTCTACAAAGGCTGCATGCCAAAAGAAAAGTTGCTAGTTCCAAAGTCAAGCTTGCTTTTATTCTAGCCCAAAAGCAAAGACGAAGACAAACTTTGGACAATTCAATGGCAGTAGAGAGACATAGACAATGGAGGGATTCAAAGATATTTAGAAACCATAAATGGAGAAGTAAACATGAATAGCAGTTTGTAACTTATTGGTGTTATGTCCACATGTTTTCAAACTCAATCAATAGATTTTTATTCTGTGGAACAAGTGACTCTTGGTGTTATGCCTATATGTTTTGAGACTCCATCAAAAGTATTTCTTTTGTGAAACATGTGATCTATATTGACAAGCATCAATACATCCATGAGCTACACACAAAAAATTCAATCAATACTACTTAATTATGCTAGACACACTATTGATCCTTACCAATAAGGTACTGAGTGTCAAACGCTTTTAGAAGCTACTAAGTGTGGGAAGAGTACTGAAGTGTCGTACGGTGATGGGACAAATGCAAAAGGGTACTGATCGTCCGTACGGACAAGGAACTGATGAGGATCAAAAACTTTGTACAAATCAGTTCAACTTCAACATAATGTTTGTGCTATATTTGATGACTAAATCCTATTACTCCCAAGGCCTGCCAGTCGGAACTCTCTTTTTGAACTTGATTGGACTCTTTTTCTTCCTTGTTGGCTTGATGTCGACTGTCTGTTTATCAATGCTTGCCTTTGTTGCTTGTCTGAGAGGGGTATCCTTGTCTTTAGATATCTCCACGTGTTCTTCTTCTTGGATTGTGTGGCCTGATGCAACCATGGGTGGCTCTCGAAACCTTATGAGCTTGTGCTTTCCATAGCCCTCCAGACATTTGGGCTCCTTAACACCACATGCTAATGCATAAGAAGTGTAAGACAAAAAGTAAGAGGCCCTAGAGGCCTGATTATTCACATAATCCCCAAATATATCTATGGCGGACAACCTCTCTATTAAAATGATCTTTTCCTTTTGCCATGGAAGATCATGTCCACCTAAAAAGAAGTGTCATCCTCAATTTGTAGCTGCCACGTATCAAAAGATTGGAGTGAGACAATAATACATAACTACAAAACATTTAAACACAAGATAAAGTATTTGATTTGAAGTAATAATATCATACCTTCTCATTTTCATCAGCAACAAGAAGTTCATCTTTCCAAAGATTTATTCCTCTCCCCTCCAGTCCAGCCTCTTCTTTAAGCTTTTCCTTATGAAGTGCTGAGAGATTCATAGCTTCTTGGGTGAGCTGGAAGGCAGCTTCATCTGGCTCTTGGAAATTTTCAACCTCTTTGAAACAAATAGTAAGGGCCTCTGCAGGATCAAAAGTTGTTTCCAAAGCCAGTAGTGAATGGTCATCCTCTATGCCAACCTCCTTGTTTCCAAAGCCAGTAGTGAATGGTCATCCTCTATGCCAACCTCCTTGTTTCCAAAGCCAGTAGTGAATGGTCATCCTCTATGCCAACCTCCTTGTCAAGCCTTGAAGCCTGGGCAATAAGGGAAATGGCATAGTCCTCCCTCAAATTGAACATACACTCTATATCATGGAGGAAAACATAATCTTTACCACCAATCAAGACACCTGGAAGCATGGGCACTGCATAGTTGCTGCTCTGAACATTAAAATCTTCAACTGGCTGTGCTGCCTTAAGAGTTTCAGTCCTTAGTTGAACAAGGTCAAGAGCAGCCACTTGCAGCCCCTCATCCTTGAGGTTGATATCTTCTTCCTACTCTGCCATATCTGTTGCCACAAGAATATCCTCTTTTACCTCTGCTACAGATATATCTTCTTCTTCAGCCTCCTGCCCTTGCTCTTCTAGAGATTGCTGATGGAAGA
The DNA here is from genome assembly GCF_041138505.1 of Cibotium barometz. Classification (NCBI taxonomy): domain Eukaryota; kingdom Viridiplantae; phylum Streptophyta; class Polypodiopsida; order Cyatheales; family Cibotiaceae; genus Cibotium; species Cibotium barometz. The sequence continues at coordinate 28,926,256 of NC_141097.1, forward strand.
CAATGTACATAAGGAATGCCATGGTTTCCTCAAGCACTCTACACTTTCTGGTGTGCAAGTTACAGGTGAATTTATATTCCTCACGCAGGCTATCAAATCTTCTATTCACATGGTACCTCAGCCTGTCAATGGAGACAATATGATTTATATGCACAAAAACCTTTTCACCTTCTACAATTCTTTCTGCCTCTGTCAGTTGTTTGAAGGTATCCCAATGGTCTGAAAGAAAATCTCTGTGATGCTCCAAAAAACAGAGCTCATAGTGAACTCCCTCTTGAAAATACTATGGTATATGTGGAAGTTCCTCTGAGCCTTGCACTTGTGAAGAAAGTCAAATAGGAGCAAATCTGCAGATTTGTCCTCTTCTGGTTCTCTTTGTTTTGAAAGGGAAGACTCACCTTTCTGCTCCAGTCTCTTGCTTTTGCCTGAACAAAAATTTATATATCATGAATTCTATATGCTGACATATGCAATAAGGGAATGTATAGGATATCACCAAACAACTCTCTTCATGAGCACACATGAATCACCTGGTGATTGCTGTGGTCTGAGTATAGCAGCAAAAAAGTCGAGCTTCCTCTTGAAAGGAGGGGCCTGAGAATCAACTGGTCCAAAGCAGAAACATTTCTCATCATCAAGAAAGAAATCCCCAGGGACATAGAAAGCAAAACAATGAGGAAGAAGTGAAAACCAGAATGGACACAAGAATTTGCAAGAAAACACGATGCAGGGCCATTTGGAAAATGTCAAGTACTCTCCTCGCATTTTGTTGCAAATTCTCAATTTCTATTGACATCCATCTCCAATCAAATGCTAGGAACACCTTACAATGTTCTGGACAGTAAATGATACTAGGAGGAATTCCCCAGGGCAAAAGAGAGCAAAATAAAGAGGAAGACATAAAAACTAAATCTAATATAAATATTTGTAGGAAAACACGATTTGGACCATTTGGAAAATGTAAAGCACTCTCCTTGCATTTTGTTGCAAAATTCTAAGTCCTATTCATATCCATCTCTAATCAAATCCTAGGGTGATGTACCAGACTCCAAGGCAGTAAGATTCAAGAATTCTATAGATAGAAGAAATATATATCAAAAAACATTGAAAAGAATATAGATCTCTGACCTTTCTTTTCCTCTTCCATACTGTTGGTGATTCTCTTACTCTCTTCCAAACTTGAGCTACAGCCTAGGTAACCTGGAGATCTGGCAGTGGTAGTAGTCTTCAGACAGGTTGCAGAGTGGATGGAGTGTGTTGGGTAGGAAGTGATCAGAGGGGGAAGGAAAAGGATGATGGGAGAGTGATGGCAGGGATGGAAGACGGGGAGGGAAGAGTGTTAATGGATCTGATTATGAAATCATGATTGGCACAATTTCCAAGGCAAAAAGTGACTTTCACACGTGTCAAATTTCAAATTCCAAAAGATCTAGGTGGGATCCACACGTGTGAAAAAACGACTACATTTCACACGTGTGGTATTTAATAGCTACTTTATTTGTATTTTATAATAATCTATTCACTCCTGTTTGATCTCTCCTAACTCAGCTCTCTTGCCTCTCTACCTCCCTACTCTACACCATCAGCATCCTGACCAGCAGCACAGGTTCATCCCCAGCACATGATACTCATCACATCAGCAGAGCACACATATAGATAGCTTCCAGGTCAGTAAGACACTCTATTTCCTTCTCTTCTTGTTTAATAGTATATTAGAGTAAGGTACTGATTGATGTGATGTAGCTTAGATATTATGATTAATATTATATGCATTCCTTAGCTTTTTCCACTGCAAGGAGAAGCAGGAAGACTTTTTAATTGGGCTTGTTGAGTGAGAGCTTGATCACTTCTTGCCTTCTATAGACTCAATCCCCATCTTGCACCAAGTTGTAAACACACTGAAATGACTGAAGGCATGCTCCAGCATGCTGTCTCAAGAATTTGCAGTAAAACGCGAGGAGGGGGCTTTAGGAATCTCAAACAGCCCAAATCGCATTTTGTTCCAAATTTGAAACTGCTGCTTCATCCACCCCTATCATTGTGATTTTGTGTCTTTCTAGGCTATTCAAGGCTGTATACTCCTTGCATAAACTCAATCCATATTGTTTGTAGTTGTAAAGACAGAGAATTCACTGCAGGAATGCAATAGCATGTTGTTTCAAGTATTTGCAGAAAAATGCGATGATGAGCTGTTAGAAATTTCAAATTATCATAATCGTGTTTTGTTACAAATTATTAAATTTTGCTTTATCCAATTTGTCATTGCCTTCTTTTATCATTCCATGTTCTCCATGGTTGTAATCTTTTTCCATTGCTTTGTATGCAGCTTTTCAGAGTGATGCAAGAACCAAGGCAACTGCAAGGAGGGCTGGCAAGGGGCCAGGGCTTGCAGCAACAGCAGCAGCTGGGGCAGATATCAAGGAATCTAAGGGAAGAGTTGCACATGGAAGGAAGGGGAAGCCAATGAGCATGCTCCAGCAAAAGTCCAAGAGATTAAAACATTATGCAGGTGTGCTAAAGGAGATCAAAAAGCAACAAAAAGCTATAGGCTTTGCAATCCCTAAGGCAACTTTTCAGAGACTAGTGAGAGAAATATGTGATAGTTGGCACCTTGGTTTTAGGTGGAACAGGACTGCCATTCTTTCCTTACAGGAAATGGCAGAGGATTACTTGGAGAAATACTTTGAAGATGCAATGCTTGTAGTAGCCCATGCTCACAGGGTAACTCTGATGGCCAAGGACTTCAACACTTTGTCCAGAGTGAGATGGAGGTATGACAAGCTGGTCCATCCTGTGGAATGGTAGGACATAAAAATGAGAGACATATTATTAATTCCACTTACAAGGAAATTGAAGGTAGATAAGGTGAAGGTTGTTGAAGTAACCCACTCAAAGAGCACCAGAGGGAAAGCTGCTTATTATGAGGAGTCACTGAAGCAGCAAATAGAAGAATCCAAATCTGCTATAGATGTGGAGACTGTACAGATGGAGCTGGAGATACAGAGAAGGTTGCGGGAGCTAGGCCCTAACATAGTTGTTCATATTGAAGATGAAACTTCAGAGAATAATTTTGACTTGACAAAACCATGCTTGGCAGCATTGGCTCATAAGAATGAGTATTGCTCAGATACTATCATTCTTGCAATGCTCTAGTAAGTGTCTTTTATTTTACATTTGTTTGCAAAACAATCCTTATTGTACCTCCTCCTTTACACCTTACCCTAATTATTATTTTGTTCAATGTAGCATGATGAGAAGCTGGCTGAACCATGCTGTATAGCATACAGTTCATATTATTGATCCTGCAATTTCCTTCAAGTTAAGAGATCCAAAGGAAACTCCCATGGATATTTCCAATTGGTTCAGACACTGTGATTTTGATCATGTTGATATTTTGCTACTTCCATACCATAACAAGTATGTGGGTGACTGCTTCTTTTGGGATTTTTCTTCAAGATTGAGAACTCTTGTAGCCTTTGATTTCTTAATGCTTTTTTCCTTTTGCAGTGACCACTGGAGCTTTGCTTCTATTGACATCCAGCAGAAGCAATGCTTTTTATTTAACTCTCTTAGAAACACACACAGAGAGGTCAAATTGTAAGTGGTTTGTGTGCTATTTTTAACTTTAAACTTCATTATTTGGATTTAATGCACACTAACTGAAATATATATATTTCAGTTGTATTAGAAGGCTTCTAGATGCATTGGATCACTGTCCTCCTAATGTCAATCTTTTGGATTCAATAGAGCCAATAGATTTAGAGGTAGAAATTTGTTCCCTCTACTGATGTCTATTTCATGCTATGCCTTTGAACTTATTGAATAATTTTATTTTATTCAGATATTAACAATTTCTAACATATCTTTCCAACTATCCAGACACCACAACAAGATGATTCAAGTAGCTGCTGCGGGGACTGGAGAGTGCTGATTAGTGCCAAATATATACTTTCAAGCTATTTTGAGATAGGACAGCCAGAGCCTGTAAGAAAAAATAATTTTCATTTAGCTTCAAAAAATTTGATATTGGTACAAAGTGTTCTAAATCATCATATCTCATTGCAGATGAGAGAAGATAGCTTCAGCTCGAACTATGTATATAGTTTTAGAGTTGATATAATTTGGAAGTTTTTGAAGTATGCCTCCCCCAAACCTATTGTACCAGCTACTGTCGAGTTGGGTGAGAGCTCTAAAGTCCGAGAAGGTGTCATACACCTTGATGACACAGATGATGCAGATGTGGTGCCATAGGAACAAGGACCTAGTGCTGATGAGGAGAAGCCACAAGAACAAGGACCTGCTGCTGCTGCTGCTGCTCTGCTGATGTTATTGAGGAGATGATGGAGCAGCAAACAGATGCTCCAGGGGCAGTAGAGGAGACAATGGAGCAGCACCAAGAGACTGTACACGACAGGATGGAGCAGCAGAAAATAGATTCTCCAAATAAAGATGATACGGTGAGCTTGGACCATGTAGAGCAGCCTCTAGATCAGCCTGTAGATAAATAGAAAATTGTTGTCAAGAATATATTCTACATATATAATTAAACACTTCTGTATAGAATTTTACTTTATTGAATATAATACCTTTGTTTATGGAGTCTGTGTTATCTCAATTTTTAAATTTTCAATGTCTTTGCATTTTATTGAACTCTCTCTTCTTTTGAGCACCTGCAAAAAAGCAATATGAAACAATAGGGTAAAGTAAACTAATAGCAGTGCTTAATGAGACTAGGATAAGTCACATGGTATACCTTCTTATTGTTGTAGATAAATAAAAAGTCCTTTGAAATAGAACCTTTTGTCTCAAATAGAATGTCATTGCACAATTGAGCTAGGGAGCAACATTGTCTTAATGAGATATTGACTAGCACATCACCATTCTCAACAACATCAATATCAAGAAGTTTATTTTTTGCACCAAAAGAATCTTCATCTTGATCCATTGGGGCTTGTTTTGTACCTAGCATTCGACTGCGCTTATAATAAAAAGAAAAAATAAAATTTTGTGATGCAACCATGTACTTCAGTTGCATAGAAGGTTGGACAACCTCACAAAACACATGTCTTCTTATCCCAACCTTTATCCAAAAATTATGGCATGCATGCCAGACTTGTTGCTTTAACTGTGAACATTGTTTTTGAAACCTTCACTGGAAAGGTATTAAACAAGTCTACAGAAACTGTGAGAGGCATGCATAAAGAAATTTTTATTATCCTTGTGGCAATATTGGGCCTCAGAGCTTTCTAAACTTCTTTGAAAAGCTTGGCCCTATATGCCTCTGTAACACTAAAATGTGGGAGAGGCCAATCCACTTAATTCCATTTTCTTAACACACCATGTGTGTTTGCATTGTCCACTAATAACCGATAAAAATATATCAGATTGAGCTAGCTCTGTTGCACATCTGTTGTTCTCCTATCGATCCATGCAAAACATCTATAAATCCCAGAATACAATCGATGTTTTGCCATGTCTCATACGATGAAGGGTATAAATCTGAAATAAAATAACAAAAGAATGTCAATAAGCAAAGAAAGAAAGCTTTATCTTAAAAATCCATACACCTCATAAAGAATAAAACCACAATAGAAAAATGTACAATTAGGCATGTGTTGCGGAAGATCATTTGGATAGTCTCGCAAGACAAGTTCTTTATGCATGTACACATGCTGAATCAAAACTTCTTTCACCGATATCTTTCCTCTGGTGATTTTAAAATCTCGTACTCTTCCCTTCCATGATGCCAAGAAAATGTTTTTTTGTCTAGGTTCTCTTTCTTTTGCTAGGTTGCATGAGCACCCATGCTCCTTTCGAAACACTAAACTCTTGGTGTTGAGAATGGATTAGCAAATCTAAGGAGGATCAAACATGGTTATAGTCATGGTTAGGTCATGATTAGAAACATGATTAAGAGTGGATTAGGAGATACTAATGAGACATGGCTTAGGCATAATCATGGAAACACACGAGTTGTTATCTTCATTAGCAAGAGCCTCTTATATAGGCAAGTAGTACATTACCTCATGACATCACCTATGATGTCTTACAAGCATAAGATGCCATCTCCCCCATGTGGGTATGTGGGTATGCCATAAATGAGCAAGATTCCCTCTAGGCTATATTTGAAGTAGGCGCCCATTTGAGGATGTGTCAAGAGTAATGTAATCAAGGTTATATAGCCCCTTTCAACCTTTGAATGGATTTGGGTGATATATCCAACAAACCCTCCTTCAACCAAATCCATGACAATGCTACCTTTATGATGGCAATTCTAGGTTCTAGTTACAACATACAAAAACTAGTTATGATGACCAGGCTGGTGCCCGTAGGTCTTATTCTAGTTAGGTTTACAATGCTACATGATGGATGATGCTAGAATACCATAGTAAAGCTTACAATGAGATAGTTATGTTTAGGATGGAGAGGTTTTTAAACATGGTATGGGCTATCCCTTGATTTTACTCAAAAGGCCCATTCTTCTTCGATAAAATTGGCCTCTTCGAAGGCCTCTTCTTGAAGCTCTTCTTTGTCTTGACTTGCGAGAAATGCCTTTTGTGCCTTTTGTTTGAAGAAACAATTTTCTTCAATATGATTGTCCTTGCCACAAAATCCACAAGTCTTCTTCTTTCCTTTTGTGTCGATGAAGTTCTTCTTCTTGAAGTGTGACTTGTTGTTGGAGAAGTATGCCCCTTCCATTATCCCTATATTCTCTTGCTTCTTCTTGTACTCCTCATAGGAGTGCAGCTTCAATGGCTTCTAAAGTAGGATCCGGAAGATTCATGAGAGTTGACACTAAATGTCCATATTCATCATAAGGCATGCTTTTCAATAAAACTGCAATGGCATCTTCCTCATCTATTGGTGCTCCTATTGTTGCAAGTTGTGACATTAGGCTTTTCATATAATTAAGATGAGAAGGTAAAGACTCAAAAGCTTTCTTTTCAAGTTTAAAGAATTGGATTTTCAGCCCTATCTTGGAATGCTTCCCTTTTGCCCCAAATAATTTCTCTAGGATTTCCCATGCTTCAGCTGAGTTGTTTGCATTAGAGATATGATATATGTAGTTGTCACTTAGACCTAATGCAATTATGGCAAAAGCTTTCTCATCCCTAGGTAACCATTCTTGCTCACCATCTCTAGTGGTAGGTTTTTTCTCCTTTCCACTAGCAACTCCCCACAGACCTTTCTTCATGAGAATAAATCTTACTCTAACTTGCCAGGTATGAAAGCCTACCCCATTAAACTTATGAATATGAAATGAGGATGTAGACATGATGATAAAGCAAGGTCTTACCACTTGAGTATCACTCAAGGGCAGTGTCTAATGCTTTTACAAGATTAGATACCTTCACCAAATAGATGAAGGTTATTTATGAAAAATTCAGACCAGTCATGCCCTCCTAAAACATTGTTTGCTCTTGAGTTGTAGACATTGTTTCTTACCCGTCTCCTCGGCTTTCTGCTTTTCTTCTTAGGCCTCAAATGTTGAATGTTCGATGATTCAGCATCAGATGGTTCAGCCATTGTGATTCAAAAAATGATGTAAACAATATCATCATCACAATATAGCAATATCATCAAGTATATGGTGACCAATGTGATAAATGCTTTCAAAACAACTTCCAAAAATTGGGTCACTTGGAGTACTTGAAGGAAGTAGAGGCCTAGGTCAAAGCATCTAATGTTTTAAGTACTTTAAATATCAGTGATTTGAGACTATTTTAAGCACAAAACATTGGTGATTAAGTGGAATAATCACCCATTCATTTACTGTTAAGAACTGAAGCTTCAGAAGCTCTATCAGTCCTACAGCCACCAAACCACGCAGCCATTTGCAATTCTGACCAGATCAGCGTGTTCGCAGCCTACGAAAACCCTTGAGGCTCTGAGGAATTAGAGTTTGGTGAAGCGATGGCGATGGGGTAGCGTTTTCCCCCAAATAAAAAGGCGCCGATTTCTGCTGCAATGCCGTTGGCTCCAGGCGCTTTCTGGCTAATTTCGCCCGTCTCAGCAGCTTCGTGTTTGAGTTGAGAATGCTTGGCTGAGAGCTTGTGGTGAATCTTGAAGTGGGCAATGAGATCTTGAAGCTCCATGGATTGCCTATCTTTCAGCCTAGATAATAGGAGAGGATAAGATATGATTAAGTTAATAAAGTGCTAATTAATCCCTAATAAGGATGATGTAAAACCTGCTCTGATACCAATTCTTGGTGTTGAGAGTGGATTAGCAAATCTAAGGAGGATCAAACATGGTTATAGTCATGGTTAGGTCATGATTAGAAACATGATTAAGAGTGGATTAGGAGATACTAATGAGACATGGCTTAGGCATAATCATGGAAACACACGAGTTGTTATCTTCATTAGCAAGAGCCTCTTATATAGGCAAGTAGTACATTACCTCATGACATCACCTATGATGTCTTACAAGCATAAGATGCCATCTCCCCCATCTGGGTATGCCATCTCCCCCATGTGGGTATGCCATAAATGAGCAAGATTCCCTCTAGGCTATATTTGAAGTAGGCGCCCATTTGAGGATGTGTCAAGAGTAATGTAATCAAGGTTATATAGCCCCTTTCAACCTTTGAATGGATTTGGGTGATATATCCAACATAAACCTTTTCCAAGTTCCTTCCGTTTTGACTGTACTTGAATTCTCTACCGAAGAAATAGAAGAAGCAGGTCGACGGGGTAAGGATGTGTGGTATAATTTTGCCTTCATAGCATTATCATCCACAAGCGTCTTCCACAAGAACGGCCATAGTTTTTATTAACCATGGAGACCTTGTGAATCTGTAACCACACAGCAAAGTAATGTAAACAAGATAACAAAGTGAAGTTTCAAGACAGAGAAAGTGGGCAGACAGACAGTTGACAAAAAACATCTTACTCTAAGCCAAACAAGATCAAGGGAGCAGTTTTGGAAAAGAAGAGGCTGCTGCACAATGAGGCAGTGGTGTAGAATGGTAGACCTTTCGAAGGAAAGGCAGCACAACATTTCAAAGTTCAAAGGAAGGTGGAAGCGGGAAGGCCCTTGTCAGAGAAAATGTCAGACTAGATTCTATCTTCATGTCCAAAGATCTTGTGAGAATAAAAAACCAATCTCCACATTAATGTAGCACGCTTGTACCTACATAAAATATTGTTTCTTTTATCTATTTTCTCTTATTTTTCTGAATTTCCAACGTTACGTTGGGCCTCTGTTCATTGGTTGAGAGCTTATTTTTCCAAACTGTAAAAGGAGCTCCCTTTTTCCTTAATGGGAGTGGACGGTGGAGGAGAAGAAAGAGAGAGACTAGAGAGAAAGTGTGACTAGAAGACCAACAAGAAGCAATAGTGCTATGACAATTAATAGTACTATGACAATTTCTTGTTGAAATTTGAAGGAGAATCAACCACGTTCTTGAAGGAGAATCAACCACGTTCTTGACCCGTCCTGTGGGATGACGTGGCGCGGACGGTCGCTCGTGTACAGCTATCGACCAGTGGGAGGAACCTTCCTCGCTACGAGGCTTTGCCGTGTGGCAAGGCGTCACTTCCCGGTCGTCACGACAACCGTCCCTAGGCGCGAGACGCAGCCGCACCTAAGCTTTCTTACTGTAGCCCCCTCCACCCTCTCACACTGAAGAAGACGCATCTTCATTTCCATGTCCAGCTTCGACGACCAGGAAGTTGCTGTCCACGGACCTCTCAACACAAAACCTGATGAGAAGCCGCTGCACCAGCAGCCTGTATACCATGAGACCTGTGCTTCTACTGCAGCTGGTGGCATGATCGGCACAGTTGTGAAGCTCTTTGGAATCGATCATGTCAGCTTGCATGTATTCGAGCGCAATAATGTTGATCATCGCGGCGGAAGGCTGTACGAGTGCAGTTTCTGTCGAAGGAAGTTCGCATGCTCGCAAGCCTTGGGCGGACACCAGAATGCGCACAGGCGGCAGAGGCAGGTAGCTAACAGAGAACGTCAGGTGCAAGCAAAGAGAGCCAAGCTCGCCGCACAATACACTACAAACCAACAGCAAGCAGGGTACTGGCCGATCAGAACATGGGGAGGAAGGGGAGTCGAACAGGCTCATCGTTTAACGACGTTATCGTCGCCACCAGCATGCCCTACCACCTTCCCTTACCAAGATGTTCAACCTGTTCATTCATACAGTTCGGTAGCATCAGCTGCTTCCTGTCCTGACCTCCTCCAAGCTAACGTTCAATCCTTCCAGCGCTCCACTGCAGTTCTCTCTAGGCTCCCAACGGAGAACACACCCGCTATTGGCAAAGAAGTTCCTGTGCTGGACCTTAGTCTCCGACTGTAATTAAATACCAGACATCACCGAGGGAATTCATTCCCCCCGTTGGTCTTGCAAACTTAGATATATTGTGTTGTCTTATTTTTTGGCCTACCTTCATGTATCGACTTGATCAAGCTCTTTTTAACCCTCTGTAATTCAATTATAAATCAGACGAACTCTTATCGGTCTTTTAACATAGCATATCTTCTTTATTACGTCTTAATTTTTTATTTTATTTCTTAATCTCTCTCCTTAACCAGGGATGACACGGGCAGTGTCCAGGAACATCAATTTTGCAATTTTGAGCAACAAAAATGCTAAGCTCAGTTGAGCAGAACCTTAAGGGAGGGTTAGAGTATGCTATTTTTAGCATGTAGTTAACCGAAGAAAGGAAAGGACAAAATCTCGTTTCTACAATCCTTTTGTGGCAATCACAGCATGTATTTCGAATCTGCCCTTCTTTGTACCCCATTACTAGCACAAGCTGCAAGCAAATGTAACCGCATTTGGAAAATGCCAATGTGAGGACTCCCACCCCCTATATATAGAAAAATACGTCTCCCAAAATATTGTAAAGGCACCTACACGTTCTGGGTAGAGAGTCTCACTTGGGGGTTTCATATACAATGGCCTAGCGTCCGGCTATCTAGTAGCACACACATATCAAAGCTACACCAAAAAATCTGTACTCTAGAAAAAGTATATGAATCCTCCTGATGCATGTCTCCCTCATAATTCCTACAAGTGAGGCGACCAACAGCTCCCCTTGGCTCAATCAACATCTTACCCCTCGATTATGAAGGTGATAGCCTCTACAGTCAGGGACTTACTTTATCATCACACCAACCATGTCAAGAGCATACCCACATCTGTCGAGAGATGGATTAAGATCTCGGACAATTGTCTTTACGAGGCAGGATTCATCACTTGGATGACATCCATATGACATCACACACGCCTGTGTGGTACCTTCGCAAACAACATAACATTTATCAAACAATATATCAAACATGATCAAGCAACCATGCATCACACATCGGAAAGTCCGATGAGATAATCTTCGTCCTCCATCGAATCTTCGAATGCATTTTTCCCGAACTGACAAATCGCCTATGATCCTTTGAATTGGAACTCTGGTCCATTCTTTCCTTAAGCTATAGGTACTAAATCTCTAAGGAGACATTTCTATCTAGAGCCTTTATTTAACCTTTAATTGCTTTTTATAAGTCTCTCCAATACATTCTTAAGTGTTGTAAATCCTTTATTCTTGGTGCTAGAACTAAACCATATAAGTCAATATTAGATAAAGTGGGAGAAATCCCATTCCCATTCAAAAAGTGAGGGTATGGTAAACTTATCAAATAGTTTGTCAAAACCCTTGCATGTAACATATCATTGGAAAGCTCTTGAAAAGTAGAATCTAGATCTATAATGTCCGACAAATTCGGAGTTAGCATGTTCAAGATATGGCTAAAACAAGTTTACAAATTGACTCCCATTTTGTGAGATTTTTCCCACTTTACCTAATATTGACTTATATGTCTTATTAAAAAGGTCATAATTCTTAGCTTTCTCCCAAGGTCTTCACTCAAGGTCATTGAGCCTTTCTTTTATGATTTGCTCATGGAGTAACCTTTTTCTAATCCTCTGAATCTACCTTCCTCCATAGATTTTTTGGCCATTTTAAAAAGGTATTTCTATCAATCCATTATGACTAAAATCCACCTTCACTTTCCTCACCTTCTTGTTCTTTATCGGAGAGTGATTTGAACTGGTAGTTTAGGGATGATTTCTATTTCTACATAGTTCAAATCATCAATTTGTTTTAACCTCGGAGTAGGCTCATTCCTCTATATGAGCTTGTGAGGTGCTTCCCAAGAGTTCTTGGGTTCTCTCTACCAACAGGTCCATCATGAGACTGCTTAACCCCTTTTCTTCATCCAAGGTTATTTGTCTTACTAAATCCAGAATGTCTTCGATCTGAGCATAAACTAGATGGTCTTTTGGGTCCCTTACCCTTGTCTCTTTACCGCGAGGACTTTTTGAGGTCCCTGATTGATTAAGTACTTTTTTTGGCTCTAAGGAGGAGGGCAATGTTGCTTTTCCTTTGTAATCGGCTCTTAAGAGACTGAGCACTTATGCACCGTGTGGTTGCTTTGCAAATAGCACACCAAGTCATTTCTCATCTTGGAGCTAAATACAGATGACCTATCTTCCTAGGAGAGACCTTCCACACTTCTTCTAGCCCTTTGATCACTCACTACCTTCGTAATGTATTAAATGCTCTTGGGCTCTTTTTTTCCCCTAGTGTCTTGACTTTTGAAACTAGGTTCTATTTTGACCAAAGAGTCTGGTCTTCTACTCTCTTGGAATGGATGTCCGTAAAGTTAACATTAAAATCCATTACATCTAGGCACTAGCATTTTGTGCCTTCTGGCATACAATGGATCATGCAATTGTTTGCTTCTCAATCCCTCTAAGAATAATTAGATCAGCCTAGTTTGTCTCAATCTTTCCTTAATAGGACATTTGAAATGTGTTCCGTATCTACTAGCCTCATTGGCATGGTTCCTAATAGCATTGGGGTTGCAGTGGTGGTAACATTGGAGGTGGAACATCTGATATCCTATACGAGTTTCTCACCAATGTAGGGTTCAATAATACATGAGTAGCATTTGGTCCAGCTATAGGTGGGGCTAGTAAAGCCAAGGGTTAAGGAGCTACCGATAATGTATCATTCTAGCTATTTGTTATGCTTTGGTAGTAGTTAGATGATTCATAATTTACATATCTTCTATAGTACCTACACTACTGGCTCTTAAGACTGAGCACTTATGCATAATGTGGTTGCCTTTGCAAATAGCACACCAGGTCATTTTTCATCTTGGAGTTAAATACAAATGACCTATCTTCCTAGGAGAGACTTTCCACACTTCTTCTAGCCCTTTCATCACTCACTGCCTTCACAATGTATTTTATGCTCTTGGGCTCTTTTTTTTCCCCTAGTGTCTTGACTTTTGACACTAGGTTCTATTTTGACCAAAGAGTCTTGTCTTCTACTCTCTTGGAAGGGATGCCCGTAAAATTTACATCAAAATCCAACAAAAATGCAATTTTGAGCAACAAAAATGCTAAATGCTAAGATCAGTTAAGTAGATCCTTGAGGGAGGGTTAGAGTATGCTATTTTTTGCTTGTAGTTAACGAAAGAAAGGAAAGGACAAAATCTCGTTTCTACAATCCTTTTGTGGCAATCATAGCATTATTTCGAATCTGCCCTTCTTTGTACCCCATTACTAGCACAAGCTTTTAAAGCTGCAAGCAAATGTAACCGCATTTGGAAAATGCCAATGTGAGGACTCCCACCCCCTATATATATATAAAAATACGTCTCCCAAACTATGCTGCAGGTTCTGGGTAGAGAGTCTCACTTGGGGGCTTCATATACGATGGCCTAGCATCTGGCTATCTAGTAGCACACACATATCAAAGCAACACCACAAAATCCGTACTCTAGAAAAAGTATATGAATCCTCCTGATGCATGTCTCCCTCATAATTCCTACAAGTGAGGTAATCAACATCTCCCCTTGGCTCAATCAACATCTTGCCCCTCGATTATGAAGGTGATAGCCTCTACAGTTAGGGACTTACTTTATCATGTCCTAAGTCTAATTCCTAGTTTACCCATTTTCTCTATGTCTTTAAACAATTTTGGTCTCGTTTGGAAAGAACCCACGCTTATTTGGGTCCACCTTGCTACACGGTTATTTGTAGTGTATCCATTTTCTACTTCTACCAGATCCATAGGCTCACCCCAGACCCCATCTGATCCCAATGGACCTAGCATGCTGCCCTACCACGAGGCCTATGGAGTCAGCGTAACCTCACATACCCATAATTGATATTCCTTATTCATTACTCATGCACCCAACTGAAGCAATGAAAATAGGTCATGCATGCACTCCACGTCATACTTTTCTTTTGACAAACCAAACATTTATGTAAACTTTTAATCTAATGCTATATCAATATGTATTGAAAAACATACATATTGAAACTCTAGAATACCATCCAACTATCAGAGAAAACAATATCATATCTGTCCATATATCTCCTAGCACCACGACCGTGATCCTTGGATGCACTACCGAGCCTAAACACTCCAAGACCACTATGTCATCTAAGCCCACAAGTCTCACACCTAGATCTTGTAGTCATGCAAAATCACACAGAGCTGCTTTGACAGCCATACCACTCCCAATCAGGCACAAACACTTTGGCCAACCAACACACAAAGATTTGTATAGCGACTCACATTTGGTCTAAGCCCCCAGTACAACGGGAGACGCTTCTCGTCCATCCTTCTCGTCCATCACACCAACCATGTCAAGAGCATACCCACATCCGTTGAGATAGATTAAGGTCTCCGACAATTGTCTTTACGAGGCAGGATTCACCACTTGGATGACATCCATCTGACATCACACACGCCTATGTGGTACCTTCACAACAACATAACATTTATCAAACAATATATCAAACATGATCAAGCAACCATGCATCACACATCGTAAAGTATGATGAGATAATCTTCATCCTCTATCAAATCTTCGAATGCATTTTTCCCGAACTGACAAATCTTTGGTTGAGCCTATGATCCTTTGAATTAGAACCCCGGTCCATTCTTTCCTTAAGCTATAGGTACTAAATCTCTAAGAAGACATTTTTATCTAGAGCCTTTATTTAACCTATAATTGCTTTTTATAAGTCTCTCCAATGCATTCTTAAGTGTTGTAAATCCTTTATTCTTGGTGCTAGAACTAAACCATATGTCTTATTAAAAAGGTCATAATTCTTAGCTTTCTCCCCAGGTCTTCACTCAAGGTCATTAAGCCTTTCTTTTATGATTTGCTCATGGAGTAACCTTTTTCTAATCCTCTGAATCTACCTTCCTCCATAGATTTTTTTGGCCATTTTAAGAAGGTATTTCTATCAATCCATTATGACTAAAATCCACCTTCACTTTCCTCACCTTCTTGTTCTTTATCGGAGAGTGATTTGAACTGGTAGTTTAGGGATGATTCCTATTTCTACATAGTTCAAATCATCAATTTGTTTTAACCTTGGAGTAGGCTCATTCCTCTATATGAGCTTGTGAGGTGCTTCCCAAGAGTTCTTGGGTTCTCTCTACCAACAGGTCCATCATGACTGTTTAACCCCTTTTCTTCATCCAAGGTTATTTGTCCTACTAAATCCAGAATGTCTTTGATTTGAGCATAAACTAGATGGTCTTTTGGGTCCCTTACCCTTGTCTCTTTACCACTAGGACTTTTTGAGGTCCCTGATTGATTAAGTACTTTTTTTGGCTCTAAGGAGGAGGGCAATGTTGCTTTTCCTTTGTTATTGTCCTTGCCTCTTTTCTTGTTGTAACGCTCTTGGAAGTTTCCATTGCTTGGGTTGTAAAGTGAGGACTAGCCTGATTGTTCTTTTATTGGGCCTATGCCCCTGCTACTACTTCATGTAATAAGGTTAGCTTATGAAATTGACTATCCCAAAGCTTGCTGGTGGTGGCTACCATGTGATGGTAGATGGATTTGGAGTGGGTGCGGGTAGTCTCACTGATCAAATGATCTATGCCACATCAGATACACCATTTATCCAATGGTGGAAGATTTGTTGTACCACTTCTTCATGATGGAGCATTCAGTCACTCTGTGGGGACCTTGACATCTAAAGCAAGCAAGAGGGACTTGGGCCATTAATATCTCATGGTTTGTAAGATCCCTATGCTATTTGCATTAAAGTAGTCAACTATTGCACATCCCACATTATTAGTCTTGGTTCTCCCGAATGATATTCACTTTGAGGTGGGCTTCCAGGGCTTGAATCTGGATATTCAATGTAGAATTCTAACATGCTAGGGGGCTCATCTAAAATGTGTTCCGTATCTACTAAACTCATTGCCATGGTTCCTAACAGCATTGGGGTTTTAGTGGTGGTAACATTAGAGGTGGAACATCTGATGTCCTATACGAGTTTCTCACCAATTTAGGGTTCAATGCTACATGAGTAGAATTTGGTCCAGCTGCTATAGGTGCCGCTACTAAAGCCAAGGGTTAAGGAGCTACCGATAATTTAGGCACTCCTATAATTCTATCTATTTGTTATGCATTGGTAGTAGTTAGATGATTCATAATTTACATATCTTCTATAGTACCTACACTACTGGCTCTTAAGACTGAGCACTTATGCACCGTGTGGTTGCTTTTGCAAAAAGCACACCAAGTCATTTCTCATCTTGGAGCTAAATACAAATGACCTATCTTCCTAGGAGAGACTTTCCACACTTCTTCTAGCCCTTTGATCACTCACTGCCTTCGCAATCTATTGTATGCTCTTGGGCTCTTTTTTTCTCCTAGTGTCTTGACTTTTGACACTAAGTTCTATTTTGACCAAAGAGCCTGGTCTTCAACTCTCTTGGAAGGGATGCCTGTAAAGTTAACATTAGAATCCATTACATCTAGGCACTAGCATTTTGTGCCTTTCTGGCATACAATGAATCATGTAATTATTTGCTTCTCAATCCCTCTAAGAATAATTAGATCAGCCTAGTTTGTCTCAATCTTTTCTTAATAGGACATCTGAAATGTGTTCCATATCTACCAACCTCATTGGCATGGTTCCTAATAGCATTGGGGGGTTGCAGTGGTGGTAACATTGGAGGTGGAACATCTGATATCCTATACGAGTTTCTCACCAATGTAGGGTTCAATGATACATGAGTAGCATTTGGTCCAGCTATAGGTGGAGCTAGTAAAGCCAAGGGTTAAGGAGCTACCAATAATGTAGGCACTGCTATCATTCCAGCTATAGGTGGGGCTAGTAAAGCCAAGGGTTAAGGAGCTTCTGATATATAATGTAGGCACTCCTATCATTCTAGCTATTTGTTATGCATTGGTAGGCATTAGACGATTCATAATTTATATATATTTTCTATAGTACCTACACTACTGGCTCTTAAGACTGAGCACTTATGCACCATCTGGTTGCCTTTGCAAATAGCACACCAAGTCATTTCTCATCTTAGAGTTAAATATAGATGACCTATCTTCCTAGAGGAGAGACTTTCCACACTTCTTCTAGCCCTTTGATCACTCACTTCCTTCACAATGTATTTTATGCTCTTGGGCTCTTTTTTTCCCCTAGTGTCTTGACTTTTGACACTAGGTTCTATTTTGACCAAAGAGTCTGGTCATCTACTCTCTTGGAAGGGATGCTCGTAAACCTAACATCAAAATCCATTACATCTAGGCACTAGCATTTTGTGCCTTCTGGCATAAAATGGATCATGCAATTATTTGCTTCTCAATCTTGGGGGGGGGGGGGTCACTATATGTAGAATACCCCTATCGTGTAGAATACCCCTATCGTGTGCGTTCAAGGCCTATATTTTAAATCCCTTATCTGTGAATTGTTTTATCTATATAATATCCCCTTTTCTTTATGAATATGTTAAAAAAATTTAAAAAAGTTTTAAATCATACCCTTATGTAAATATATTTCTGTAAGTTTCATAAATTAAAAATATGCTTCTGTTGAACGCACGTGATATTCACATTTTTTTGTGAGTGACCCCCCTGAGTTCTCAATCCCTCTAAGAATAATGAGATTAGCCTAGTTTGGCTCAATCTTTCCTTAATAGGACATCTGAAATGTGTTCCATATCTACTAGCCTCATTGGCATGGTTCCTAATAGCATTGAGGTTGTAGTGGTGGTAACATTGGAGGTGGAACAGCTGATGTCCTATACGAGTTTCTCACCAATGAAGGGTTCAATGCTTTATGAGTAGCATTTGGTCCACCAGCTATAGGTGGGGCTAGTAAAGCAAATGGTTAAGGAGCTACCCATAATGTAGGCACTCCTATCATTCTAGCTATTTGTTATGCATTAGTAGTAGTTGGACAATTCATAATTTACATATCTTCTATAGTACCTACACTACTGGCTCTTAAGAGAGTGAGCACTTATGCACCATGTGGTTGCTTTTGCAAATAGCACACCAAGTCATTTCTCATCTTGGAGCTAAATACAGATGAAATATCTTCCTAGGAGAGACTTTCCACACTTCTTCTAGCCCTTTGATCACTCACTGCCTTTACAGTGTGTTTTATACTCTTGGGCTCCTTTTTTCCCCTAGTGTGTTGACATTTAACACTAGGTTCTATTTTGACCAAAGAGTCTGGTCTTCTACTCTCTTGGAAGGGATGCCCGTAAAGTTAACATCAAAATCCATTACATCTACGCACTAGCATTTTGTGCCTTTCTGGCTTACAATGCATCATGCCATTATTTGCTTTTCAATCCCTCTAAGAATAATTAGATCAGCCTAGTTTCACTCAATCTTTCCTTAATATAGGACTTTGAAATGTGTTCCATATCTACTAGCCTCATTGGCATGGTTTCTAATAGCATTGACGTTGTAGTGGTGGTAACATTGGAAGTGGAACATCTGATGTCCTATACGTCTTTCTCACCAATGTAGGGTTAAATGCTACATGAGTAGCATTTAGTCCAGCTATAGGTGGGGCTAGTAAAGCCAAGGGTTAAGGAGCTACCCATAATGTAGGCACTCCTATCATTCTAGCTACTTATTATGCATTGGTAGTAGTAGTTGGACGATTCATAATTTACATATCTTCTATAGTACATACACTATTGGCTCTTAAGACTAGGCACTTATGCACCCTGTGGTTGCTTTTGCAAATAGCACACCAAGTCATTTCTCATCTTGGAGATAAATACAGATGACCTATCTTCCTAGGAGAGACTTTCCACACTTCTTCTAGCCCTTTGATCACGCACTTCCTTCACAATGTATTTTATGCTCTTGGGCTCTATTTTTCCCCTAGTGTCTTGACTTTTAACACTAGGTTCTATTTTGACCAAAGAGTCTAGTCTTCTACTCTCTCTTGGAAGGGATGCCTGTAAAGTTAACATCAAAATCCATTACATCTAGGCACTAGCATTTTGTTCCTTTTGGCATACAATACATCATGCAATACAATACATTTGTTCCTTTTGGCATACAATACATCATGCAATACAATACACTAGCATTTTGTTCCTTTTGGCATACAATACATCATGCAATTATTTGCTTCTTAATCCCTCTAAGAATAATTACATCAGCCTAGTTTGGGTCAATCTTTCCTTAATAGGACATCTGAAATGTGCTCCATATTACTAGCCTCATTGGCATGGTTCCTAATAGCATTGGGGTTGTAGTGGTGGTAACATTGGAGGTGGAACATCTGATGTCCTATACAAGTTTCTCATCTCACCAATGTAGGGTTCAATGCTACATGAGTAGCATTTGGTAAAGCCAAGGTTTAAGGAGCTACCGATAATAAAGGCACTCCTATCATTCTAGCTATTTGTTATGCATTGGTAGTAGTTAGACGATTCATAATTTACATATCTTCTATAGTACCTACACCACTGGCTCTTAAGACTGAGCACTTATGCACCGTGTGGTTGCCTTTGCGAATACCACACCAAGTCATTTCTCATATTGGAGCTAAATACAGATGACCTATCTTCCTAGGAGAGACTTTCAACACTTCTTCTAGCCCTTTGATCACTCACTTCATTCACGATGTATTTTATGCTCTTGTGCTCTTTTTTTCCCCACATCAAAATCCATTACATCTAGGCATTGGCATTTTGTGCCTTCTGGCATACAATGCATCATGCAATTATTTGCTTTTCAATCCCTCTAAGAATAATTAGATCAGCCTAGTTTGGCTCAATCTTTCCTTAATAGGAAATTTGAAATGTGTTTCGTATCTACAAGCCTCATTGGCATGGTTCCTAATAGCATTGGGGTTGTAGTGGTGGTAACATTGGAGGCGGAACATTTGATGTCCTATACGAGTTTCTCACCAATGTAGGGTCCAATGCTACATGAGTAGCATTTGGTCCAGCTCTATAGGTGGGGCTAGTAATGCCAAGGGTTAAGGAGCTACCGATAATGTAGGCATTCCTATCATTCTAGCTATTTGTTATGCATTGGTAGTAGTTAGACGATTCATAATTTACATATCTTCTATAGTACCTACACTATTGGCTCTTAAGACTGAGCACTTATGCACCTGTGGTTGCTTTTGCAAATAGCACAACAAGTCATTTCTCATCTTGGAGCTAAATACAGATGACCTATCTTCCTAGGAGAGACTTTCCACACTTCTTCTAGCCCTTTGATCACTCACTTCCTTCACAATGTATTTTATGCATGCTATTATTTTCCCCTAGTGTCTTGAACTTTGATGCTAGGTTCTATTTTGACCAAAGAGTCTGGTCTTCTACTCTTTTGGATGGATGGCCGTAAAGTTAACATCAAAATCCATTACATCTAGGCACTAGCATTTTGTGCCTTCTAGCATACAATGCATCATGCAATTATTTGCTTCTCAATCCCTCTAAGAATAATTAGATCAGCCTAGTTTGGCTCAATCTTTCCTTAATAGGACATCTGAAATGTGTTCCGCATCTACTAGCCTTATTGGCATGGTTCCTATTAGCATTGGGGTTGTAGTGGTGGTAACATTGGAGGTGGAACATCTGATGTCCTATACGCGTTTCTCATCACCAATGTAGGGTTCAATGGTACATGAGTAGCATTTGGTCCAATTATAGGTGGGGCTAGTAAAGCCAAGGTTTAAGGAGCTACCGATAACAAAGGCACTCCTATCATTCTAGCTATTTGTTATGCATTGGTAGTAGTTAGACGATTCAAAATTTACATATCTTCTATAGTACCTACACTACTGGCTCTTAAGACTAGGCACTTATGCACCCTGTGGTTGCTTTTGCAAATAGCACACCAAGTCATTTCTCATCTTGGAGATGAATACAGATGACCTATCTTCCTAGGAGAGAATTTCCACACTTCTTCTAGCCCTTTGATCACTCACTTCCTTCACAATGTATTTTATGCTCTTGGGCTCTATTTTTCCCCTAGTGTCTTGACCTGTGACACTAGGTTCTATTTTGACCAAAGAGTCTAGTCTTCTACTCTCTTGGAAGGGATGCCCGTAAAGTTAACATCAAAATCCATTACATCTAGGCACTAGCATTTTGTGCCTTCTAGCATACAATGCATCTTGCAATTATTTGCTTCTCAATCCCTCTAAGAATAATAAGATCAGCCTAGTTTGGCTCAATCTTTCCTTAATAGGACATCTAAAATGTGTTTCGTATCTACTAGCCTCATTGGCGTGGTTCCTAATAGCAGTGGGGTTGTAGTGGTGGTAACATTCGAGGTGGAACATCTGATGTCCTATACGACTTTCTCACCAATGTAGGGTTCAATGCTACATGAGTAGTAAAGCCAAGGGTTAAGGAGCTACCGATAATGTAGGCACTCCTATCATTCTAGCTATTTGTTATGCATTGGTAGTAGTTAGATGATTCATAATTTATATATCTTCTATAGTACCTACACTACTACCTTTTAAGACTGAGCACTTATGCACCATGTGGTTGCCTTTGCAAATAGCACAACAAGTCATTTCTCATCTTGGAGCTAAATACAGATGACCTATCTTCCTAGGAGAGACTTTCCACACTTCTTCTAGCCCTTTGATCACTCACTTCCTTCACAATGTATTTTATGCTCTTGGGCTCTTTTTTTCACCTAGTGTCTTGACTTTTGATGCTAGGTTCTATTTTGACCAAAGAGTCTGGTCTTCTACTCTCTTGGAAGGGATGCTTGTAAAGTTAACATCAAAATCCATTACATCTAGGCACTAGCATTTTGTGCCTTCTGGCATACAATGCATCATGAAATTATTTCCTTCTCAATCCCTCTAAGAATAATTAGATCAGCCTAGTTTGGCTCAATCTTTCCTTAATAGGACATATGAAATGTGTTCCGTATCTACTAGCTGCCTCATTGGTATGGTTCCTAATAGCATTGGGGGTTGTAGTGGTGGTAACATTAGAGGTGGAACATCTGATGTCATATACGGGTTTCTCACCAATGTAGTGTTCAATGCTACATGAGTAGCATTTGGTCCAGCTATAGGTGGGGCTAGTAAAGTCAAGGGTTAAGGAGCTGCTACTGATAATGTAGGCACTCCTATCATTCTAGATATTTGTTATGCGTTGCTACACTACTGGCTCTTAGGATTGAGCACTTATGCATCGTGTGGTTGCTTTTGCAAATAGCACACCAAGTCATTTCTCATCTTGGAGCTAAATACAGATGACCTATCTTCCTAGGAGAGACTTTCCACACTTCTTCTAGCCCTTTAAATCAGTCACTTCCTTCACAATGTATTTTACGCTCTTGCGCTCTTTTTTTCCCCTAGTGTCTTGAACTTTGACACTAAGTTCTATTTGGACCAAAGAGTCTGGTCTTCTACTCTCGTCGAAGGGATGCCCGTAAAGTTAACATCAAAATCCATTACATCTAGGCACTAGCATTTTGTGCCTTCTGGCATACAATACATCATGCAATTATTTGCTTCTCAATCCCTCTAAGAATAATTAGATCAGCCTAGTTTGGCTCAATCTTTCCTTAATACGACATCTGAAATGTGCTCCGTATTACTAGCCTCATTGGCATGGTTAGTAATAGCATTGGGGTTGTAGTGGTGGTAACATTGGAGGTGGAACATCTGATGTCCTATACGAGTTTCTCATCACCAATGTAGGGTTCAAGGCTACATGAGTAGCATTTGGTCCAGCTATAGGTGGGGCTAGTAAAGCCAAGGTTTAGGGAGCTATCGATAATAAAGGCACTCCTATCATTCTAGCTATTTGTTTTGCATTGGTAGTAGTTAGACGATTCATAATTTACATATCTTCTATAGTACCTACACTACTGGCTCTTGAGACTGAGCACTTATGCACTGTGTGGTTGTCTTTGCGAATAGCACACCAAGTCATTTCTCATCTTGGAGCTAAATACAGATGACCTATCTTCCTAGGAGAGACTTTCAACACTTCTTCTAGCCCTTTGATTACTCACTTCATTCACAATGTATTTTATGCTCTTGTGCTCTTTTTTTCCCCACATCAAAATCCATTACATCTAGGCATTGACATTTTTTGCCTTCTGGCATACAATGCATCATGCAATTATTTGCTTCTCAATCCCTCTAAGAATAATTAGATCAGCCTAGTTTGGCTCAATCTTTCCTTAATAGGAAATCTGAAATGTGTTTCGTATCTACTAGCCTCATTGGCATGATTCCTAATAGCATTGGGGTTGTAGTGGTGGTAACATTGGAGGCGGAACATCTGATGTCCTATACGAGTTTCTCACCAATGTAGGGTCCAATGCTACATGAGTAGCATTTGGTCCAGCTATAGGTGGGGCTAGTAATGCCAACAAGGGTTAAGGAGCTACCGATAATGTAGGCATTCCTATCATTCTAGCTATTTGTTATGCATTGGTAGTAGTTAGACGATTCATAATTTACATATCTTCTATAGTACCTACACTATTGGCTCTTAAGACTGAGCACTTATGCACCTGTGGTTGCTTTTGCAAATAGCACAACAAGTCATTTCTCATCTTGGAGCTAAATACAGATGACCTATCTTCCTAGGATAAACTTTCTACACTTCTTCTAGCCCTTTAATCAGTCACTTCCTTTACAATGTATTTTATGCTCTTGGGCTCTTTCTTTCCCCTAGTGTCTTGAATTTTGACACTAGGCTCTATTTAGACCAAAGAGTCTGGTCTTCTACTCTCTTGGAAGGGATGCCCGTAAAGTTAACATCAAAATCCATTACATCTAGGCACTAGCATTTTGTGCCTTCTGGCATACAATGCATCATGCAATTATTTTCTTCTCAATCCCTCTAAGAATAATTAGATCAGCCTAGTTTGGCTCAATCTTTGCTTAATAGGACATATGAAATGTGTTCCGTATATCTACTAGCCTCATTGGCATGGTTCCTAATAGCATTGGGGTTGTAGTGGTGGCAACATTAGAGGTGGAACATCTGATGTCCTATACGAGTTTCTCACCAATGTAGGGTCTAATGCTACATGAGTAGCATTTGGTCCAGCTAGTAAAGCCAAGGGTTAAGAAGCTACTGATAATGTAGGCACTCCTATCATTCTAGCTATTTGTTATGCATTGGTAGTAGTTAGACGATGCATAATTTGCATATCTTCTATAGTACCTACACTATTGGTTCTTAAGACTGAGCACTTATGCACCGTGTGATTGCCTTTGCGAATAGCACACCAAGTTATTTCTCATCTTGGAGCTAAATACAGATGGCCTATCTTCCTAAGAGAGACTTTCCAGACTTCTTCCAGCCCTTTGATCACTCACTTCCTTCACAATTTATTACATGCTCTTGGGCTCTTTTTTTCCCCACATCAAAATCCATTTTGTGCCTTCTGGCGGCATACAATGCATCACGCAATTATTTTCTTCTCAATCCCTCTAAGAATAATTAGATCAATCTAGTTTGGCTCAATCTTTCCTTAATAGGACATCTGAAATGTGTTCCGTATCTACTAGCCTCATTGGCATGGTTCCTAATAGCATTGGGGTTGTAGTGGTGGTAACATTGGAGGTGGAACATCTGCACATGGCAATCATAGGCTTTCACAAATAAACAACATATATACATTACATGAATATAGTGTCCAAATAGTAAAACATGCTTTCAGGCAATGTGCACGATATTCATATTCCAAAGCAGTGTAAACCATCACAAGCTTGACGAAACATCACAAATCTCAAGTTGATACTTCGAGTAAATTGAATACCTATAGCCAAATTGCTAAGGAGTTAAGAACTCTTAATCATGTGGTAATTTAAGCTTATATATAGAGTGGAGTCTTTCTAAGGGTCAATCTATGCAGTCTCTCTCTTATCTAAACTTCATTACTTTAATATCAATGGTTTGTATGAGTCTTATAACCTTAATTTGGTGCACAACTATGCACATTGAACTAAGAGACTTATTTACGGACCAATGTGCACAACTATACTGTTGAAATATGGTGCATGTCATGTCATGTATGGGGCACATGTATGTGGGAGTAATATAGATGGAGCCTAGGATGATATGAAATTAGAATGGATGCAAGCTAAGGTTATTATTAGGAGATGTGAATGGATGAGTGTAAAAGAAGGTCAATGATCAAAAACTAGGTACGTGGAAGATGCAAGGGTGCACAAGGCATGTGAGCATTTATGAACACATGGATGGCACAAGTGTGCATGGAGCATGTGAATGAGAGCTCTATGAGAGTTACAAATGGACGTAACAAGCTCCTTTTCATAATTCAAAAAATGTGATGCTTTGATTAGTCTTATCTCACACTTTAATCACCTCTATTAGTGTTGATATCATGCTCTAATGATGTCTTCTTCCCATCTTCTTTCTTCTATTATCCACCTTAGCTCTTTCTTACAACTCTCACATACTCCATGGCCATCTCAAATCATGCATTTTCTCAACATGGGATCAAAGCCTGTTCACCATTTCATCCTTAAAGTCTAGCGTTAGGACTAATTATGAGCTACATTAACTACAATTAGGGTCATCTCACTATCTTTAATTCACCTTATCCACTGCACAAAATAAGTGGATGCCATTGGAGTGCTTGGATCTCCCCATTCTCTTAAGCATTGGTCAACCTCTTTTAGGTGTATGTAGAGAAGCTTTAGACGACAATGTAACTCAAAAGAATCAGTTCAATTCATTACTATTTGCGAATGGGAGGCTCTACACCAACCGACGCTTGATTTTTTTGGGAAAAAACACAAAATCAGCGAGCTCGCACGAAATCAAGGTCCATCCAGACCCGAGGGTTTTTAAGGATGCTGAACACGCTGGTGGTGTCAGATTTGCAAGAATGGTGTAGTGAAAGTGGAGATCCATGACTACACCTCTCTTTTCACTAAGGTTTTGTTAAGCTCACTAAGCTTTGATTAAAAGGTTGTTAACCCCAAGTATCAGTAGCTTAACTTCCTCTTTATTCTTTGCTATTCCACTCTCTGAAACCATTTAGCTCAAATGAGAGTACAACTATCTCAACTGATCACTCAAATTTATATATATATTTTTTCCTTGAGATTAGTGAGTGATCAGTGATCTCAATCTTGATTAACACTCAAATCAAAGCAAATTTGTTCAAATCATTGTAAGAGGATTAGACACTGCTGAGAGACAGTTGAAATCTCGATAAGACCTTCTTCCCGTGGCTACCCAAATCTTAGTGAATAAATTTAGTGGTGAATGATTCTATACATGGCAAACAAGAATCATGTATCTACTTATGCAAAAGGAGATTTGGGGATAGTAAATGGAGATGAGATCAATGAAGGGAGAGAGGCTAAGGTTAAAGCATGAATAAATAAAGATAGAAAAGCCATGAAAATCATTGGGTTGAGTCTTGCGGGGGAGGTTATATCATTCATCACATCAGCAACAATAAAGAGCATGCCAAAGAAGCCTCGGATGAGCTAGAGAAAGTATTTGGATCCAGGGCAAAGAATACATAAATAAATATGAAAATATAATTTTATGGACTTGATATGGATTTCACAGACTCATTTGTGGAGCATGTGGGTAAGATGAAGAGCATTATGATGCAACTATATCAAGCACCCGTTTGTTTGAGAAAGATGCAATTGTGGTCTTTATCAAAGGCATGCCTTAAGAGTTTTCTTCGGTGGAGCATGTGGGTAAGATGAAGAGCAACTATATCAAGCACCCGTTCATTTGAGAAAGATGCAATTGCAGTCTTTATCAAAGGCATGCCTTAAGAGTTTTCTTTGGTGATAAAACAACTCTGACTAATCTTCCAAATATTACTCTTGAAGGTGTTGTATCCTTTGTTTGAAGAAGATAAGAAACTAGAAGGTACATAACAAAGCTCAACAAACAGTATGAAGACTACATTCTTTAACAAATCCAATATCACATGTAATCATTGTGGAAGGATGGGGCATGTAATGGTCCAATATCATCATCAATACAAGCCCAAGCTTGTATGTGATTCATGTGGCAAGATAGGCCATTTTGAGAAGAATTTATAGTCAAAGGAGAAGCAACAAAGTTAACCTTGAGATTGGGCAACCCTTGGTGAAGATGTGCCCATATATGGTGCCCAAATTGATTTCATCCCAAGAGGTGATTTGACATACATAGACATGACATTTCCCCCCCCTTAATGGTGGAGAGACACACAAGCCTACATCATCAATGGCTAGAGGTGATTACATCAACATGACATGACATCATGGACATGAACATAGATAGCATCACAAGGGGGGTGTTGAAATATGGTGCTCGTCATGTCATGTGTGGGGAGAATGTATGTGGGAGTAATATAGATGGAGCCTAGGATGATATGAAATTAGAATGGATGCAAGCTAAGGTTATTAGGGGATGTGAATGGATGAATGTAAAAGGTGGTCAATGGTCAAAAAGTAGGCACATGGAAGGTGCGAGAGTGCACCAGGAATGTGAGCATTTATGAACACATTGATGGCACAAGTGTGATTTATGAGAGCTACAAATGGATGTAACAAGCTCATTCTCATAATGCAAAAAATGTGATGCTTTGGTTAGTATTATCTAACACTTTAATCACCTCTATTGGTATTGATATCATGCTCTAATGATGTCTTCTTTTGTCTATTATCCACCTTAGCTCTTTCTTGCAACTCTCACATACTTCATAGCCATCTCAAATCATGCATTTTCTCAACAATACACATTGGGCTCAAAGACTTCCCAATGTGCACAACTATGAGTCTTAGCTTAATGTGCACAACTATGGACATTGAGCTAAGAGACTTCTTTACCCAGAAACTTGAATAGAATCTTTGTCTTCAAATAATTTATCCTACTTTCATTCAAGTTTTTCACTTTTTTAAGGAATTATTCTCTTATGTTACCTACTACTTGACAACCATATGTATTTACTGAATTCTACCGTAGTCTTGCTGCTTTAATCCTATTTCTCCCTCATGATTATTTCTCTAAAATTTCCACTTATGATGAAATAACTCCACACCTAATTTAGTAGCTCTAATTGGTTGGATTCTATTCCCTTTCTTTGAAAGAAAGGGAAACACTCATTAACTGGAGTTTGCATGATTGTACTTAATAGAGGAGGCATGATCCTCTTCTCAAGTAGGAAAAGCCACCATAGCTAGGACTAATAGGTTGTAATTATCATTAACATTATTATTATTAATTTTTTACACTTATATACATGATCTCTCTTTCACACCACACTTAAAAGTTTCCATGGGCATGGCCGCCTTATTCCCTATCCCTTGAACCCTTTTGCATACACTTTATTCTTGGCCTTGGGCCCAAATAAACATGAGACTCTTTCACTTTGTTACAAACCATCCCCGCCTTCATGTGTGAACTCACATGAAGGAAGAATATTATCAAGGACTCATGTCAAAAGCTCGTACCCAATACAATTTTTGGCATCTACTCAACCATCCAAAAACCACCATTGGCAAGGTATCCTCCCAGGCCATAAGGAAAAGATAACCTTAATGAAACCATGCTAATCGTAAAATCATGTGAGAGTCAAAAGCTCATACCCAATATAATTTTTGACATCTGCTCAACCATCCGAAACCCACCATTGGCAATGTATCCTCTCGGGTCATAAGGAAAAGATAACCCTAATGAAACCATGCCAATCGTAATCATGTGAGAGGCTAAGAAACTAAAACTCCAAAAATAACACCTCCTCCCACAAATATAAGCCTCACTCTTCTCACATACACCACTAAGGTTAAAAGGATCATTGGATGTGTATGTATCACAACCATTTGATAAAGAACCATTATGGTCATCCTATGTGTCATACTCACAAGAATATGCATCATGCCTATAGATACCAACATATAGGCTATATCCATTGGCATCATCCATGTATATACCATCAAATGAGCATAAGCATATGCATCAAACAATATAGGCTATACCATTGGCATCATCCATGTATATACCATCAAATGAATTATAAGCATATGCATCAAACAATATCATCCACATCTTGATCTTGATAGCCTTTAACACTTGTATCTTCATGTTCACTATCCTCAATTGCCTCTTGATTTTCATAACTACCAAGGTCCTTATGGTGGTTGTCCTTCTCATTGAGATAATACTCTTCATATAAATCACTATCAATGTCACCCTTCTCAATAAGAGAACAATGTATTTTCTCCTCTTGTGTGTCTCGTCACATCACACATGTCCAAATATGTCCTCAAACACATTTATAGATCCCATTATGTACAAAGAGACCTCTTTGCAATCCACATCAACACTTTCATCGTTTGAAGTCTCCCCCCACGAGAATAGTTGCTTCTTACGGAAGTTATGGATTGTAATGAACTCCTAGTAGTTACACATTCATTTGTTGATGAGGCTTTCATTTGGCCATTAATTCGACTCTCCTCCTTACTCAAAAAGTCACCATACACAACACCAATACAAAATACATCTTTGATTTATGTGTGTGTGAAGCATCATTAACATCCATCATGTACAACATGGTCCACATCCCCATAATCAAATAATGGACAATCATATGTGTTCCAAGCTAGAATTAAGAATGGCTCGTATAATGCATTCTTATAGACTTTCCAGTTGCCATCTAATGAAATATCAACCGGTGGTGCCTCCTCAATAATCTTGTCTTTAAGATCAAGCTTCCTTTGTGGCATTATATAATTAGATGAAAATGTATCTATAGAAGCACTCATGGTGGCAAGTGTCCAAGCATTCCCATCTTCAACAGCTTCCATTTCTCCTTTGACCACACGGATGCATATGATACATGTGGTGTGCGTAAGCTTGACCTTAATGGTACAAAAGTTGAGGCTTTTGCTATAATTTTCTCACCATTTTTAGCCATAGAAACATTGTAAGTAGGCATACTCTTATCTTCCCACATTGGTCAAATGCAACCCTTGTTGGCTGTTCTTTCCCCTTTTTGCTTTTCTAGAAAGAACCATCATAAAAGTATCTCCATCTTCTTGCACAAGGATACTTGTTTGCTCAAACACATAAATGCGTCACTTTGCACTCAAGAACTTGTGAGAGTGGATGATATCAATGGATCTACTTTATCCATCTTGCTTCAAGATAAGCAATTGCCACTTCAATCCTTTATCTCTTTCATCACCACACCAATCCCATGAGAACCACTTAGTATTGCATAACTATTGCCCACCACCTTTGCAAAGACAGAGGCTCCTAAAGGCAATGTTCTTGCATTTTCATCTTTTGCTCCACTCACAATAGGCTCATCCAATGCAAGGACCTTGCCTTTATCAAAGCTTCTTTCTTGCATTGAAGAGACCAGTTGTATAGGCATTCCCAACATATGTGTCCCACCATGACGCATTGATTGTGGAGGCAAGTTCTCCTTTCCATGCACAAAACTATAAACATGATTGCCACAAGGAAAAATAGCTTGAGAGGAATTTGACACCATTGTATGCTTTGCATACATAGAAGGCATATAACTTGAGACCAACTCACTTGAGGCTTATTTGTCGCATAAGCATGCATTGTATAATTTGTCCTTGCCTTTGCCCAACTCTTGTTCCAAGATAGATAATCCATAATGATTCTTCTTGCCTGAGTCATCAAACTTGTCAACCATAGATTGAAAAATTTGGTCCATATGCTCAAGAATAGATTGAAATCTTTCGTCCATATGCTCAAGCATATTTTCATGCCTTTCCATGGTTAGGTTATCATTTCTATCCATTCAATCAAAGCTTCCACGTAAAAGACGGCATTTATTTCTTCTCCAACCCTAGGCACCTCCAATGCATTGACATTCTCATGTGCTGCTTCATTGACATTGATTTCTTCATGTGTAGCTTCATGTAATTCCATGGGAGAAGATTGATATGCGAGTTGATCCTCCCTTGCATCATTGGCACTCACTTCGTCACATGCACAAGAGCTTCCTTGAAGTTTCCCTTATGTTTGGAGTTTTGACCTCTTCCCATCATCATAGACTATTTTCAAACTGAAAATGTAATTTGAGTGTAGAATCCTCAAACTTCGGGGGGTTCACTTCAAAATATGTAAGTCTACTACATGCGATCATTAGCAGGGATTTTTTAAATCAAGATTTTGAGAAAATTTTACAAAAAGCTACTTATATAAGGGGGTTTTAAATGGAAATTTGGAATAAAAAACCCATAAGTTTATAAAGAAAAAGGGGCCATTTTATTAAGCCAAAATTAATAGAAAAGGGTATTTTTTAATACTCTTAAACACATGTCGTACGTAGGTCTTCCTAAAAGTACACCCCTCGAGTCTCAAAATACTTGGAATTGAGTGGTTTTTGGTTCTATAAAGATTTAATGATGTCTAAGTTTTCAAGTTATGCTATGTTTTAGTTTTTTTGCACTACAGCTGAAATTAGAAAATTGGCTCTAAAATGCTCAAATATTATCAGAATCCTTTGGGTTTTGTCTTAATGGAGAGCTATTGATGAGTACTACCTACTTCCAATAGGGTTTGATCAAAGTCAGAGGGTAGGTATATTCTATTTTGACTTAAAAAATCAACTATGCCCGTTGATTGACTAGCCAAATGGTAATGGATCGGGGAGTTCAATGGCTCATCTCAAGGCTCTAAGAGAGTACTCTCAAGAAAATGGTGTTCAAATTGGGAACTTTTTGGTTTAAAATAAGGCCCTTAAGAATATCTCTTTCAAGCTATGTAGGTGGTTCCAAAATAGCCCTGTCCATTTTGGATTGAATTAGGACTTTGTGCTCAGCTACATATTGCCCTTTGGAGCGATTTTGACAGTATCCCCTTTGTTTTTAGAACCAAATCTCAATCCAAAAGAGTGCTCTTATCCTTATGCAACAAATCAATGCCAATTGCCAAGCATTTTCCCCATCATGTTGCATCAACATGTCATGTATAATCATTCCCATGTCATACTACCACATGTCATTGCATTAATACATGTGATTTGCTTTGCAAATTGCAATGCCACAAGAATGTTGTCGATGATGTGCTTTACTCTTGTCGATCTCTTGGCCAAGACTTCCAATTTTCACTCCAAGGTGAGAGTTGGGGCCATTTCTTCACCTTTTTGTATTGCTTTACCCACAGACTCACGGCATCGAAAGTTTATGACACTCCCCCACAAGGGTACCCTCACACACATAGTAGATTTTATGAATTTGAAAGATGGATACAATTGTGTGTGGGATATGTGTAAAATATGTGTGTGGGATATGTGTAAAATACTTGAAAGACTAAGTAAGACCACTTACAACACGATTGCATGTATTCATGCAATTACATCCGTCAACGAATGACTTGTGTCCATCCATTTAGCATGTACTTGTGCATAAATTCAATTCTATCTTGCTAATTAAAACTAAACTATTCTAAGGTCATCCTAAGATTCTATACTTGAATTAATAAATCTTTTTATGCATACAAAAATATTTTCTAGGATAAATTGGGCATGTAAACTATACTTCCCTCTCTACTAATTTATGGATTAATTTAAAATTAAGTTATTAATTAATTTCCTAGGGTTAGGTCAATTCATCTAAACCTATCCATGCTTTGAAATACTGTAGGGTAGAAGAATACCCATAAATTTACATGATAACTTAATGCTACAAGCCTTCATTTAGCTAAGGTTTATTTAATTACTTTAGACCTTGGTTTATTTAATTACTTTAGACCTTTAGGGCTCTCTATTTTAGGGGCTTGCGCAAAAATATTAAATTACCCTATCCTTTCTAAAATTAATAAGACATCCTAAATTTACTAAGTTTGATTTATATCCATTGGAAAAAAGGGTCTAAATGATATAATTGCACCCTCCAAAACTTATAAAAATCATATTAAGGTGGTTCCACCCTCCTCTAGGGTGATGTGTATCAAATTTATAGAGAATTATTTATTTAAGTAATTGACCAAATAGAAAATGATTAAAACCATTCATTAACAAAAATAGGCAAGAAAATACATAATTAGATTAATTGTACCTGCTATAACTTGATAGTCTAGCTTGGGGGTTGATGAAGATGCTAATTTAGATGATGTTTATGATTCCTAATCTTAAAAAAAACATGCCTACTTCTGAGCTCTTAATTTTGCGCAAAAAACTCTAATATATAGAAATTGATGTGATTTGAAGTACTATGTAGGTATTCCATCCAATAGAAATTGATGTGATTTGAAGTACTATGTAGGTATCCCCCCATCCAATAGGCTTACACAAAGCCTAGCCTGGACATTGAGATTGATGCAAAATTTACTCTCCATCATACTAGAAAAACTCATATA
The DNA here is from genome assembly GCF_041138505.1 of Cibotium barometz. Taxonomy (NCBI): domain Eukaryota; kingdom Viridiplantae; phylum Streptophyta; class Polypodiopsida; order Cyatheales; family Cibotiaceae; genus Cibotium; species Cibotium barometz. Next base: position 28,959,909 of record NC_141097.1, read on the forward strand.
TTTGTAAATGATCTAGGGGGTCCTTTATACTTGAAAACGATGGTTAGGGACTACCAATACACTCTCACTTGGCTAATGCCAAAACTCTTTGCAATTAAACCTTAATATTCATGCATCCATGCATTTTTTTCATTCAATTAACCACTCCCACATGCATTTAGACCTTAGATATAGCTACTCTCTCATATACGGATTGAGTTTTCTATTAGTTCCAAAGCTTATCTCATTTTTTTGGCATTTAATTCATATCAAAAAATTAAAGCTTAGGTTTTATACCTAATTTTTTAACCTTAGCCCAAATAATTTGCACTCTCCTATTTACAACTGCTAAGGCTATTTGCTTTAACACCTTAGCATATGCTTTATTTTTTTAATTTGCATGGAGATGAATCTTTTTATTAATTTTCTAGGATCTATCGTTTTATCTATTTCATAGTATTTTCTGATGTTATTTTTATCTTTCTAACTCTAATGTGTTGGGGAGTGTTGCTATTGCTTTAACACCTAAGCATATGTTTTATTTTTTTATTTGCATGGAGATTATTATTTTTTACAAGTGCCAAGGCTATTTTTTAACACCTTATCATATGCTTTATTTTTTATTTGCATGGAGATTATTCTTTTTTATTAATTTTTTTAGATTTATCCACTTATCTATTTCATAATATTTTCTAATGTTATTTTTCTCTTTTTAACTCTAATGTGTGCTGGGGAGTGCACATGTGCACACACTAGCTTGCCCATTTACATATAAAAATCTTAAATTATTGATCTAATTTTATTTTTCTTGAACTTTAAGTTTATCTCATTTAAATGCACACCCTTACTTATTAAATCTGAATGTATAGTAGAGGGAACAATACCTAATGTGAATTTATTGCATAGGAGAGGGGATATTAAATTCTTCCCCACTTGAAATTTCTCAAATCTTTATCTTTCTCCCAAGTGGGATATTGTCACTTGACTAGATGCTCCTTTAAGATCTTTCTTCTAAGTGGCCAAAATCAACTTTGATTCTAGTTCTACTTATCTTTAAGCTAGAAAAGCAACTTGTTCATCAGTTAAAATATGATTGGGATCTAAAACATACCTCCTCAGTGTTGAGATATTGAGCTCAACTAATGCTGTAGTTATTGATGACCTGCTTGGGTGATAGCTTCCACACTTATACCACTAGCACGGTTGGTGAGATTACGGTTGATATGCCACCAATAGATGATAGACTGTGTTAAAGGCATATTTGGATTATTAGAGTATGGCATAGTTATATCACCATATCATATAGTATGGTTCACACTATGGACCGACCATTGTATGTTGCCAATGGATGACAGGCTGTGTGATAGCCATATTTGGATTATTAGAGTATGGCATAGTTATAGCGCCAATTCATATAGTTGAGTTCACACTCTGGATTGATCATTGTATGTTATATAGTAGGAGAGTAATTTCCCTTATAGCATGTACTCCTATCTCTTTAGTTTATGGTTGTAGAGAAGAGAAGAAGATATAAGAAAATTCAGCCATCCATCTCTCTCTCATGTCTCTTGTGTGTGTTTGCATGTAAGGAACTCAAGCTCTTCCTCTCCCCCACATTCTCTTTATGGTATTAGAGTTTTGATTCATGTGAGAGCTAAGGAGTTAAGAAAGAGATAAGAATAAGGCAAGCAAGAAAGTGATACATGGGTAAGGGTATTTCCATATTTTTTCCTCTTGAACACATTTGGTAACTATGAGAACTACAAGCAGATAAGAAAGCCACTGTTTCAAATAGAGGCATCCTTTTGGGTGAAGAAAGAAGACCATATTGTGTGTATTTAAGTTTGTTAATTAAGATTTTGCACGTTTCAATTTGGGCATGTTTCAGGCCTCATTAAGCTATGCAATTTTCTTCATAGGCACTCTCTGAAGTGTCAATGTTCGATTATGTATGCTGAATTTCTGGTTTTATGTAAAGTTACTACTATAGAAATTTGGTGCATGATAGTTTGTGCAAAGAATCTAAGTGTTACAGGTGTTAGTGGATGTATGTTTATGTGACTAGTTCACATACAGGACATTATAATAGGTTTACAGTACTCTGCTCTATTGAAGATTATAGATTTACTACAAGTGTAGAAGTTTTCTACATAAGCAATGTTTCGTAAGTTACTACAAGTAAATATGTATGAATCTAGACAAGAATAACTTCCAACATGATGACTAATTTTCTTATGGTGCAAAAAGAATATTGGGAGTTCATCATAGGTGATGAAAGGAGCCAGAGATTGGTTTAAAAAATCCCACCCCTTAAGAAGTGCAGGCATATAAAGCATGTCATAAAAGAGCCAGAAAGATGTTATATTTATTGTTTGTTCAGTTAATATTGTGCATATACAAGATGCATAAATGCCTAATGAGGCTTGGGACACCTTGGTGAAGATGTACATCATAAACACCCAAGCTCGGAAGATGTATAACATAAACACCCAAGCTTCGAATATGTAGCTAAAATAGGAGCCACACAATGTGAGTAGAGAAAAACTAAGGATAAATGATTACTCAGTGAAGGTTGAAGGACTTACAAATACCCTTGCTTCTATTGGATCACTAATAAATGATTATATGGTGTCCATAATCTTGAATGGTCTTGGAAAAGAATACAGTTAGATTTAGACCTCTATTGGAGTTCAAGAGAACTTTCCTAATTTTTAGGAATTGATTGCTTTCCTCATTCATGTGAAGAGATGAATATTGGGGGAGGTTCATCCTCTAGAAATGCAAATAAACATGCCTTCTACTTAGATACATAGGTAGGGGTAGAGGCATGTTGTCATCTAAAGGAGGAGGTGGTGGCCGATTTAAAATTGAAACTAGTAAAAAACAATAAGAAAATATATCTCATACATATGAAAGAGACCACTCTAAAAACAAGGAAAGCTAGAGCAACCGAGGTGGAAGAGGCCACTCTAGAGGCAAGGGTAGCTAGAGGAGCCGAGGTGGTTGGAAAAAAAATCAACATTGCAGAAGTGGCATGTGCTTAGATCTCTAAAAAGAATATTTTTGGGTAAATGCAACAGCCAATTGCTGCTGTTGTTGTTTACATTATGAATAGGACCCCCACTATAATTGTTCATGGTATGATGATGCCTGAATAAAAGTCTAAAGGTATAAAACCAGATGTGTCTCACTTGAAAGTGTTTGGATGTATTGCATATGTGCATGTTCCCGATGTGAACTAAGAATAAAGTTGGATCCAAAGGCCGAGAAATCATCTTCATTTAGTTATTATTTGGCAAAGAAAGAAGCAGAGATGTTGTCTTTGATTAAATGAGTAGGTGGTATGCACCAGTAGATAGTGAAGGTAATAGAAGATGTAGATGTAAGAAGTAATGATACTACCCCAAATGTAGAGTAGGAATCACAGGTGCTTAGTGGACTCGGAGAATTCTTCAACAGTGGGTCCAATATTAGTGGACTCGGAGAGTTCTTCAACAGTGGGTCCAATGTTAGTGGACCTCGAGAGTCCTCTAACAATGGATCCCCAGTGTTAGTCCATGGTTAGACAGGTTGAGGTATTATATGTAAAGGGAAGGAAAAGGTAGATCAACCTTTTGTGTCTGATCTATTAGTAGGTACCTTATATATGAATGGTGACTTTATTGGCTCCAAGAAGAGCATTGATGAGGAGCTTGGCATTCTATTAGTGGTTACTTTTGGTGTAAGGAAAGGACACCTGGTAGTGATCCAATTGTACACGTCTATGAGTGTTAGATACCTTGTTGATAGGTTATGATATGATGGATATACAGCCCATCATTATGCTTACATGGTTAAAGCAATATAAGAGTTAGAGCTCGCTTAGAAATAAAAAATGAGAAGATGCCATGGATGAGGAAATGGTAACATTAGATGAAAATATAACATGGGAGTTAGTGCCTTTTCTTAAGGAAAATAAGGCAATCAGATGTAAGTGGGTGTTTAAGGTCAAAAACAACTTGGATGAATCAGTAGAGTAGGTATAAGACCTATGGCATTGATTATGAGAGGAGACATTCAACCCAATTGTGAGAATGGCAAATTGTGAGAGTTGTCATTACTATGGCTACATTTAAGGGTTGGTCTTTACATCAGATGGATGTATAGAATGTTTTCTTGCATGGTAATTTGCCAAGAAGAAGTATACATGATGTAGCAATTGGGTTATGAGAGTGATGCACACCAAGATTTTATATGAAGGTTATGTAAAGTCTTGTATGGCTTGAAGTAGGCCCACCCAAGGCATGGTCAAACAAGATTGGGGAGTATCTTGTTTCCATTGGACGATTTCACATATCCAATGCATATTTTTTACTTTATGTGAAAAAAATAGATAGAGGGATCATGCTGTTAGTCATATATGTGGATGAATTGATTTTTAATGGTGATAGGGATGCTGATAAAGTGCTCACGTACATGTTGTCAGGATGTTAATGTAAATGATGTCAGGATGTTTTTGAAGCAGAATTTCAAATGAAGGGCTTGGGTGAGCTGCAGTATTTCTTGGGTATAGAGGTGGTGAGACCACCTCATGGCATTTTATTGTTTTACAGAGCTAGTATGGCTTGGGCATGTTATTCAAGTATAGTATGACATGATATAAGTCTATTTTAGTGCCATTAGAGTAGAACACAAAGATTTCCATAAATATAGGAGAGCTTTTGGGGAACTTGAGGCCTTAATCATGAGAAAGAGCAACATAATCATGATGGATCAAGGAGACACATAATCTTGATTAGAGATATTATTAGCACACTAGCATAAAGAAATCAAGTGTATTGCTTCATTAGAGAGTGCCTTATATAGGATGAATATAAGCATAAAAATACATCATTAATGAAGTCATACACCTCCTCAATCATCTCCCACATTTGATCCACCTATAAGCAATTAGTGCATTCATGCAACTTGCAACGTCCTCACTGTTCCAATGCAAATACCCCCTCTTTAATTACTACTCTGTAGACAATAATTGGACTTGCAATTGTTGCTACCAGGTATTCAATTGTGATAGTGCAACACAGTGTTTATTGTATGCAGAATTTTGGTGCCAATACAATGCACTTGGTATCCTATAATACCTTTGCTTCAATATGGGTCTTGCATGCTGCGCCCAGAGAAAAACTGTAAAGCCAATAAAAAATGGTAAAAGTTTTCTCCCCTCACTCTCACAATTGAGCTATTTACTCCCTCAATTAGAGTGTAGCACATAGTCTGAAAAAATGGCAAAAAACTTCTTCCCTCACAAGACCCTATTCCTTGTGTGCCCATGCATTTAGACACAACTATGCCTTCCAGGTATATATATTAATGTAATTTATTATTGTATAATGACCTAAGATGATAACCTTAATAAAGTGACTCCTATAAGGTTATTGAAGGTACTAGGGAATTTATATATTGTATAATGACCTAAGATGATAACCTTAATAAAGTGACTCCTATAAGGTTATTGAAGGTACTAGGGAATTTATATATTTCATTCCCCAAAGATGGTGATATCTAGCTCAATCTAAAAATACCTAAAGTTAGAGTAATTAGATTATTTAGATTTAATTAATACTTTTATGCTTTGTATAATTTTTATAGAGCCTAAGAAAGACTAAGAAGTGGAAAATTTTTAATATAAGAGGAGAAACAAAGGCCGCAAGTACTTGTACTGCAAAATTTTGAAAAAGGAGATGTTTAGTCGCTTACCTGTATATAAGGGGTTGCAAAAGAAGATGTTTGGTCAATTAATTGTATGTGAGGGCTTGCAAATAGATGAGTATATGTGATGTAATAAATGTAGATGAACTCCCAAGCTCATAAATGATCCGCGCCTTTTTGCAATGCCCCACACAAGCTTAAATGTGATGTAGATAAACTAGTTTGACTAAATAGGGTAGTACTATAGCATCATGTAAGATGAGAAAGTAGGTATTGTAAGGTATAAATATGATAAAATACTATCAATTAGGATCCATGAAGTACGCATGGAGAAATGAAGAGATGGGGTCCCTTTTATAGCCCAACAGCCCCCTCCACCCCATGGAATCTACCATATATGCCATACTTAAGCATCCTAGCCTACCATGCACTCCATGTACATGAGTTAACTCCATAAAAAGGGGGGCTAAGGGTGGTTACACTAAATTTTATTGATTCATGAGGCCACCATGCAACTCAAGAAAGGGAGCCTGACACCACCATGTAAAATACCACTAGCCCCCAAAACCGTCTACAATTACCACCTACCCAAAAACCATGTGTGATCATACCACTTACTATTTCCCATGACTTTGGTATTCCACAAAAACATGGTTTTATCCCAACCATTGAACCTTAGTCCATTTAATTAATTCTTCCATGGGTACCCCTTAAGCTACATTAGGACCTCAATGGAAGGCTTCTTGGGCCCTTTTATTTGGCAGTTTAAGGAGTCAAACCTTTTCTCTTAAGAAGAAATGTTTTCTAATTAGAAGCTTCAAAATGGCTACTTTATTCGAATTTGAATTTTGGGGGGAAAATGGAATTTAAAATCTAGTAGAGACAAAACCATATCATGTAACATATCTATGGAAAGCTCTTGATGCGTAGATCGCGGATCTATAATCTCCGCTCAAATTGGAGCTTGTATGTAGAAGTTATGGAGGTCCGAAAATTGTAAAATTGCCTCCTCCCTTTTTGGGGAAAAAAGTGCACCCTTTGACCACTCTTACACCTCTCTTACAAACCCAACATTTCAGTCCACATGGCAATCCCCCATTTGGCTATTCCTTAATCACCTTGATTAGGCTTGGGCAAATTAAAGGGCCCAAGAAGACCCCATTCACTTCCTAATGTAGGTAGATTTAATTTGTTTCCTTAAGGTGCTAGTAATATTTTTTTGACCAAGCACATGTCCCTAGGATATATGCCATATTTTGGTTTTAACAATGGACTTATTTTTCTCAAATTCTCTTAAGGTCAAGGTGCTTTTACACATTGCACATGTGCACATATGTACATAGGCACCCCTGTTGGGGTCATTTTTACTTTTTTTATGCGGTTTACCTTAGGTAAATAAATCAACTTAAGCTGGGCATATTTTTTATAACGCTTTAATTTTTATCTAAACCTTCCAACTTAGTTTTAAATATTTTCATGCTATGAAGGAGTTTACACACATGTGCTTATGTCTAGTTTGTGCAATTTTCTCTCTACTCATTAGAAATGGACAATTTTCTCTCTACTCATTAGAAATGGACAATTTCATCCGTTTAGAAAAGATTTTCCTAATATTTTTCTTTTACAAAGAGTGCAAGGAGCGATCTTATAGCTATCTCATACCAGAGAGTTGCATCTATTCAAAATAGTTTAATGCTTCTTTACCATGCTTGTGTTTGTAGGATTCACCATATTCATTGTGTTTGGCATATCCTAAAAATAATTAGTCCATTCCAAGAGACTGTGTGCTTGCAAGCAACCCACATTTAGCACATATATCAACCAATGCCTTGCCAACAACGTCTCTCATCACGAGAAGAACTCTTTTTTGGCAACCTCGATGTGGATTCCTCTACCCTTGTTTATGGCTCCAATATTACCTCAAGCTTTCAAGCTCGAAAAAACAAATGTGACAACATTTGGGTACACTACATTGAGTTGCATCTAATAACTTAGTGCTTCTTGATTGTGTTTGAATTTGGTGTACCCTATAATCAATTCTATCCATGAAACTACATCTCAAACTAGGAGCTTGCTAAACACATCTTGTAGTCTTACAAGAGATCCACATTAAACACACACACACACACACACACACACACAATTATGTTGCTGACAACAAAATCTCTTTCCAACAACCATTTTTGAGGAATCTCAACAAGTATTTCTTATCCCTTGTCTATGGCTCAAATATTACTAGCACAAACATTTAGGCTGCAAAAAAATGACCCTGTTTGGAAAAATCCCCTAAAATTGCATCTGCTTGAAGTAGTTCAATTGTTTCTCACCACGCTCATGTTTTTAATGTATCATGTAATTAATGCATTCCATAAGCCTCTACATTTCAAAGCCCATGCATTAACACTACTATAGTATACTATATGGAAAAGCATGCCCCATTCTCTTACATCTCTAAATGATGCTTGTATATGACACAATTGTCTCCATTAGTTTGGTACAAGTTATGGTCCATCTGCCTAATTAAACTTGCAAGACTACTTTACTTGCAGACTCAATTTAACTTTTTACTAGAAGGAGCTACCAGAATTAGGAGAGTTGATTACTAAAAAAGGCATGCTGGAAAACTTTTCCCAAGATGATAAAAGTTGTAAAGAAATTAGCATTACCATGAAGTTTCCATGTCTACTTGGAATCCATTCACATAGTCTTAAATGTTGTGCCCATGAAACTTTGCAAAGTCATTGCATGAACCAAAATTCAATACCTTATATGTATAGATTTTTGATGGCATAAAATCTTTATTATGCTAGTCCTTGAAATCTATGAGCACGTGATTGTGCCTACTAAACCCATCTAAAAAGGTATGTATTTGTGATCCATCAAACAACCGGGCCTTCCAATATATCTTTGGTGAAGAGAAAAGGGTAACTATACCATTTCATTTGTGTGGAGGAGTTTCAAACTCAAAAATAATGAGATATTTTTATCTCTCCTCTCTCCTGTTTCAACTAGATCCAAAAAGTAAGCTAAACTGACCCAAAAGTGGTCAAAATTTGACCAAACTGATCTGGAAAATTCTAGAATCAGTTTGCTTGGTTAGAGACTTACTTTTTCCTATAAATAGAAGCCTCTCCCTTTGTAAAAGGTTAATAGTGTTTATACACTGTTACTCTACTCCTACCCAGAGCCAATTATATTGAATTTTGGCTTAATCCTCTCCAAAGTAATTGGTGGCCACTCTTGCTTCAAACAAGAGTAGAACCCTCAATCCCTCAAGCCAAAGGAAAGCTTACAACTCCATGTAAGCTAAAAATTTCTACTTTTTAATATCAAATCTATGGTTTTCTGATTTTCTTGTTTTTTATAGTTGATTAAAGTAAATTTTGATGTTATGCCTTGATGAAAAGGCCATCCCCTTCTCTTCTTTATAATTCAGCCTTTCTTTATCCTATAATGATTAACAAATAGATTGATTAAACTTTTCTTATTGTTTACTCTCTTGGAAATCCGGTAGACATAAAATGCAAGGCTAAAGAACCAGAGTGGTTAAGTGAGTATGCAGATGTATTTCTTGAAGAGCTGACTGAGATGCCTCCATCTCCTGAAATAGATCATGAGATCGAATTAACCCTTGGAGCTCAGCCAGTAGCCCAACGTGCATACAAAATGCCAGTCCTTGAAGCCATAAAAATTAAGGAGCAGTTAAGATAACTGTTAAAGCAGGGATTCGTCAGACCCACTGTCTCACCTTGGGGTGCACCTGTTCTCTCTCAAAAGAAGAAAGATGGAACGTTAAGACTCTGTATTGACTACAGAGGACTGAATCAATTAACAATTAAAAATAAGTATCCTATTCCTAGGGTTGATGAACTTGTGGATTGGTTAAGTGGTACCCAAATGTTTACAAAGAGATCTCAAATCCGGGTACTACCAGATCACAATCAAAGAGGAGCTAACATCCCAAAGACAGCATTCAATACTCGCTATGGGCATTATGATTTCACAGTCATGCCATTTGGATTGACTAATGCCCTGGCAACATTCAATCGTCTTATGCAAGATATTCTCAGAAGAATACTTGGTGGATGATTTTGTTCTTGTCTTCTTTGATGATCTCTTAGTATACTCAAAGAATGCTGCAGACCATTAAGGGGATGCTATCTGAGCATACCTAGGTATAAAGATCCTATACCATCCGGTTAACCCTAGGAATCCTCTGACTTCCTTTACTGACTTGGGTTCTGGCCATTCAACCACTACTGCTTGGATCTTTGCGAGGTCTTAGGAGAAATCCCATCCTTTGACACTATGAATCCTCTGACTTCCTTTACTGACTTGGGTTAAAGGGGATGCTATCTGAGCATACCTAGGTATAAAGATCCTATACCATCCGGTTAACCCTAGGAATCCTCTGACTTCCTTTACTGACCTGGGCTCTGGCCATTCAACTGCTGCTTGGATCTTTGCGGTATCAGGAGAAATCCCATCCTTTGACGCTATGAATCCCAAGTATTCCACCTGGTCAACAGAGAAGGAACACTTGCTCTTCTTTGCAAAGAGTTGGTGTTTCCTTAGGATTTCCAAGACTTTGTGCACATGATCTTCATCTCTAGACATTCCACAGATGATGTGGGAATGCATCAGTATGGACTTTGTCACTGGATTACCTTTAGTGCAATCAAGTTACAACTCCATTTTTGTAGTAGTTGACAAGCTAACCAAAGTTGCCCATCTCATTCCAGTGAAAGAAACATACTCTACACTAGATGTTGCCAGAGTTTTCCTTAAGGACATCTTCAGATTACATGGTTTACCTAGGAGGATAGTAAGTGACCAAGATCCCAAATTCACATCGAAATTCTAGACTGCATTCTTTAAAGCAGTAAGAACTTTCTTAGATCTCAACACAGCCTACCACCCCAAAACAGATGGCCAGACGGAAAGGGTGAATCAAGTAATTGAAGATATCCTTCAGTCATGCTGTAGCAGAGCAGGGAACCCAAGAAGTGGTTAAGTCATTTGCATTTGGTCGAATTTTCTTATAATGCTTCTTATCATCAGAGCATTGGGATGAGTCCTTTCAAAGCTTTGTATGGACAAGATTGCCTTACACCGTTGACTTGGTTTTACCCATTTATCAGAGTCGAAATGTGTAGACAAATGCTTGATGACATGGACCAGCAAATGCAATCAATCCGTAAAGATATAAAGGCAGCCCAAGGCAGGCAAAAGCAGTATGCTAATAAAAAGAGATCTGAGAGAGAGTTTGAAGAATCAGATATGGTCTTCATTCGAGTACGACCAAAAAGAAGTTCCTTATCCTTAGGGAAGTACAAGAAGCTCTCTCTCAAATACTGTGGGCCGTATGTTGTCATAAACAAAGTGGGCGATCTAGCCTACAAACTTCTTCTGCCTCCCCATCTCAAGCTACATGATGTATTCCATGTCGATTTGCTTAAGAAGTATGTATCTAGCCTGAATCACGTGCTTGATGGATGAGCAATTGATCTCTCCAACTCAAGTCCAGATGGTACTCCAACCTCAAGAAATCCTTGACGTTCGGGAGAAGATTCTCAGGAGCAGAGTCCTCACAGAATTCTTAGTAAAGTGGAAGTTCTTCCCTATAGAAGATGCCACCTGGGAGAAAGAAAAAGAGTTGGCGAAGGATTACCCTCACTTTGTGAGATGAGGACATCTCGCATTTTTCAAGTGGGAGAGGATGTAAGATTCCTCCTTAGCCTGAATATCAAATAAGCCTCTACTTCAATCCCTTGTAATCATTCTATGTTTCTTCTGAATACAAGAAAATATTATTTTTTCTTGTTTTGCCTAGTGAGATAAAAACATTCTAGAGAGTGGTAAATTAAAATTGGGATATTTTTGGATAAATAAATTCTTCAAATATCAAGAAAATGTTTTCCTAAAACAGAAACTCAAAATAGATTTTCCAAGGTACAATTGGAATTAATTAAAATTGATTCAGAAGACCTTAGCCTAAGGGTCCAGATTTTTGAAATTGTTTTGGTTATGGTCCAATTAAGGTTCCTATGGACCAATAAGATTAATCCAAGTGTTGGGACAAGATAAATCCAAAGAATAAAAGAAAATATCCAAAAATCAGTAAATGTCCACATAAGATGAAGAGTTGACCAAGTACTAGGTTTATTAGTTAAAAATTATGGTGTATTAATTAAAAAATGAGATATTTGAGAGTAATCATTCATTTTTGACACATGTGTAAAGAAAAAGTAGACCTTTAAGGAGACGCCTATTTCACATGCTGGGATGAGTTTAAAACTCAAAAATAATAGGATATTTTTATCTCTCCTCTCTCCTAAATCAAACCAAATCAAAAAGGGAGCCAAACTGGTCCAAAACTTGTCCAAATTCAGCCAAACTGAAGCTGGAAAATTCTAGAACTCAGTTGAACTCAGTTAGTGGCCTCCCTCTCCTATAAATAGACCCTCATTCTTTTGTATTATTATCTCTGAACTAAACTATGTCGGTATTACTCTAAACTAAGCTTAATCCTATATAGTGACTAAAGAATCAAGCATTTGATTGGTTTTGGGGGCCTCTGCAGCAGTGACTAAAGAATCAAGCATTTGATTGGTTTTGGGGGCCTCTGCAGTGAGACTAAAGAATCAAGCATTTTAGGAGGTAAAGAGTGGATTATGGTCTTTTTTCTATAATTTCTAAATGTGTCTTTCTTCTCAATCCCTCCCAAGCTTGAGAAGCTTTAATTTGAATGGCTTTTGAATATTATTGAAATGCTTTAATGTATTGTAATAAAGAAACACATAAATTTCCATTTATGCTTAATTTTAATGATTTTTAAGCATTTCTCTCTCTCTCTCTCTCTCCCCAAAGACAGGTCATTTATGCTTAATTTTAATGATTTTTAAGCATTTCTCTCTCTCTCTCCCCAAAGACAGGTCATTTATATGACCTATTCTCAATCCAAATGAAGCTTCTCATGAAGCATTTCTCTAATCCAAAAGTAATTTTTATGCTTGTTTAGTTGGAGGTAAAAAAATTACTTTTAATGCTTTTATGATATTTATTTCATAGAGAAATTATGAATCAATCTATAATTGGATAATGATTCAATTAGTGGTCATTCTAATCATACTAATCATATTAAACTTCATTCTCTCAATTAAATTGAGAATTATCAGTAATAGCAGCGGAGCTATGGTAAAATTTCTGTAAAATAAACACATAAAACATTTTCATTCATAATATGAAAAGAGGACTTCCTACCATATTCTAGGAATTATCATCCTAGATTAATTGAATGATTCTCATTGTAATCATGAAGAAAAAAAATTTATGATTATGCATAATTAGTAAATTAGGAAAAAGAGAAATTTTTGGTAATTTATTTTTATATCAAAAGAGTAATCCCCAAGACATTGGAAATCCATGTATTCCAATGATTTAGAGAATAAAATTGGAATGCTAAAATAATGTATAATTTATGAAAGATTTTAGTTAAATTTATCTTTTTGTATAGATAAACTTTTATGATGAAAGATGAATTCCCACCATATTGGAATCCAATTAATTAAATGAAGAAAGTATAATCTCTAGTGCAAAGGAATTAATGAAGATTTTTATTTAATTTTTAAGAGAAAATATAGTTAAATTTATCTTTTTGTATAGTGCAAAGGAATTAATGGTTATTTTTATATAATTTTTAAGAAGAATTTTAATAGATTTAATTTAGGGAAAAGAGGAATTCTAGATTGCACTCATTGAAATGAGAAAAAGAATGATTTCAAGTTTATTCAAAAAAATAGGTATTTATATTTTAGTTAAAAGATGAATTTCCATGATAATTGAGAAAAGATGGATTTGAATTAAATTCTAATGTCAAAAGATGAATTTCCATCATAATTCTACCTAATGAATTAAGGTTGAGAATTTATGTGGGAAATTTTTTTGGATAATTGAATTGGAAAAATCACTAAATGGATATTTACCCAAAAACTAGATGTTTAGTTGAAAGTAATCCTGGTAGAACTAAACTGAATGAATGTAGTTAGACTACGTGAGGTCAGACAGTAAACCTAATTGTCCTTCTCTCGAACTAAATCAGACAAAAACTTTTTAGGAGAAATATATAGTTAAATTTATCTTTTTATATAGATAAATTTTTATAATGAAAGAGGAATTTCCACCATATTGGAATCCAATTAATTAAATGAAGAAAGTGTGATTCCTAGTGCAAAGTAATTAATGGAGATTTTTATTTAAATTTTAAGAGAAAAATTTAATTAAATTTAACTTTTTGCATAGATAAGTTTAAATGATAAAAGAGGAATTCCTACTATATTGGAATTCAAATGTTTAGATGAGAAAAGTGGAATTTTTAGCTTAAAGGAATTAATGGTTATTTTTATGTAATTTTTAAGAAGAATTTTAATAGATTTAATTTAGGGAAAAGAGGAATTCCCATGATAATTGGATTGCACTCATTAAAATGAGAAAAAGAAGGGCTTAAAGTTTATTCAAAAAATAGGTATTGATATTTTAGTTCAAAAATAGATTTCCATGATAATTAAGAAAAGATGGATTTGAATTAAATTCTAATGTCAAAAGATAAATTTCCATCATAATTGTACCTAATGAATTAAGGTTGAGAATTTATGTGGGAAAAAGAAAATCTTGGATAATTGAATTAAAAAAATCACTAAATGGATATTTACCCAAAAACTAGATGTTTAGTTGAAAGTAATCCTGGTAGAATTAAACTGAATGAATTTAGTTAGACTACGTGAGGTCGGACAGTAAACCTAATTGTCCTTCTCTCAAACTAAATTAGACAAGGTGACCAATTCCAGTTACTAAATCCAAAGAATAGACTGCCAGAGCTAATCTAGTTTTTACCTGACCAATCTCACCAAGAATCTAGTTGAATAAATGGATAAAATGAATAGACTGCCAGAGCTAATCTAGTTTTTACCTGACCAATCTCACCAAGAATCTAGTTGAATAAATGGATAAAATGATGGGTAGTTTTTACCTAACCAATCTCACCAAGAATCTAGTTGAATAAATGGATAAAATGATGGGTAGATTACCCTCATGAGGATCAAGGATCCTCATTATTGAAACTGGGAATTATCAAAAAAAGGGTCTTTGGAACCAATCTCAAACTGGAATCTCACTTGCATTGGAAACTCTGTTTTTCATTCAAAGGACTGTTTTACGCGAGAAGGCTGGAGGAAGCATTTGGCTTATGTTTTTCTAAAGTAGGTTCGTTCGAACAGCTGGCGGCGGGGAGTCGTCAAGGGGATGCCGCTCCCACGGCAAAGCCTTTCGAGGTCTTGACCAGTCTCGGTATGGTTAAAATGGTGCGCTTTTGGTAGTACGATGGGCGAGGGCCAATGAAATAGTCCCTGAGTGAAGTGATAGGACACCTAAGGAGGATCCTGCTAGGGTTTTGACCAGGCGATGCACGGGCTCGCGGTTGCTAGGACACCCATGCGTACGTCGAGGAGGAAGATATCTAATAGACAAAAAGGAAAGGTTTTTGGGAAAAAAAATTTGATACTAGATCTCATTGTGGTTGGCTAGCTGGTCTTCAACGCAGAGAGTTCAAATGATGTATTTTTGTATTACAATGGACTTAGAATTTTGAAAAATGATGATCGAAAATATTATGATTTTATTCAAGGATTGTCTTAAAGCCAGTCGAATCTGTTATAAATGGCAATTTCATATTGGGTGTGTATGTGGTGTGCCTATTTGATTTTTGTATAAATCGCTGGCTAGGGGCCTGGGAACTCTTTTCCTCGGTACCCGGGCAAAAACCCAATCAAATCTTTATAAAGGAATCTCACCAATTCAGGTGGTCAGCAGGTGGTTGGCTAATCCACGAGCCTATGGGCCGGCTGGATCAGAGGATTCCTGAGAAACAACTAGATACGATTAGTTACGTTAATCAGTTTAAATCCTGGGAGAAGACCTTGTTCTGTGGGAAGGGATCATCGGCAAAAATGAGGAAAAAAGTGGTGATTCCATGAAACAAGTGCAAGTCTCTTCTTAATCTGATCATGTGACTTCAGGCTTGGTCAGATTAGTTTAATTTAGTCAAGATTTGACTCGTTAGAGTAATCTCCTGGTTAAAAGATTTTTCACCTTCTTGGCAGAATCGCCCGTGTCTTCCGGGCGAGGGGAATCTTCCGGGCCCGGGGACTGCCCCCCGGGCTAGCCTCTCATCCCCGGACATCCGCAAGCGAGGCCCCGAGTGTGTAGGACCAGGGCATGGTTATGGCTCAATGCCGTTGTCTTATGCGTGTCCCGAGGAGATTTTGAATTCTGGAGCCAAGTTACTCTATGTACATATTGCAACTTTTATATAAATAAAGAAATGTTTCCTGGAGAAAAATTCCCTGTTGTATAAGTGATTGTTTATGTGAAGAAAAATCTGTTATCAGACATATGTCATAGATCTCCAATAAGATCATTGTCTTGTTTAAGAAATTGTTTTTAGAACATCTTAAGTCTTAAAATCTCGTGGACGATATCAAAATAAAAATTTAATGATATATAATTTTTGGCAAAATCATGAGACGAGGAAACCGTGGCCGTCAGCCAGACCCTCTCACTGAAGATGATGAGCTTGATCCTGATGTTCACAAGGCTCTTCATAGGACTCAGCCCTAGGACCCTTTAAAGGAGAAGGGGAGAACTTGGGCGAGGCTATGGAGAAATGGGTGGAAGCCATGGAAGAACGTTTTGACGTCACATGCTACAATGAGCGGAGCAAAATGGCTCTTGCCAGGCTGAAAATAGTGGAAACAGCCAAGGTAGTATGGAGGAACCACTATGACACCAACCGTCTGGACAGAAATACTCAGTCCTGGAACGACCTTAAAACCTATTTGAGAAAAAGATTTTGTCCCCCTAGATGTTTGCAAACCAAAATGAACGAATTCTTAGAGTTAAAGCAAGGAAGCAAAACCATCGAGGAATATCACCACGCCTTTGCTCTTCTACTCAAATATTCACCACCTCTAGATGAAGAGCAACTCATGGTGGCTAGGTACATTCGGAGAATGAACGAACCCTTGGATACACTGGTCAAAAATGCCAAGCTGGTGTCCGTGGGCAGCAGAAGCTGTCAGAATGGCGAAGGACTTTGCCAAAGCCTTCATCGTAAAAGTCCCGCCAAAGCCAGCTCCCTCATTCTTCAAGAAATTTCGGACACCGGGAAGTTCTTCCAACTTTCTGCCTCCAAAGAGACACCAAGGTCCTTACCAGAATGTGGAGACGGGAAGCTTCATAAATGAAGGAAGAACTTTTCCCTGAAATACATTCTCAGGAACTCCGGCTCTCTCCAAAATGCAAAGGGAAGACCTTCAAAGCAAGAATAGATGCTTTGGATGTCAGGGACTTGGGCACCAGCTCTAGGATTTCCCATCTCCTTCTGTGGCCCAAGGAAGCCAGGGTCCCAGAGTTCCGAGACAGACTCCTTCATATCAGTCCAATCAGGGTCCCCAGCGCCTAAATTAGGGTAACCTCAGAAGAGTGCCAACTCGGCCTGCAGCCTCCATGCAAAGCAATTTTCGAACTCCCTCCCAGAATTGGAATAACCAAAGAGAGAGAGTTCCACTTCAGACTGCAGCAACCAGAGCAGTCACCATAGCCGAGGAAGTGGAGGAAGAGAAAGGACAGATCTATGCAGCAATTGAGCATCAGGGGAATAACCGTCAATTCTCAGTTCTCCAGACTCTAGCAGAGTACCAGGGTAAGAAATTCAAGCTTTTGATTGATTCAAGTAGTACTCATTCTTTTATTTCCCCAGGATGTCTACGTAAATTAGTCCTAAATAAAAAATCAGGGAAACCTACACAAGTGGAATTAGCCACCACTGGTGGGAAGATTCTTTTCACTCACCTTGAGACTGACCTTATTTAGTTTAGCTTAGATGGGAATGAAACAGAGTGCGAGTTCAAAGTCCTACCCCTGGAAATATATGACGGAATCCTTGGAATGGATTGGCTCCAAAAGAATCAGGCTGACATTCATTGTCACAAAGAAACCATCTCTTTCCTAGACCTTCACGGGAATAAAGTTCAAGGAATTGGAATTTACGGATCCCCAATGCTGCAATTAGTCAAGGCTTCCAAATTATTAAAAGGGCTCAGAAAAAGGCAAGCTGTGTATGTCGTTAAAATGAATGCGGTAGACATAAAATGCAAGGCTAAAGAACCAGAGTGGTTAAGTGAGTATGCAGATGTATTTCCTGAAGAGCTGACTGAGATGCCTCCGTCTCGTGAAGTAGATCATGAGATCGAATTAACCCCCGAAGCTCAGCCGCCGTCGGTAGCCTAGCGTGCATACAAAATGCCACTCCCTGAAGCCATAGAACTTAAGGAGCAGTTAAGACAACTGTTAGAGCAAGGATTCGTCAAACCCAGTGTCTCACCTTGGGGTGCGCCCGTTCTCTTTTGAAAGAAGAAAGATGGAACATTAAGACTCTATATTGACTACAGAGGACTGAATCAATTAACAATGAAGACTAAGTATCCTATTCCTAGGATTGATGAACTTGTGGATCGGTTAAGTGGTACCCAAATGTTTACAAAGATAGATCTCAAATCCGGGTACTACTAGATCACAATCAAAGAGGAGCTAACATCCCAAAGACAGCATTCAATACTTGCTATGGGCATTATGAGTTCACAGTCATGCCGTTTGGATTGACTAATGCCCCGGCAACATTCAATCATCTTATGCAAGATATTCTCAGAGAATACTTGGATGATTTTGTTCTTATCTTCTTTGATGATATCTTAGTATACTCGAATAATGCTGCAGACCATGAAGATCATGTGCCCAAAGTCCTGGAAATCCTAAGGAAACACCAACTCTTTGCAAAGAAGAGAAAGTGTTCCTTCTTTGTTGACCAAGTGGAATACTTGGGATTCATAGTGTCAAAGGATGGGATTTCTCCTGACCCCACAAAGATCTAAGCAGTAGGAGGATTCCTAGGGTTAACCGGATGGTATAGGATCTTTATACCTAGGTATGCTCAAATAGCATCCCCTTTAACTAACCTTCTCAAGAAAAGTACACTTTTTCAGTAGGGACTGCAATGTGTCAGAGTGCCTTTGTTGACAAGCCTTTGTAACCAACCCTATCCTTAAATTGCCAGATTTTACCAAACCCTTTGAGGTAGTTACTTATGCAAGTGGATTTGCCTTAGGTGGTGCTCTAATGCAGGAAGGTCATGCAGTGGCCTATGAATCTAGAAAACTCAGAACACATGAGAGGAATTATGCCGTCCATGACTTGGAGTTACTCTCAGTAGTGTATGCTCTGAAGTTGTGGAGACATTATCGTTTAGGAGAAAGATTCACCTTAATGACAGATCATCAAAGTCTGAATTGGATCTTCACCCAAAGTGATCTCAACATGCGTCAAAGAAGATGGATGCAGACCTTGCATGAATTTGATTTTGAAATAAAGTATCGGCCGAGGAAAGAAAATGTGATTGCAAATGCGCTCAGCAGAAAAGCCTCCTTGCTTGCAATTACAGTGGTGTCAAATCCATTGATCAATGAAGCAAAGGAGATAATCATGCAGGACAAATTCTTTGCCCTTATTGCTACCCTTTTGATATAGGAAAGCAAGACTCCTCAGGAAATGAGTCGAGTTCTTGGATACAAACTGGATGAAGGATGCATGTATTATAATAATCGGCTATGTATCCCCAATGATGCGGAAATAAAGGGAATAATTCTGAGAGAAGCCCATGATAGCCTGATAACTAGACATCCAGGGTTTATAAAAACCTATATGTCTGTGAAGAAAAGCTCCAGGACTCAAAAAGGATGTACTTAATCATGTAAGGAAATGCTTAATATGCCAAAGAGTCAAGGCGGCAGAGAGAGTCAAGATGCCAGGGAAACTGCAGCCTCTAGACATTCCACAGAGTCAAGATGCCAGGGAAACTGCAGCCTCTAGACATTCCACAGATGAGTGGGAATGCATTAGTATGGACTTTGTTAGTGGATTACCTTCAGTGCAATCAGGTTCCAACTCCATTTTTGTGGTAGTTGATAGGCTAACCAAAGTTGCCCATCTCATTCTAGTGAAAGAAACATACTCTGCAGTGGATGTTGCTAGAGTTTTCCTTAAGGACATCTTCAGATTGCATGGTTTATCGAGGAGGATAGTAAGTGACCGAGATCCCAAATTCACATCAAAATTTTGGACTCCATTCTTTAAAGCAGTAGGAACTTTCTTGGATCTCAGCACAGCCTACCACCCCGAAACAGATGGCCAAACGGAAAGGGTTAATCAAGTAATTGAAGATATCGTTTGGTCATGCTGCAGGGAACCCAAGAAGTGGTTAAGTCATTTGCATCTGGTCGAATTTTCTTATAATGCTTCTTATCATCAGAGCATTGGGATGAGTCCTTTCAAAGCTTTGTATGGACAAGATTGCCTTACACCGTTGACTTGGTTTTACCCATTGATCAGAGTCGAAATGTGTAGACAAATGCTTGATGACATGGACCAGCAAATGCAATCAATCCGTAAAGATATAAAGGCAGCCCAAGGCAGGCAAAAGCAGTATGCTAATAAAAAGAGATCTGAGAGAGAGTTTGAAGAATCAGATATGGTCTTCATTCGAGTATGACCAAAAAGAAGTTCCTTATCCTTAGGGAAGTACAAGAAGCTCTCTCTCAAATACTGTGGGCCGTATGTTGTCATAAACAAAGTGGGCGATCTAGCCTACAAACTTCTTCTGCCTCCCCATCTCAAGGTACATGATGTATTCCATGTCAGTTTGCTTAAGAAGTATGTATCAAGCACGAATCATGTGCTTGATGATGAGCAATTGATCTCTCCGACTCAAGGCTAGATGGTACTCCAACCTGAGGAAGTTCTTGATGTTCAGGAGAAGATTCTCAGGAGCAGAGTCCTCACAGAATTCTTAGTAAAGTGGAAGTTCTTCCCTCTAGAAGAGGCCACCTCGGAGAGAAAGAAGAGTTGGCGATTACCCTCACTTTGCGAGGTGAGGACATCTCGCGTTTTTCAAGTGAGAGAGGATGTAAGATTTCTCCTCAGCGTGAACATCAAATAAGCCTCTACTTCAATCCCTTGTTATCATTCTATGTTTCTTCTGAATACAAGAAAATATCATTTTTCCTTGTTTTGCCTAGTGAGATAAAAAAATTTTAGAGAGTGGTAAATCAAAATTGGGATATTTTTGGATAAATAAATTCTTCAAATATTAAAAAATTGTTTCCCTGAAACAGAAAATCAAAATAGATTTTCCAAGGTGCAATTGGAATTAATTAAAATTGATTCAGAAGACCTTAGCCTAAGGGTCCAGATTTTCAAATTTTTTATTATTATGGTGCAGTTAAGGTTCCTATGGACCAATAAGATTAATCCAAGTGTTGGGACAAGATAAATCCAAAGAATAAAAGAAAATACCCAAAAATGAGTAAATGCCCACATAAGATGAACAGTTGACCAAGTACTAGGTTTATTAGTTAAAAATTATGGTGTATTAATAAAAAAATGAGATATCTTGGAGTAATCATTCATTTTTGACACATGTGTAAGGAAAAGGGAGACCTTCAGGAGGCGCCTATCTCACATGCTTGGATGAGTTTAGAACTCAAAAATAATAGGATTTTTTAATCTCTCCTCTCTCCTAAATAAAACCAAATAAAAAAGGGAGTCAATATGGTCCAAAACTTGTCCAAATTCAGCCAAACTGAAGCTGGAAAATTCTAGAACTCAGTTGGACTCAGTTAGTGGCCTTCCTCTCCTATAAATAGACCCTCATTACTTTGTATTATTATCTGTGAACTAAACTGTCGGTAGTATTACTCTAAACTAAGCTTAATTTCTATTATCCTCTACAAAATTGAAGAGATTGGAGCTTCTCTCCCTCTTCAATCTTCCTTGGTGACTCCTACGACATACCAAACCAATTGATTGGTTGGGGGCCTCTACAGTGACTAAAGAATCAAGCATTTTAGGAGGTAAAGAGTGGATTATGGTCTTTTTTCTATAATTTCTAGATGTTTCTTTCTTCTCAACCCCTCCCAAGCTTAAGAAGCTTTAATTTGAATGGTTTTTGAATATTATTGAAATGCTTTAATGTATTTTAATAAAGAAACACATAAATTTTCATTTATGCTTAATTTTAATGGTTTTTAAGCGTTTCTCTCTCTCTCCCCAAAGAAAGGTCATTCCTATGACCTATTCTCAATCCAAATGAAGCTTCTCATGAAGCATTTCTCAAATCCAAAAGTAATTTTTATGCTTGTTTAGTTGGAGGCCAAAATAATGGCTATGCTTTTATGATATTTATTTCATAGAGAAATTATGAATCAATCCATAATTGGATAATGATCCAATTGTCATCATTTTAGTCATACTAATCATATTAAACTTAATTCTCTCAATTAAATTGAGAATTATCAGTAATAACAGCAACCAGCAGAGTTATGGTAAAATTTCTGTAAAATAAATACATAAAACATTTTCTTTCATAATATGAAAAGAGGACTTCCTACCATATTCTAGGAATTATCATCCTAGATTAATTGAATGATTCTCATTGTAATCATGAAGAAATTTATTTTTATGATTATGCATAGTTCGTAAATTAGAAGAGAAATTTCTGGTAAGTTATTTTTATATTAAAAGAGTAATCCCCAAGACATTGAAAATCCATGTATTCTAATGATTTAGAGAATAAAATTGGAATGCTAAAATAATGTATAATTTATGAAAGATTTTAGTTAAATTTATCTTTTTGTATAGATAAACTTTTATGATAAAAGAGGAATTCCCACCATATTGAAATCCAATTAATTAAATGAAGAAAGTATAATTCCTAGTGCAAAGGAATTAATGAAGATTTTTATTTAATTTTTAAGAGAAAATATAGTTAAATTTATCCTTTTGTATAGATAAATTTTTATGATGAAAGAGGAATTTCCACCATATTGGAATCCAATTAATTAAATGAAGAAAGTGTGAGTCCTAGTGCAAAGTAATTAATGGAGATTTTTATTTAAATTTTAAGAGAAAAATTTAATTAAATTTAACTTTTTACATAGATAAGTTTAAATGATAAAAGAGGAATTCCTACTATATTGGAATTCAAATGTTTAGATGAGAAAAGTGGAATTTTTTGCTTAAAGGAGTTAATGGTTATTTTTATGTAATTTTTAAGAAGAATTTTAATAGATTTAATTTAGGAAAAAGAGGAATTTCCATGATAGTAGGATTGCACTCATTCAAATCAAAAAAAGAAGGATTTTAAGTTTATTCAAAAAATAGGTATTGATATTTTAGTTAAAAGATGAATTTCCATGATAATTGAGAAAAGATGGATTTGAATTAATAGATTTAATTTAGGGAAGAGAGGAATTCCCATGATAATTGGATTGCACTCATTGAAATGAGAAAAAGAAGGATTTCAAGTTTATTCAAAAAAATAGGTATTGATATTTTAGTTTAAAGATGAATTTCCATGATAATTGAGAAAAGATGGATTTGAATTAAATTCTAATGTCAAAAGATGAATTTCCATCATAATTCTACCTAATGAATTAAGGTTGAGAATTTGTGGGAAAAAGAAAATCTTGGATAAATGAATTGGAAAAATCACTAAATGGATATTTACCCAAAAACTAGATGTTTAGTTGAAAGTAATCCTGGTAGAACTAAACTGAATGAATTTAGTTAGACTACGTGAGGTCGGGCAGTAAACCTAATTGTCCTTCTCTCGAACTAAATCACACAAAAACTTCGTGAGTGACCAATTCCAGTAACTTAATCCAAAGAATAGACTACCGGAGCTAATCTAGTTTTTCCTTGACCAATCTCACCAAGAATCTAGTTGGATAAATGGATAAAATGATGGGTAGATTACCATCATGAGAGATCAAGGATCCTCATTATTGAAACTGGGAATTATTGAAAAAAGGGTCTTTGGAACCAATCTCAAACTGGAATCTCACTTGCATTGGCAACTCTGTTTTTCATTCAAAGGACTGTTTTACGCCAGAATGCTGGAGGATGCATTTGGCTTATGTTTTTCTAAAGGAGGTTCGTTGGAACAGCTGGCGGGGAGTCGTCAAGGGACGTCGCCCACCGCGCGGCAAAGCCTGTCGATGTCTTGACCAGCCTCGTACGGTTAAAATGGTGCGCTTCTGGTATGATGGGCGAGGGCCAACGAAGCGGTCCCTGAGTGAAGTGCTAGGACACCTAAGGAGGATCCTAGAGGGTTCTGACCAAGCGATGCACGGGCTCGCGGTTGCTAGGACACCCAGGCGTACGTCGAGGAAGATATATGATGGACAAAAAGGAAAGGTTTTTGGGAACAAAAATTTGATACTGGATCTCGTTTTGGTTGGCCAGCTGGTCTTCAACGGAGAGTTCAGATGATGCATTTTTGTAATACAATGGACTTGGAATTTTGGAAAATGATGATCGAAAATATTATGATTTTATTCAAGGATTGTCTTAAAGCCAGTCGAATCTGTTATAAATGGCAATTTCATATTGGGTGTGTATGTGGTGTGCCTATTTGATTTTTGTATGAATCGCTGGCTAGGGGGCCTGGGATCTCTTTTCCTTGGTACCCGAGCAAAAACCCAATCAAATCTTTATAAAGGAATCCCACCAATTTAGCGGTCAGGTGGTTAGCTAACCCATGGGGGTTAGGCTGGATCGGAGGATTCTTGAGAAACAACTAGATACGAT
The DNA here is from genome assembly GCF_041138505.1 of Cibotium barometz. Taxonomy (NCBI): domain Eukaryota; kingdom Viridiplantae; phylum Streptophyta; class Polypodiopsida; order Cyatheales; family Cibotiaceae; genus Cibotium; species Cibotium barometz. The sequence continues at coordinate 28,984,332 of NC_141097.1, forward strand.
TAGTTACGTTAATCAGTTTAAATCCTGAGAAGACCTTGTTTTGTGGGAAGGGGTCATCGGCTGTGCCTCAAAAATGAGGAAAAAAGCGGTGATTTCATGGACCAAGTGCAAGTCTCTTCTTGATCTGACCATCAGATCAGTTTAATTTAGTCAAGACTTGACTCGTTAGAGTAATCTCCTAGTTAAAAGATTTTTCACCTTCCTGGCAGAATCGCCTGCGTCTTTCGAGCAAGGGGAGTCTTCCAAGCCCGGTCTTGGAGGGACCGCCCCCCGGGCTAGCCTCTCATCCCCGGACATCCGCGCGGGCGAGGCCTCAAGTATGCAGGACCCCCGCCCCGCGTGCAAGAGGTCAACGCCACTTCTGCTGCCGCGCGGCAGGAGCCCCGGGCGGGCGGGGACCTCACACAAAGTGTTTAGAGCTTGAATCTGGTTTGATGAGTTTGTATGATATGGAGTTCTATTTGTGTTATTTTGATTAAGTTTATTGAGATAGAATAACTATGGGTGTATGTCTGATGTCCTAGGAGTCAGAGCTGACTTATAGCTGAATCAGTTTCAATCAGATATAGTCAAATAGATATCACTTGCGTCAGGGTGATCGAGTGAAAAGGTAGAAGGGTTGATATGAATATTTTGGATTGAAGGGAAGTATTTTTGAGTTAAGTCTGACAGTTAGAAGACTAACAGAAGCTAGCAGTTAGACAATCGGGTTTTTGGGTTGATTGGTCATTCAGAGTCACTGCAAGTGCTAAATTCTTGTGTGATTTGAGTGTTTAGAGGGTCTAAAGGTTTTAGAGGACATAGAATAAAGAAAGTCTGATCCAAATGAGTCAGCAATTAGCTGTCAGCCACCATCAACCAATCAGTTCAGTCAGCAATTAGCTGCTGTTGTCAGCCACCATCAGCCAATCAGTTCAGTCAGACTACAAAAAACAAAGAGTCTATGATGTCATATCTCTATGAAATTGGAGCAACATAAGGGTTAGGGAGAGTTAGAAAACAAGTAAGAGAAAGTTCTTGTTTCAATTAAGGCAGTTGAGTTGGCTGGGTTTGTCTTGTTTCAATTAAGGCAGCTGAGTTGGCTGGGTCTGTCCTGCGAATAGATGTCAAAAGAGGTAGAAGGTATGCGGAGTATAAGAAAGGTGATCAATGAGGTTCTGGAGTTGAAGGATTGAGGTTAGTTGGACCTGAGGGACGATAAGAGAGCTAGGAGGGCTCATATTGGATTGGATTTCATGTCAGTCTTCCGGAACAGTCGGAATAGTCAACTAGGTCAGACTCATGTTAGCTATTTTATGGCTCACCCAAACCCCCTTTGAAACACATCCAACAAGAAGATTACCTGGTCAACCACAACTGTTGAGATTAGTATGTGGTGAAGATCTAGTTTTTTTTGGAGAGGTTTGCAATTTGAAGGAAAATTCTAGGTGATGGGTTGTACCATTGACTAGGCTTTCGGCGCCCACCATGGCCCCCCATCAAGAGATATACTTGAAAAGTTATCGATGGTGAGGCTCTACTATAAATTTTCTCTGTTGCATGAGTATGGATATGTACTCATGGAGTAGCTGCTACATTAACTTAGCCAAAAGAATAGTAAGCTATAAGCTTAACAAAAATGTAACGGCTATTGAAGATCGTTGGGAGTTTCTTGTGATATTCTACCATTTTTAGGTATGCTATTTGTGTGACTGCCTTGTGTTTTTGTCTTTTTTTTTTTTGGTTACAACCTTGTGAGTAAAAGGTTCTTGTGGCCTATCTCCTTTTTGAGAGAATAGGTTCTTATGTCTACCGACGTAGCTTCTGCACTTATGCTTCTCATCCCCAGAGGGGTGAAAAGAGAATTGTGAGCCTGATGTGCTCATAAGTTTTTGTTTTGTAGGTATGAGAATTGATTCTTGAATTTGTGGCTCAATTGTTGTTGATGCGGTACAATAGCTTCTGGTTGGTTGCCATTAGTGTGGATTGAGAACACACAAGCTCTTGTGCTCATAAGTTTTCGTTTTTGCAGGTGTGAGGATTGATTCTTGAATTTGTGGCCAATTGTTGTTGATGCAGTAGAATAGCTTCTGGTTTGTTGCCATTTGTGTGGATTGAACACACAAGCTCTTGTGTATGTGTTGTATGCACGAGATGTGTTGAGTGGCTTTCTTGGTGTTTCTTGGGACTCCATTCTTGGTGTTTCTTGGTGTTTCTTGGGACTCCATTCTTGTCAAACTTTAGGTGAAGCTTAGGTGACTTGTTGATGCTGTTGGGAATCCAAGCTTTGGTATTACCTTGGTAGTATCCTTAAGCATGCAGTAATTCTTTTGGTACACACATGCTGAGTGTCTGGAGTTCTTTGAGGACCTCACATAGGCTTTTGGGGATGATGTTGTAGAGTACTTTTACTCTTCCTTGGCCTTTGAGTTTTTCTTTGAGGAAGAGGCTTTGATTGTTGAGGCACCCAAATTGAATTGGCACCTTCATAATAACCTTAATCTACAAGTAGCTGCTTTTCCACCCACATTTCGATACCATTAAGATATCTTGATCTTGGTTGTCATGGTGGAGTTTTCTTTTTGGCTGAAGCGGAAGGTTTGGGGCCCTCCTTCACATTGGTTGGCACTGAGATTGCAGGTTTGAGACTCATGGACATGGTTGACGATGTGATATGAGTCTCTTGTGGAGTGGTGGTGGCTGATGTTGAGGCTTTTGAGCATGCATCTTTCTTCTATGGTGAGGTTGGTCGATGAGGAGTTGTCTAGGTCGAGGCTTTTCCTTTGAGTTCCTTTTTAGAGATATATGGTTGTGATTGGGGGACTTCTTCAGAAATAGCTGTTGATTGTGAGGTTTTGGCATTGGAATTTGCTGGTGGTGAGGATGGAGTTAAAGGGGTAGATGCTTTGTTTGAGTTGGTCATTGACACAGAAGGTCTGTTGTCTTGTAGAGGGGATTCCGAGGAAGAGGCTTGTAGCTTTTTACGTTTAGCATCATAGAAATCCATTAGTGTTGAATGCTCTTTCTTTTAGTATGGTATTGTCAACTTTGTGTCATTGACCATCATGATGACCCTATTGCTAGAGCAAAGAAGTGGTGATTGGGCAACAATAGTACATTTATACCCCAAGATCACATATGCTTACAACATATACTCAACCATAAGAAAACTTGCAAGTAAGGGGGTTAGATTCTATATTATACATTGTTTGTTAAAAGTACCCCAAACATGGCATGTTAATGTCTTTTGTGAATGGAATTTTCTCTAGATGAGCGTTGAGAGTTGGTTGACCTAAAACATCCCATAACTCAAGGGTTATAAGATTGTGTTCTCGTTGTGGATAAAGTTGTGCTTGGATTATGATGATTTTATTTTGCAAAGTTCAAATCCAACCATAACTCTTGGGATATTCTAAGTAAGATATGTTGGGAGTTCTAGCTCCTCCAAGGGCTCTACCTCCTATAATAGAAATTTCACAATGCCTGCAGGAGTGTTCAAGGTGACTATTTGCATGGATTCATTAATTGAATACCATGAGTCATGTACCTAAGTTCCACCAAGGATGAAATCATATTCAAGGAAATCTAGGGTTACATGAAAGTCAAATTCCACAATTCGACCCCGATTGTTTGAGTAGCATAGCTAAAGCATCCTGGAACGTCAATGTTTTCTCCATTGGCACCTATAGCAAAAGAATTTCCTTTTGGGGTGATTGTGCAGGTTGGCCCAATGATATCCAAGTGTCTATTGTCACAAGGTAATGGGTTGCCCGAGGGTTAATCAATGCGCATTTGTACTTAATGTTATTTCTCATATGGAAATATAACCATATCATGATAAAATCCTCAAGTGGAGCCATGGAAGTTTTAGTTTTTGTTTCAGCTTTAGTTTCCATTTTAGTTTCATATATTACCATTCACTTTCATCCTCTTTTTAGCTCTCATCTTTTTTGAAAGTTCCCAATGTGTACAATGGCACACTCGGTCCATTGACAACTTTAACCGAGGTATGTTTGGAAACTTGCGAATCCTTATAGTCCGCTTCTATGTAGCTCTTAAAGTCTTGGTATAACTCATGGTTAGCCTTTAAAGGTGCAAGGCCTGGAGTTATACTAGCTTCACTACCATGAGAGGAGAGCACTCCTCCAAATAAGGATTTGAGAGACTGCTTTAATTTCATAAGGGATTCATCAAATTACTCACATGCTTTGTCAGCAACATCATTCATGCAATCTTCCTCTAATGAATCTTCTTGGCTTAATGAGTTCACCTCTGTAGAGAGTACATCTTCCTCTTGAAAGGGGAAGCGATACTCCTCTGGTTTTTGTATTTTGGTTTCTTTTTTAGGTTTGATATTATGAGATTCAATCACAACCGGGGATCCTGTATGACACTAAACAATGCTGAGCATGCTCTCTTGAGCTTGCTTCTTGCATTCCACATATGTCATGTGATCATGTTTTTCAATTTGGGGTAGTTGGGTGTGTTCTAGTTTCTTGATTGGATTGTGAGGTGCACTAAGTGACGAGTCAGAACTTGTTTCGTCCTCACTAAGTGACGTACTAGAACTTGTTTCATCTTTTGACTTTCTTGGATCGTTAGGTTTTCATCATGTTTGCCCATGCGATGAGAACAAAAATTTTTCAGGCTTTTGTATCATGTGTCACACATGTGGGTTTTTTGGTTTGAGGGGTAGCCTTTGAGGTGGATGCATTCGCATCATGTGTAGCTTTTGGCTCTTTTGGGGTTAGGTCCTCTCCATAGGCTCCTTTCTCATGTCCTGTATTTTAACCTTAGTTTTGATAGTTTTGTGGTTCTTGTTTTTCACGGGTTTAGAAGTTTTTGCATCAATTTTTGGTTTCTATTTTAAAACATGCTTTTCTACCCATTTCAAAGTGTGTTATTTTGCATTCTTTTTTATCGTTTCTCATGCCTTGGCTTGCAAGCGTGTAAGCACATTCAAGGGTACCGTATATTATTGCCCGTTTTGCACACTCAAGATGTTAAGAGTTGTATTCTGTGAGACATGTTGCATTAAAGCAACTCGTTTTGGGCAATCTTGGAATATGTGATAGATGTACATCATTCACATATGGGTTGCAAAGTGTCAATGATGACTATCAGCATGGAAGTATTCCAAATTGTGTAGTCTGCCACTTTGTGCGATCCACGACAATAGAAACACCGAAGTGTTCGTCGAATTGTTTCTTGAGCAGTTGCTACTCTTTGAACTTTGTTTTTTTGGGACAAGGATGGTTGTAGTATTGATGTGGCTGCAGGTGAATTAGGACATTGATATGTGTCATGAACCAAAGTTTTGCAATATATGCAGTACTACAAAAAGATAGGCCTAGGGTACGCACATTGGGGATTGGGATGGACGTAGTGATGGCAATGAACACAAGGCATTTTGCTCATCAAATTGCAAGGCATTAAGGATGTTTGGTTTTGAGGGAGCTCTTCCTTTCTGGAGAGTTGGGTTCAAGGCTTTCAAGCAAGGCTTTGTAGAATTCAGGGAATGACAATTTTGAGATCAATTTTTATTTAGCCATTGTTTCACTTGGTTTAGATGAGGAACATCTCATATCATGATCATCCTCTATCATGTTGTCATCTAAATGTGTTGCTTCTTTACAACATTGATCGAATGTTTCTAGATTGGATACAATGATCAAGTTGTTTAAGCTATTTTTCTTTATGCCCATCATGAAACATCTCTTCAATTGAGCATCGTTTAGTTTCTCCCATGGCTCACATCGTGAGTCCAAGATTTTTATCCAAAGGATAAAATCTCTAATGGTTTCATTGTATTTTTGCTTAATCTAATAGAGTTCTCTTGCTACTCTCCATCGATCACCTTGTCTTGAATAGCCGTGGATAACGGCTATTTTCAAGGTCCTAAAGTTTGTCTTAATCTCGTAAGCATCAATGTGATGAACCATCGACTAGCCTGAATATAGTACACGGTCTTTTTTGGGCTATTTTGGCTATTTTGGGTGATTTTTAGTGCTTTGCCTCGATTTTCAGGTCAAATTTTGAGGGAGCTGATCGAAGGCCAAAACGATGGATTTTACCCTTGGACGCTTAAGATTAATTTTGAAGAGCACAATGTAGGCTTTTCGATGATGAGCACTAGAACACGTTCTCATTGGACTCGCGATTTAGGAGATACGGGCCTCCAAACAGGGCTGTTTTCTATACTCTTTTTTATTCCACCCCCACCCGGACCCTTCACATGCCGTGAAAGTTAGGGACCTTCCACGCCACCCACACCCGGACCCTTCACATGCCGTGAAAGTTAGGGACCTTCCACGCCATGAAATGGAGCTTTTCATGATTTTTTTTTGGCAGACGGACCCTTTTTCACATCGTGAAAGTCAGTGGGTCTCACGCCATGAAATGGGGTTTTTCACGGAGTTTTCTTTTTCAGATGGACCCTCTTTCACGCTATGAAAGTCAATGGGTGTCGTGCCGTGAAATGGGGTGTTTCACAGATTTTGTTTTTTACATGTGGGAAACTTTCACGATATGAAAGTTGGTTCATGATGTGAAAGTGGGCATTTTATAGATTTTTTTTTAGAGTCAAGGGAAATTTGAGTTTCCTTTTGTGGAGTAAATATTTTTTAAATTTTAAATTGGGGAGATATGGGCATTTTTCCAAAAAGGTAAGTGGGAATACAAAAGTCAACACTTTTATAACACCCCCTTACACCCTTCATAAATGACTTCCAAAATGGACAAGTTGCCAACGCATTGGCATCTTTTCATTCAATTCTCATTAGCCTTAATGAGTTATGGAAAAAAGTTCTCAAGAATTAATCAAAGATTAATCCTTTCTCTAATCTTTTTCCTTTTTGGACTAATTAAGGGTTCTAATAAACCACTAACTACTAATTAATTCACACCATTGAGCACATCAATAGATAGATTCTTGGATTGCTAAGATTTGTTCTTCAACTAATGTATAAATTAGTTCATAATTAGAGATTAATTAATTAATTAAACTCTTAATTTTAGTCTCTCCTCTTTATGCAAAATTAAGCAAAAGAGAGTGAGATTCCTATAATTGATGAAGAAATTGATGTAATTTGGTATTTTGATGCATCAAGATGCTCTCAAAACACTCAAGAACACTGATTTCTACCTCTTACATGATCGAAAATACATTTTCTAGTTTTTTTTGCTTCTTGAACTGGATTTATCACCCCTTAATAAAAACTAGTCAATTAAGGAAGATTAGTCACTTTCAAGATTTTTGTAATATTTTAGAGAAATTTTTTAAATGATTAAGCTACCCCTAATACTTGCTAACACTCTAATACATACAAATCAAACAAAAAACACATAATCAAGAAAAAATTAATGATTCTAGTTCGATGTTTAACTCTAAAAAGAGCTAAAAATCACAAAATTGCAATCCATTGCATTGTTTGATGCAATGGATGCTAACACACTCTATGTGCACACTTAAAAAACACTAAAAACTAGATTATAACTAACAAAAAAATACATTTAAGCCAAAAAATTATTCTTTTAAAAGAGAGCTATTTCTCACAAAATCACACACAAATCTCCATCAAAATCGCATCTTTTTCATGGAAAACCACTAATCAAGACAAAGGGCAATGGGTATGCATAGATTATAGAGAAAATAGTGGAAAAAAACAAGGGATGGCTCCCCGCCGCAGAGGCGCCAAAAATGTTATGGCTCACCCTGGGGGTTTACCTAAAAATATGTAAGTATACCACGTGAGTTCAAATGAAGGGATTTTTAATTCAAAAATTTAAGGTAAATTTATAGAAGGGATTTTTTAATCAATTTTGAAAAAAACCCTTAAGTTCATAAAGAAAAAGGGATCATTTTATTCATGAAAAATTCACAAGGGGTTTTTTAAATACCCCTTGAACATGTGATATATAGGGTTTATTAGTAGTGCACTCCCCAAGGGCTCAGCCAAACCCCCTTCGAAACACATCCAACAAGAAGATTACCTTGGTGAACCACAACTGTCATGGGGATCTTTTCATTGGCCGAGCTTGTAACCCTTGAGGTCTCCAAGCTCCACAACTCCTTTAGAAGCAATTCCACCGCACCTCCCGCGAGTGTTGTCAGACCGCGGCATTGCACCTATGTGTACTTGTCCCTCCTCTCACCTCACTTAACTCACACACACTCACTATCATGGATTAGAGAGACATTATTAAGAGCAAGAGTCTATTGCACAATGGAAGAGTTCTTTGTATTATTAGAGATTTTCACTTATATACATGGCCATAAGTGTTCACCCTCACTTAAACTGTGGTTGGCTGGGCACTTTAGGATCATAAGAAGCCTAATGCTATTACAATGAATACTCTCATAATATATCCATGAAGTACATCACTTATTGAGACTTCATCCTAACTTGCTATCACAGGCTCTTAAAGCAGAAATCGCCAATAAGTATCCTATCGAACCATTATGGGTGCTTGTTCAAGTGGTAGATTTGGACACCATTGTTTCATATCTTGAATGTATGACCTTTTGGTGTATTTGCCTTGACTCCTTGATGTAAGATAATAGTGGTAGCTCTTGGTAACCCTAGAATTAGATTAACACATCAAGAGGGAGTCAGCAAAGGAGTGCTGACAAGTTCAATGAACTTCCTAGGTAAACCAAAAATATTTGAAGTTTTCTAATATTGGAAGGCATTCTAGGAGTGGCAGACATGTTTGTGACTGGGGTCAGTAATAGGCAAGTATTCGATTTAGACTATAGTTAGAATTTGGTCAGCTGCTGGTGCTAACAAGGGTTTAGGTCAGCTAAGTGTTAGTTGAGAAGGGCTTAGGACAACTGCTTATCAGAGCTGAGACATTTTGACTGAAGATCAAAGGTGTTGGGAGCTAGATCTGTTCGGGGGAGGACAGTTTGAGGTATCAGCCAAGTTAGATTAAGGGTGTAGAGGTGTCCGTTTGGGCGTTTGGGTCAACTGGAGGTTTGAGGATTGGGTCAACTGGAGGTTTGAGGATTGGGATCCTCAAACCTCCAGCTGACTTTTGAGTTGGGATCCTAGTGCCCCCTAGTTTTGATCCTTATACATTTTCTTCTTATGTGCCTATTGGTGGTGTTGTAGAGGCTATCACCTAGCCACCACACAACGTTTAGCTTAGTTTCTCCTTAGACACTATGTATATTGGTGTGAAACCTAATGTGTGTGCTCTACCTTGTGTATGAAACCTACATCCTATACTTTAAATTTGTTTTGTTAAGCCCACGAGGGTACAAGCTTGGCTAGATCTAGTAGATGGTGCTGAACTAAATGAAGTGCTTCCTTTTGCACTTATGCTTCAAGTCCCAAAAGATTATGAAGATATAGATTCAAGCTTGTAACTAGTCAAGTCCTTAAATGATCTTATGTCTACAAATGACCCTCCAAGTGCTACATGATCAAGCTTGTCACTTGTAATGGACCGTCATTGTGTCATCACTTTGTCTACAAATGACCCTCCAAGTGCTACATGATCAAGCTTGTCACTTGTAATGGACCATCATTGTGTCATCACAACCTTTGCATGCTAAGACCTCCTTAATCTTGCTTTCTATGGTAGCTAATTGTTGTCAAATCTCTAGAATGTTGAATTCTTTTTCTTTAGTAAAACTTTTATCCTTTTTAGCTAAGATCTTAAAACTTAACTGTCATTGTATATTTTTGTTTATGAGCACTTGATTTATCCTTTTTAACGAAGGTCTTACAACTTAACTATTATTGTATATTTTTGTTTATGAGCACTTGATTGTGCCTAATAAACCCATCCAAAAAGCTATGTACTTATGATGCATCAACCCTTTCTAAGATATCTTTGGTGTAGAGAAAAGGGTAGTTATACCACCATGTGTATGTATTGATCTTATTTAAGATAGCATAGATGTGCTTAAATTTTATGCACATGCATGTCAACCTTTGGAAAGACAATTGTTTCTTAAAGGTTATTCATATCAACCTTTAGAAATTTTTTTGGTCCGCATACATAAACCAAAATGCATTACCTTATACATGTTGCTTTCCCATTATGTGGTAAAAACTTTCTTGTGCTAGTACTTAGCATCCATGAGCATTTGGTTATATACATTAAGCCCATCTTAAAAGAAGCTATACACTTATGGTTCAATCATTTCTAATATATCTTTGGTGAACAAAAGAAAAAATAACGATGACACCTTTTGTATGCATTAAGATTCTTTAAGTTCATACAAGGACACGTGTAGCTTCTTAATCTCTCCTAAGACACTATTTCTATTAGTGAAACCTAATTTGTGTGCTCTACCTTGTGTATGAAAACTTGTGTCACCCTCTTGACCATTTTAGTACAATTTAAATTTGTTTTGTTAAGGCCATAAGATACAAGCTTGGCTCCATCCAATAGGTGCTACACCAAATGAAATGCTACATTTTGCACTTATGCTTCAAGATCTAAAAGATTATGAAGGTATAGACTCAATATTATAATTAGTTAAGTTCTTAATGAGCTCATCTCATCAACTAACCTTCCAAGGGCTACATGAGCAGGATTCTCACTTGCGATGGACCACCACCTCCTTTGCACTACCTTTGTAAATATATCTTTGTGGTTGGGTAGTAAACAAGGTCCACCTCTCCATACATGATGATAATCACACACACATAATGATATTGTATCTCAATTGGCTTCATGTAGGCATGAAACAATGAGTTCTTTATGCAACTTTTAATTGTTGTACAACAAAATTGCTGCTTCCTTTTGACAACACCCATGTCTCCTAAAATACTTCTTAAATACGAGACTGTTTCTCTCGTGATGAAGAAAAGCATGCTACCTATGTAGAAGAAAGTGCCACTATAATTTAATTCTTGCTAATATAGGATGTAATTCTAGACCCACCAGTAAGAAAATAGTAACCATAAACAATTTTGTTTGCTATCATAATCTTCTTTGTCCAATTAGAGTCACAAAATCTAGTCAAGGTATTACCCCGCCTTCGTCGATGTGTAAGTGATGCCATATCCAATGGTACCTTTGATCTACTTTAACACCCACATACCTGCCTCTAATAGTTCTCTCACGGGTGGATGATTTGAGAACCCGCCTAAGGACACCAAATCTAGAAAGCTAATGTCAAGTCGTGTATTACACATAAAGACCAAGCTCCCCACTACCAACTTTATGTACTCCTTTATACAAGATGGAGGAACTCAGCCATGCTAAATGCCTTCAATATTTCTCCTAAATCTACATTCTTTTGTTGAGAAATGAATATTAATCGATCTAACTCTTGCCAGACCTCAATCCTCCGCATTAGCCTAAGGTCTATCATGTTTTAAAAACTCAAAACTTAACATCTCATGTGTCTGCCTGATCTTGTCTTTATGATTGCCTATCAAAATAAGGTCATCCACATATAGGACAACAATCATGTACTTACCCTATTTAGAGAAAATATATAAATTTGCATCTAACGGGATTTAAGAAAGAATAATACTTATAAAGAAAGCATCTGTTCGCTAGTACCAATGCCATAGAGGGACTTGTTTCATCCCATACAATGTCTTTGGAGTCTGCACACTTTGTTTTTTGAATACAGTATCTTAAACCACTTAGACCTCCTCCTTGTTGAGATGACCAATAAAAAATGCTGACTTCATATCCATCTGTAATATTGGGCAACTTATTGTTGTCAATCTAGCTATGGGGGTAAATGTTTCTTAAAAGTTAAGCCCTTCAACCTCCTAGCTTGGTTATGAGTTATTAGCGGAGCTTTCACGATTTAGGATGGGCTTTTGTGGTATTGCATGTTTCTCTTCTTCATCATTTGATGAATCCACCTCTTGTGGAGTTAGTACTATCAATCACTGATGGTTGTGTCTACTAGGCTACTTCTTTGTTGAAGGATAGTGTGCATAGAATTTCTCCTCCACTTGATGAGGTTGTTCCTCAAACACCATATCACAGTGTTATCTTCTTTGCGGAAGGACAATGTGAATGGACCTTCTCCTCCACCTGATGAGCCTATTTTCCCAAACACCACATCATAACTAATAATTATCTTCTTTGCCTCCGAGTCATGTAGTTTGTAATGCTTTGACTCCATACTATATCCCAAGAAGAGACAATTCCTACTCTTGGTTTTGGATGAGTCTTCAAAATGTGCACAAAATAGTCACATCTAAATCGTACTTGGTTTTGGATGAGTCTTCAAAATGTGCACAAAATAGTCACATCTAAATGTCATGACTAAGGGCTTATTACCAGAATAAGCTTGTTGAGGTGTCATGCTACTCTTCACTGTATATGCACTATAATGTTAACTACCTTGCTCCAAAAAAAAAGTGTGCATTCCTTTGCCTTGCCCCAAAAAGAATTCATTCCTTTACCTTTGAGCATATTCCACGCCATCTCCACAATTGTGCTATTCGTGTGCTCTACAACACCATTTTGTGCTCTACAACACCATTTTGTGCTCTACAACACCATTTTGTTGTGGAGTATGAGCAACTATCAAATCTACCTTGATCATGTGCTCCTTTGTAGTAGGCATTAAATTCACCTTCTCAATGTGTTTAAAACTTCTTCAACCTTTTTCTTGTCTCTTTCTCTATCAACCCATATTATATTTTGAATTTTCTAAAAGCTTCAGCCTTGTCTCAAAGAAAATACACCCACATCTTCCTACTAAAGTCATCAATCACATTATTAATAAGGAGTAAGAACTACAACCCACACCAATGTTAGCTTTTTACCACAAAGATCTGTATGTACAAGCTCTAGAGGAACCTTTTCATGATTCTTGCTTTCTTGTGGAAATGCATGCTAATGTTGCACTTGCCCATGGTATAAGCTTCACAAATAGTGCTAAAACTATTACTAGATGTTCCATAGTCTCAATCCCTTACATCCATCTCTTTTAAGAATAAAAATCTTAGGTGCCGAAAAAGATTAATCATCATGAGTACAATATATCATGTACAAGAAATCCTACCACATGCATGCATGACCAATCATGCCAAAAAAGTCATCGCTAATTATCCAGCATCCGATCATCATCGGTGATTCCAATTGTTGTCTAATTCGATCATCAAAAAGTATAATCACAAGGAGTTCAATCGCGCGATCGAACTAGTCTAATAATCCAATTGGAGATTCCACAGAGAAAATTTCCAAAACTTCTTGAGATTGATTTTCACAAATTCCCAGATTGGTGTGAGACCTAAGGACCTCCTGAGGGCCAGTCATTCCCTAAAACACATAAAAATTTAAAAAATGCTTTAAAAAACCATAAAAATTTATAAGAAATGTAAAAAACCCAAAAAATAAAAAAATTAAGGAAAACTGTAAAAAGAACCTTAGCAAAGTAGCAAGTGATTCAAGCTTTGGATCAAGTGCTTATGTATTTATATTCAAGCTAAATCATTGCAACTTCATACTCAAATCCAAAATTTGAGACGAAACATTATCGTACATGTATGCCAACACTAGGGAGTGGAATAGGACTAAGAGTCGATCTAACCACCCTAGTAGCTCAAGATTCTAGTTTAATAGAGGATACCAGATCAAGATTTTGGGCCATTAGTCCAATTTTGCATATCCAAACACGGGTATGACCAAATGAGACCATGGAGTGTTTGGAGGCGAGTCATTAAAAAGGAGCTAAAAGGCCCCATGGGTGAGAGAAGGTCCCATGTGCGAACAAGTTAGAGGCCATGTTAGCAACACTGAAACCAATGACGCACATACATCTTAGAATGTTACGACTTTCACACAACTAACCAAGTCCCAATTTTCATTGACATGAATAGGATACTCTTGGCTTGGGGAGATGGCCAATGCTAGCAATGCACATAATTGAGCCAAACCTCTTAGACAACACATGAGCAGTATAGAGGAAATCCAAAAGTTCTATCTTGATTCCAATGGGATGATGTATATCCCAACAAGGAAAATCAAGAATCTTAGACCTTTGTCTATGGTGGTCGATGAGATAGAAAGGCCTAAAAGAATGCAAGAAGCTACTAGAGCTAAAATAAAAATTGTAAGGGATTAACTCCCTAATGCCATTAATAAGTTATTCTTGAGAAGTTTAAAGTCAAAAATGAAGGAATGGTCTATGGTGGTCATAATACTTCCTAGAGGAATAAAGAGAAATAAGAGAAGAATATGACCATGGCCTATTGAAATTTGAGCATAATGATGAGCTAGGGTGGATCATACACTAGAATCAACATGATTAACAAAGTGATTAAGAAACAATTAAGACATAATTAGTGAATAATTAGCAGATAGATTAATGTAGGCATGGATACTCAAAAACCAGCAAATTCTCATTAGGGCTATGCCTCAATTTATAGTGTTTACATCAAGCATCAAATCCCATTGATTTCTCCATGATTCACTCCCTGAATATCTCCACCTCTTGCCTGATTCTCTCCACCTCTTCTCTTTTCCTTGAATATCTCCCAGAATATCTCCACACTCCTAAATTCCCTCATGCTACCCATTATTCTCTCCCAGTAGATTCTTCTAACCTTTTCACAGGTTCTTTCACAATTATATCTCCTCTTTTACAGCCTCTATCCAAGAGCTTGTTCCCACACACACCCTATTCACTTGTATATTTCAACACCTCCCCTCAAGTGAATAATCCTAACACACCTGGACCCTGTATCAAGTTTCCCTCTTACTTGATAGCTCGCGACCAGTGCCTCAAGTCCCTAAACTCCATAGTCCTTGACACTCTCTCTCTCAATGTGTCCAAGGCTACTATAAGTGCCCGCGACCTTGACTAAAGTGCTCACACATACATCTACCACTTGGCCTACATCATCGGTGGCTCAGAGGTGGTTTTACTTTATTGGGGCAGGTTACATTGGGTTGTGGGTTCTCTCTTTCTCTCTCTCTCTCTCTCTCAGAGATTTTCACATGGCTCCTCACTCTTTGGAGCCTCACATCTTCTCTTGTCTTCAGTCTTCTTGTCGTGGCAGCATCTCTCCACGCGTCCGTCTCTTCTTTCAGTCTTCTCAGGGTAGCTTCTCTTCTCGTGGCAGCTTCTCTTCTCGTGTCCATGTCTTCCTTCAGATCTTCTTCTCGGTGTGGATCCTCTTCTTGGAAAGAGATATTCTTCTTCTTCCATGGCTGGGGCCATGAGCTCGTCCATCAGGTCATTTTGCTCCATGTGAGCAACATGTTTCAATGTTTTGCTGACAGTTCCTTTGGGCTTTTTATGTTTATTTTGTATCATTATGCAATGCAAACCCAAATTTATGCGGGAGGTCTTACCTCTTGCCTTAATCTGGACAAGGGCAGTGCCTGTTCCCATTTTTACACTGATAAAATGTGCCCAATACATAATGCGTATAGCATTCATTCTCATGCACATTCTAAATGCAACTCTGGCTATGAATAATCTTGAATTTGAGTGAGATTTACAGGCATTAACCAAGGGTTGAATGCAAAATGATGATTTTCACAAATTTTATCAGCACAATTTTCCAGAAATTACACTAAATTAAGGGTAACCAATTTGTACGGGATGGTTGGAGTATCAAACCAACTCCGATTTGAAATCTGAAGTTATAAGGATCTCTATCAAATACCTAATGGTTAATTTGAACCCTCAATTGTACCAAAATACAGTGATTAGCACTGATTAATCACTGATTAGCAAATTAATGCTCTGGTTTGTGTGTAGAAAACAGAGTATGCGGGGAGCTCAGATCTGGTGCCTTCCACTTCAAATGAGCTCAAATGCTTTCAAAGGCATCAATAGCAATGAGTCTAGTAGAGGATTAAGCCAAGAAACATAAGATTTGACCAAATAATGAAAGCTTAATCTCTGTTTTACCAAAGTCACCTGTGCAGATTTGATGAAGAGCTTGGATCTCTCTGTAGACTTGATGAAATTGATTTCTGTCTTCACCAGCTTGTAGAGCATGCTTGATTACCCTTTGTGCTACGAGGAATTAGAAACATTTGAACTGTGCTTGAAGAAATCTCAATTCTCCTCCAGAAAAAACGCGCCGGCAAAATCACTGATTTCTGCTTCGTTTTTGCGCCGTTTTCTACGCCGTCTTGCTGAGCTTGAAGATGGAGATGTTAGCTAGCTTGAGCTAGAAGCTTGTGACCTAATTTTGAGTATGCTAGATGCTAGAGACCCTCCACTGGCTGGGGGTGAAGGGGAAGATGAAAAACTCACTAAAAACTGATTTTTTTGCTAATTATCTTACTAATCCTCATTAATTAACTAATGGGCTCATAAATCTGGTTGATTCTAGGCATGGCTCTGATACCATGTTGAAATTTGAGCATAATGATGAGCTAGGGTGGATCATACACTAGAATCAACATGATTAACAAAGTGATTAAGAAATGATTAAGACGTAATTAGTGAATAATTAGCAGATAGATTAATGTAGGCATGGATACTCAAAAACCAGCAAATTCTCATTAGGGCTATGCCTCAATTTATAGTGTTTACATCAAGCATCAAATCCCATTGATTTCTCCATGATTCACTCCCTGAATATCTCCACCTCTTGCCTGATTCTCTCCACCTCTTCTCTTTTCCCAGAATATCTCCCAGAATATCTCCACACTCCTAAATTCCCTCATGCTACCCATTATTCTCTCCCAGTAGATTCTTCTAACCTTTTCACAGGTTCTTTCACAATTATATCTCCTCTTTTACAGCCTCTATCCAAGAGCTTGTTCCCACACACACCCTATTCACTTGTATATTTCAACATGGCCATCCTATGGTGGTTGTACTACCTAGAGGAATAAGAGAAGAATATGCCCATGACCATTCAAAGACTAGAGCATCACACATATCCAAGCTAGTGTCCAAGTTTGAAGGATCCGTGAAACCATTCTTGTGGTGGTCATACTATGCCTAGAGGAATAAGAGAAGAATATGACCATGGCCATCTGAGGAAGTTTGAACGATCAGAAGATCCCTATACAGCCACCAAGCCACATTTTAAAAAATCTATATAGCTGAGAGAGTAGCCAATCCTTGACACCTTTAGATTAACCCTAGAGGGTAATGCATGGTTGTGGTTTGAAACTCTAAAAGACTCACAAAAAGGGACCATGGAGGATCTTGAGTTAGCATTTACCACGGGCTTCTCAAAGACTGGTGTCAAGCATAACTCAACACTTACATAGTTGTATCAATTTAAGTAGCTTGAGCACCATGAGTCTGTGCAAGATTGTATCAGCTACCTTAAGAGCTTAAAAATTAGATGTCCTATTAAGGAAATATTGAGCCAAACCAAGCTGATCTAATTATTCTTAGAGGGATTGAAAAGCAAATAATTGCATGATGCATTGTATGCCAGAAGGCACAAAATGCTAGTGCCTAGATGTAATGGATTTTGATGTTAACTTTACGGGCATCCCTTTCAAGAGAGTAGAAGACCAAACTCTTGGTCAAAATAGAACCTAGTGTCAAAAGTCAAGACACCAGGGGAAAAAAAGAGCCCAAGAGCATAAAATACATTGCGAAGGCAGTGAGTGATCAAAGGGCTAGAAGAAGTGGAAAGTCTCTCCTAGGAAGATAGGTCATCTGTATTTAGCTCCAAGATGAGAAATGACTTAATGTGCTATTTGCAAAAGCAACCACATGGTGCATAAGTGCTCGGTTCTTAAGAGCCAGTAGCATAGGTACCATGAAGATATGTAAATTATGAATCATCTAACTACTACCAATGCATAACAAATAGCTAGATTGATATGAGTGCCTATATTATCGATAGCTCCTTAACCCTTGGCTTTACTAGCCCCACCTATAGATGGTGGACCAAATGCTACTCATGTAGCATTGAACCCTACATTGGTGAGAAACTTCTATAGGACATCAAATGGTCCACCTCCTATGTTACCACCACTACAACCCCAATGCTAAGAACCATGCCAATGAGGCTAGTAGATACAAAACACATTTCAGATGTCCTATTAAGGAAAGATTGAGCCAAAATAGGCTCATCTAATTATTCTTAGAGAGGGATTGAGAAGCAAATAATTGCATGATGCATTGTATGCCAGAAGGCACAAAATGCTAGTGCCTAGATGTAATGGATTTTGATGTTAACTTTACAGGCATCCCTTCCAAGAGAGTAGAAGACTAGACTCTTTGGTCAAAATAGAACCTAGTGTCAAAAGTCAAGACACTAGGGAAAAAAGAGCCCAAGAGATTAAAATACATTGTGAAGGCAGTGAGTGGTCAAAGGGCTAGAAGAAGTGTGGAAATTCTCTCCTAGGAAGATAGGTCATCTGTATTTAGCTCCAAGATGAGAAATGACTTGGTGTGCTATTTGCAAAAGCAACCACACGGTGCATAAGTGCTCAGTCTTGAGAGCCAATAGTGTAGGTACTATAGAAGATATGTAAATTATGAATTGTCTAGCTACTACCAATGCATACAAATAGCTAGAATGATAAGAGTGCCTACATTATCGGTAGCTCCTTAACCCTTGGCTTGACTAGCCCCACCTATAACTGGACCAAATGCTACTCATGTAGCATTGAACCCTACATTGGTGAGAAACTCGTATAGGACATCAGATGTTCCACCTCCAATGTTACCACCACTACAACCCCAATGCTATTAGGAACCATGCCAATGAGGCTAGTAGATACGAAACACATTTCAAATGTCCTAATAAGGAAAGATTGAGCCAAACTAGGTTGATCTAATTATTCTTAGAAGGATTGGGAAGCAAATAATTACATGATGCATTATATGCCAGAAGGCACAAAATGCTAGTGCCTAGATGTAATGGATTTTGATGTTAACTTTACGAGCGTCCCTTTGAAGAGAGTAGAAGACCAGACTCTTTGGTCAAAATAGAACCTAGTGTCAAAAAAGTGAAGACATTACGTGAAAAAAAGATCCCAAGAGCATAAAATACATCGTGAAGGCAGTGAGTGATCAAAGGGCTAGAAGAAGTGTGGACATTAGGGGAAGGTTGAGGTCTATAGGGGCCCTTTAAGATGCCATGTGATTAAAAGGTTATTAAGGAAAAGAGCCAATCGTGTGATGCCATGTATACAAAAATGTTGGGTGATTAAAGGTGGTCAAAAGATTCTCTAGAAGATGCCTTTTTGTACTTTTCATTTCCAAAAAGTGGAGGGGAAAGTTTTTGAAATTTCAGACGTCCATAACTTCTACATATGAGCTCAAAATTTGTCGGAGATTACAGATCCAGAATCTACTCGTCGAGCTCTTTCCATTGATATGTCACATGATATAGTTTTGCTCGCTCAATTTTAAATTTAATTTTTGTGGGAAACTTTGAAATTCAAACTTCTAGCCGTTTGAAGAACAAGAAGGTATCTAAAGTCAAAGAAACTTAGTGTTTTAACAAAAAGTCATTAAAATCATAATATGGCAGCTTAAAGGGCCCCTATAGACCACAACCTTCCCCTAATGAAGTCTCTCCTAGGAAGATAGGTCATATGTATTTAGCTCCAAGATGAGAAATGACTCGGTGTGTTATTTGCAAAAGCAACCACACGATGCATAAGTGCTCAGTCTTAAGAGCCAGTAGTGTAGCTACTATAGAAGATATGTAAATTATGAATCATCTAACTACTACCAATGCATAACAAATAGCTAGAATGATAGGAGTGCCTACATTATCGGTAGCTCCTTAACCCTTGGCTTTACTAGCCCCACCTATAGCTGGACCAAATGCTACTCATGTAGCATTGAACCCTACATTGGTGAGAAACTCATATAGGAGATCAGATGTTCCACCTCCAAATTTACCACCACTACAATCCCAATGCTATTACAAACCATGCCAATGAGGCTAGTATACGGAACACATTTCAGATGTCCTATTAAGGAAAGATTGAGCCAAACTAGGCTGATCTAATTATTCTTAGAGGGATTGAGAAGCAAATAATTGCATGATGTATTGTATGCCAAAAGGAACAAAATGCTAGTGTATTGTATTGCATGATGTATTGTATGCCAAAAGGAACAAAATGCTAGTGCCTAGATGTAATGGATTTTGATGTTAACTTTACGGGCATCCCTTCCAAGAGAGTAGAAGACCAGACTCTTTGGTCAAAATAGAACCTAGTGTCAAAAGCCAAGACACTAGGGAAAAAAGAGCCCAATAGATTAAAATACATTGTGAAGGCAGTGAGTGATCAAAGGACTAGAAGAAGTGTGGAAAGTCTCTCCTAGGAAGATAGGTCATCGGTATTTAGCTCCAAAATGAGAAATGACTTGTTGTGCTATTTGCAAAAGCAACCACACGGTGCATAAGTGCTCAGTCTTAAGAGCCAGTAGTGTAGGCACTATAGAAGATATGTAAATTATGAATCGTCTAACTACTACCAATGCATAACAAATAGCTAGAATGATAGGAGTGCCTACATTATCAGTAGCTCCTTAACCCTTGACGTTACTAGCCCCACCTATAGCTGGACCAAATGCTACTCATGTAGCATTGAGCCCTGCATTGGTGAGAAACTCGTATAGGACATCAGATGTTCCACCTCCCAATGTTACCACCACTACAACCCCAATGCTATTAGAGGAACCATGCGAATGACGCTAGTAGATATACGAAACACATTTCATATGTCCTATTAAGGAAAGATTGAGCCAAACTAGGCTGATCTAAATATTCTTAAAGGGATTGAGAAGCAAATAATTGCATGATGCATTGTATGCCAGAAGGCACAAAATGCTAGTGCTAGATGTAATGGATTTTGATGTTAACTTTATGGGCATCCCTTCCAAGAGAGTAGAAGACCAGACTCTTTGGTGAAAATAGAACCTAGTGTCAAAAGTCAAAACACTAGGGGAAAAAAAGAGCCCAAGAGCATAAAATACATTGTGAAGGAAGTGAGTGTTCAAAGGGCTAGAAGAAGTGTGGAAAGTCTCTCCTAGGAAGATAGGTCATCTGTATTTAGCTCCAAGATGAGAAATGACTTGGTGTGCTATTTGCAAAAGCAACCACACGATGCATAAGTGCCTAGTCTTAAGATCCAGTAGTGTAGGTACTATAGAAGATATGTAAATTATGAATCGTCCAACTACTACTAATGTATAACAAATAGCTAGAATGATAGGAGTGCCTACATTATGGGTAGCTCCTTAACCCTTGGCTTTACTAGCCCCACCCATGGACTAAATGCTACTCATATAGCATTGAACCCTACATTGGTGAGAAACGCGTATAGGACATCATTGAACCCTACATTGGTGAGAAACGCGTATAGGACATCAGATGTTCCACCTCCAATGCTACCACTACAAACTCAATGCTATTAGAAACCATGCCAATGAGGCTAGTAGATATGGAACACATTTCAGATGTCCTATTAAGGAAAGATTGAGCCAAACTAGGCTGATCTAATTATTCTTAGAGGGGACCGTAGTGTTTACTACGAGATTGTATTTGGCCGCCCATTTTGATGTATTTGAGCATGGACCTATTGAGATACCCGCTTTTGTTATATTGGGCGTGGATTTATTTATTTGCACGTGAATTAGCCCTTGGGGTTTATTTTGTAATTATCCTTTAGTATTTAGATAGGAACACTTTAGCTAAGCTTGTGTTAAAAGCAACCCCCATTTTTGTAAAGGGCAAGCCCATGCATAAGCGTGCATTTATTTTTGGCTTATGGGTTATTTTTTATTAATAAATTATAAATACTCAAGAAGTGGAAGGAAGTCGATACTTCTTGAGGGGGATAGATTACACCCAATGATTTTCTCGTGTTTTTATGCCATGTTATGTTTTTATGATATTTATTAATTTTTCGGTTATGGTAATTTAATTGAAGAGATGAACCAGTTTGTATTTGGTTAGACAGTGTGTCTCCCCATGATCCTAGTGTCAGAGCAAAGAGGGGAGAGAAGGTGAAATATATTGAGAGAGAGGAAGGCTTACAAAAGAAAGAGAGAAGGTACGTGCAACTTTGTGGTTTCTAGTTTCTCTGAAAGAAGAAAAATTCAGAAAATTCAAGGGAATTGGAGACGGTTGAAGCTCTTCTTGAAAGTCACATCAAGGAAATAACCAATAGATAAATGCTTTATCCAAAGCATTGGTTAAGCACTAACAAAAAGCTTAAGCTTAGCTTAAAACTAACACACGATTGCACGATTCTCGCCCGTCAGGCCAACTTGAAAATCGCAAAAACGGTGCCTCATGCTTGGGAGATTGGTTCAAAATTCTACAATCTGATCAAGCATCTATTCCATCATATGCATCCGGCATGTTCTCTTGCACAATTTCT
Source organism: Cibotium barometz (assembly GCF_041138505.1). Taxonomy (NCBI): domain Eukaryota; kingdom Viridiplantae; phylum Streptophyta; class Polypodiopsida; order Cyatheales; family Cibotiaceae; genus Cibotium; species Cibotium barometz. The sequence continues at coordinate 29,006,580 of NC_141097.1, forward strand.
ATACCCTGTCTGAGAGGTTTCATGGAAGATCTAAGCTTTTGAATTCGCAACGGTGGAGAGAGCTCTGCAGAATTCAAGGGTGGAGAAAAATTACATAATGGCTTTACTCAAAAAAGTCTAAAACGATAAGAGGAGATTCATACACAAAGCTTTTTCAAGCCAAAACTACATCAAAATCAGCCCGAATTTGGCCTGCGGCTTCGAACTGGAAATATTTTCAGTTTCTTATTTTAATTTAGCTCGAAAAATTATAGCAATTCAAAAGTATCGGATTTTCAAATTTGATCATTTTACGCCTTCCCGAAGCTTAAATTCACTCTCAATTCTCAATATTTTTTCTACCGAGATGACCTTCTGACGCTTCGAGACTACGTCAAGCACTTTGGTGATTGCGTTGGATGGCCACACTGCTCTTCTAATCGCCACGGGGTTCAAGATCTTTAAAATATTACCACTAATGAAAAATCATATAATTTCTAACTTTTTCCTATCTTTTATTTCTTTTTTTCATGGCTGATCTACTTGCACTTCCATCTATTCAAGAGCAACTTACAGCTTTACAAGCACAATTAGTCAATGAACGAACTCATAGACTTGCATTAGAAGATCAATTAAAATCACGTAAGAGGTATAAGCATGACACTAAAGGCGACAGTGATGAAGATTCTATTCTTTGAACCGTGAACGTAACTCTAGATGCTCAAACGGCTCGAAAAGAATCTCACATTAGTCACAAAGCTTTTTCTTTTCAGAATTTTGATGGAAAGAAGGACACACACACTCTTTTGGCTTGGATTAGCCAATTCGATGACTATTTTTTGAGAGAGAAATTTTTCAAGAAAGACAAGGTCAAATGTGTTGTGAATCATTTGGTTCAGAATGCTGCTTTATGGTGGAATGCTATCAAGAATGGTAGGCATAAACCTCATACGTGGGAGGATTTTCAGCACGAAATTAAGAGACATTTTCTACCTGCTCAATATACAAGGCTAAAGCCCGAAAGCATTGAGATACTCTTAGGCAATTGAAAGGAGAGGATGTCCAAACCTATATTGAAAAATTTTGGAATGCTCTCATTCAAATGCAATCTATAGAAAAAGTGCATGAAAAGCATCTTAAAAGGAAGTTTATCTCAGGATTGGATCCAAATATTAGAGCGGAGGTTAATATGTTTCGTCCTCACACTTTCCTCCTCTGCTAAATCTCTTGCTCTAAATTGTGAAAAGAAAAATGGTGTGCCCAGGTTCCAATAGGAGAATCGTACTTCTAAATTCTCCAAAGATTCGACATCTTCTAGTGGTTTTGACAGGCGTTCTTCATTCAAGAGACCTTTTAACAAGGGTCAAGATCAAAGAATCCATCAATTCAATAACAACAACAAAGCAAATATTGGCAACAATAACAATGGACCGAGTGGAGAACCAAAGAAGACAGATGTTCCAGATTCATTTGACACGAGATGAAAAAGCAAGCAATGTTCGATGTTACACTTGCCACATCAAAGGGGGCACTATTCTAATAAGTGTCCAAATGACATCAACAACAACAACAACAATAAGAAGAAGAAGCCAATGGCATGGCTTAACATGGTGGATGTAGATGAAGACACTGGAAATGGAGATGACGATAAGGCTTTACAACGATGACTACGAGCTAGAGTCTGATGGTAACGAGTTCAACGGCGGTAAATGTGATCAAGAAGGTACTTCTAACCTTGATCCTCATTCTTTTTTACCACATACTTTACTTAAAATGAAGGAAAAATTTCAAGATAAAGACATCATAATCTTGCATGATGATGGTAGCACACACGATTTTATTTCTGAACATCTTGCACATGCTCTTCATCTTGAGATGATTCCTTCTCGTTTTAAAGTAAAGACTGCTTTTCAAAATCAAAAGTATAATTGCACTAAGAAAGTAAAGAATCTTGTTTTTCTATTGCACAATTTTCAAATCAACGTACTGTCTTAGTAGCACCTTTGCATTGTATTGACACGATTTTGGGAATGCCTTTTCGACATGAGTACACACTAGAAATTGATTATGCAAAGCACACAATGTCTTTTATGCATCATGGAAAGAATGTTTGTCTGCAAGGAGTTTCTGAGGGTAAGGATCAACCACTTTTGATCCATACTCAAGCAAAAAGAGCTTTGAGAAAGAGAGAGAAAACCTTTTTAATTTTGGTTAACCAGCTTAGTGCTCAAGAATCACCTCCTAGGGATACATCCCATGACTCTTTCATTTCCAAATCCTCTGACTATTTTCTTAATGAGTTACCTTGGGCTCCCTAGATCACATCCTGAAGATCATCACATAGACATTATTCCAGGTAGTGTATTGCCTTGTAGAGCACCTTATAGAGTTAATCCTCTTGAGCAAAGAGAAATTCAGACTCAAATCGAGGAATTGCTTTCTAGAGGACTTATTAGACCAAGTAGTTCACCATATGGAGCACCAACTCTTCTTGTTGTAAAAAAGAAAAATGGTACTTATCGTATGTGTGTAGACTACAGGGCTCTCAATAAGAACACTATCAAGAATAGATTTCCAATTCCTAGAGTTGATGATCTACTTGATAAATTAAGAGGAGCCAGCGTCTTTAACAAAATTGAACTAAAATCTAGATATCATCAAGTCAGAATGGCCGAGCAAGATATCTATAAAACTTCTTTTAGAACTCAGACTGGTCACTTTGAGTTTTTAGTAATGCCATTCGGTCTTACTAATGCTCCTGCGACTTTAGTCGTATGATGAATAGAATCTTTCTTGAACATCAAAAATTTGTGGTTGTCTTTTTCGATGATATCTTAGTTTTTAGTAAATCTGAAGAAGAGTACGAAAAACACTTGAAAATTATATTTAATTTGCTCAAGGAAAATGAACTTTACATTAATCCCGAAAAGAGTAGTTTCTTTCAGAGTGAGATTGAGCTTTTGGGGCATATAGTTTTTGCTAAGGACATACATGTAGATCCCAAGAAAATAGAAACTATTGCGACAGCATGGCCACGTCTTCCCAAGAACCTTCATGAATTACGATCTTTTCTATTACTGTAAATTTATCCGTAATTTTGCATATAAGGCGCACTATCTCACTGAACTTCTCAAGAAAACCAAAGCTTACGAGTGGACCGAACTTCAAGAGAATCTTTTCTTGCATTAAAATATGCACTTACTCATGCACCTGTGTTACAATTACCTAATTTTTCATGTCCTTTCTTTGTGGTTGTAACTGATGCTAGTGTGGTAAGGGCATTGGTGCTGTATTAATGCAAGATAGTCGTCCTATTGCTTTCGAGAGTAGAAAATTTCATCCTGCTGAAAGTAAGTATAGCACCTATAACAAGGAGTTGTCTGCTATAGTCCATGCATTGAAAATTTGGAAACATTATTTGATGGGCTCAGAATTTCTCATAAAGACTGATTAGCAAAGTATCAAACATTTGCTTTCTCAACCACTTATTTCACATAGACATATTAAATGGGGAGCTTTTATTCAAAGTTTTTAGTCTATTATTCAATATCAACCTCGTAAAGAAAATGTAATTGCTGACGCTTTGAGTAGAAGACCTTCCATTCAAAATATTTCTGTGATTGAGAATACATCTTTTAATTCTACACGTGAGACTTATGACCAAGACCCTGACTTTAGTGATATTTAGTCTAGATTGAGGGACAATCATTGGACACCTATTGCTGAGTATTCCTACGATGATGGATATCTTTTCTTCTAGAAAAGATTATGCATTACTCGACCTTTTAGACATTCTATTTTAGAGGAATTACATCAGCCACCTTATGCGGGGCATCGAGGTGTTTCATCTACATTCTAAACTATTTCTAATGACGTTTATTGGCCTAAAATGAAAAATGATATAGCTAAATTTATGTCTGAATGTGATATTTGTCAAAAAATGAAAAGTTATAAAGGCAAGAAACTTGGTTTACTCATGCCACTTACTATTCCTAACAATCCTTGGAAACAGATTTCTATGGATTTTATTACTGGTTTTTCATTGACTACGAACCATAATGATATAATTTGGACCATTGTTGATAGGTTTAGCAAACAAGCATATTTTCTTCCTTGTAAAAAGACTCTTACTGCACATCAAGCTACACATTTGTTTCTTAAACACATTTTCACACATCATGGTTTACCTTAGGTGATTATTTTCGATAGACATTCTAGGTTTTGCAGTGATTTTTGGACTACATTGTTTGATAATCTAGGCACTAAACTAGACTTTTCCACTGCATTTCATCTTGAATCTAATGGTCAAACAGAAGTGACGAATAGCACAATGTTGGCTTTACTTCATACTTATGTTTCATCACAACCTAAACAATGGGATAATTATATCCATATTTTGCAATTTGCATATAACAACAACCACATTCATCTACTAGAAAGGCACCTTTTGAAGTTGTGTATGGAAAAGCTTTACCTACTCCTATCACTCGTTTGTCACACACTATTGAAGTTGCAGGAAGCACATGGTTTTTCAAGAAAGTCAATATGTTTTGCTTCGTATTGAAAAGAGATGTCTTAAAAGTGTTGAGACTAACCCTGTTGTTAAGTTAGCTCCTCATAGGAGTGGCAGTGAAAAAGATGCCATGATCCAACTCTCTCATAAACTGGCCATGCTTTCTTTCCGGCCCTCAAAGGTCGTTGGATTTTGGCCCAAGTGGCCATGATGATGGTGTGGATGATATCACTCCAAATCATGCAAATGCACTATGTATCATAAACAAAGTGTCCTCAATGGCATGCTAGCAATAATCTCCCATGGATTGCCCAACCTCTATGTAGGTGGGACATTGCTTGTTGACTCCTATCTGATCTACTTGCATCACCCATACTAGATATCCTAGATGGCCCTCTACCCACCCCGGAGGGATGATCATACTAGCTCTGATGATGATGCATTTTCATGGCAATTTCTAGGCAGTTGTTTCTTGTCTTTCATTAGTCAGTTATATTTTCATTTTCATTTTCATTTTCTGTTTCTTTTGTTCCATGACGAGATATAATATGGACTATGATGTAATCTTTTGGTCTCATAGGCCCTATGGGTCTTTTGAAGATGATTAATATAACTCTCTCTCTCTCTCTCTCTCTCTCTCTCTCTCTCTCAAACTTTTGCACTATACCACAATATCTTCAAGAGACTGAATATAAGACCATTCAAGTTTGTGAGATGCCTTCTCAAAGTCAATCTTAAAGAAAGCGAAGTCCTAATGGACTTCCTTAGCATGCTCTTTTCCTTCTCCCATATTGATAATGGCATCTATAATGTCTCTCTAGTAAACCCTTTTTCTTCTAATCTAAGAATCCATTTGGTTGGAGAACCTACGAGGCACAGCCTCGGCAAAAAATTAATAAACTGTATTGAGAATGTGAATTGTCTCTAGTTGGCAATAACATCTTTGGCACCTCTTTGTAGACAGGTTTCATGGCTCCAGTATTGAGCTCTAGAGGAATATTGTCTTGTTTCTTGTGCTCTTATCCATCACAGAGAAGTTCTTTCAATTTAGAGATATTTTGTGAGTCCACATCTTTTCCTAGATCAACAAGAAGGCTTTCTTTTTCTTCAGTCTTTTCCTTCAATGTTCCTGCACTTCCTCTCTAGTTTGAATTTCAGAGGTTGCCTTAGACTAGCTATATATACCAATGGAAAGCTCAGGTGATTTCCCAAACTTAACAAAAATCATCTTGACTCCTTGAGAGACTGCTCACAAAGCTTCAAATCATCAACTCCATCATGCATAGCATAGACTATGTGCTATAGCTAAAGATATGTCCACCTTAGTGGACAAATTTTCATAGATAAACCCATAGTTCATAACATACGTTTAGCAAGCGCATACACATTCGGGTATGTAAGAATGTTTCGAGTATGTTTCAGTCCCAGGCCTAGGAACATATGTGACCAATATGATACCTCATAGAAAGGACGAGATTTAGACAAATAGATACAAATATACATTGTAAACTCAAGCTCTCCAAGTTCCATTATAAAAACTTACAAAATCACAACTTACAAGTTACATAAATGGTCATTGCGTGGACCGATTTTCAATTTAAAAAACGTAGCAACTTTCAAAAAACGTAAAACCTTACAAAAGCATTTAAAAAAAAAGCAAGTATGAAAGACTAGTTTCAAACTTGATGTTGCAAACGTTTGCTTCATGAAGCAAACACGAATGTTATGAACTATGGATAAACCACCATACTAAGCTACTATCAATTCTCCAGAGGTGAAGGGCATGATGAAGCCTAATATCCACCTGGTCGGAAGGGGTGATCAGTGTTGGTGGAGCATATCTGGTGGGCGTCTGGGTGGAGTTGGGCATCTAGTCTGCTGTAAAGTATCGGCTTGGGCAAGGATGACTGCCCCATGGTGGTGTGGGAAGGGCTTGAGTTGGTGGCTGTGTGGTGGGATCGAGCCTCTCATCATCCTCAGTCTGTCTCTGGAAGAAACTGGTAATGGGCTGCTGCCGAGGTCCAGGGATAGCTTGTGGGCGAGGCTCTTTGAGAAGGGACTCCCCGTGTCTGCGAAGCTCAAGTAGAAAGAGCCCCGAGCACCTCGACGAGAACCTCACCCTAGCAGAGAGAAATGAAGCCCTGTCACAGAAGTACAACCAGGAATGCGAAGAGATAAATGCCTGCATTAGCAGGGAGATGAATAGATTGAACTGAACGGAAGCGGTTAGATGAGGAACTTTGGCAACAGGAGGTAGAAACATGACAAATGCATCTAGAAAATTGCAAGGGAGGTTGCAGCCAAGGGTAGTGGAAATCATGGCATACAAAGCAAAGTTCAAGATGGAATCACCTAGGGTTGAGGAGCAACCCAAGACCTAGAGCATTGGTCCAAGGAAGGGAGTGCTTCTGAGAGAAGAGCTCCTGGGAGACACGATCTGCTGAGGGGCTTCCGAAGAGGTATCGCTGTGTGAGATGGCAGTTTTCAAAGCCAGAACCTGAGAGCCACCAGATTCCTGAGTAGGGCGATCTCTCCAAAACACTAGAGGAGGACGATTGCAGCTTCTCCGGTGGGTGCCTTGATACTTGAGTCCTCCAGTGCAAACCCCCCCCCCCCCCCCCCCCCCCACCACAAAACCACCCACGTCACGGGGGAGCCTGTGGATTACAGCCTCTTTTGATGCTTACCGGTGGATTCGAGTGAGTTCTTGGAGACATTGGCTCCCCTCTGAGTCTATGTGATCTTCTACCACTCTCGATCCGCCACCCCCGACAGCAGCACCTCGTTCTTCTCCTTCCCCCTGAGTGTCGGCCTCGGCAGTGCATGGGACTGTGAGACAGCGTCTTCTGCTATTCACTGTCAAGATTACGCTCTCTCCCTCCATGTGGGAGATGGATGACTGAGCAATATAGTCACTCATTGCTGGCCCCTAGCATGCATGGAGCTAGGAGGATCTAGACATTGGAACCGGGATGGATCCCTTGCCCTCTCAAGTCTAGGGGTGGTCTTGTTTGCTTTTTTGCATGTGTCAGTGGCGGTACCCCTCACGCCGGCGTATTATTATCTCTACTGCGATGGGTGGAGTCCCGAGTATGCATACAGCAAGGCGAGAGCAGAGTGGGTCTTCATGGAAGGCAAGATCAGGGATCACCTAGATCGCCCGCGGCCACACTACTCCCCCTCCAAACCATCCCCAAAAACCCTCTGTTCAGAGGGTGTGCTGAGCATAGGCAGAGAGGGGTCCTTTTGCAGGAGCTACAAAGAGCCGTTGTAGGACAGAGGGTGTGCTGAGCATAGGTAGAGAGGGGTCCTTTTGCAGGAGCTACAAAGAGCCGTTGTAGGAGGTTCAGTGGACATCCTTTTTCTCCAAGGGCACCACCTCTCTGCAGGACGTACCATAGAAGCGGGAAAGTCTTGCCACACGAGGGGAACTAGGGGGGTGTCTGCATCTTAGTCAGTGAGCAGTTGCTACTATCAGTTCTGGACTCTGGCACCATTGTTCAGGGGAGAGCTCAATGGGTGATCATCAGGATTGGGGAGGACCAGGTAGGCTCCCTCAGGGTAGCAGGGGGGACGGATTTCTGGATTTAGGTGCGACAGGAGCTACCCCAAGTGGATTTTTGGTGCATGGGAGGGGACTTCAACATGCTAGAGGTTCCAAAGGACAGACAGAAGCTCGTTGGGCAGAGTTAATGCAAGATTTTGATTTTGAGATCCGTTATCGGAAAGGGTCCATGGATAATATTGCAGATGCGCTTAGTCGGATTAGAGAGGTGAATACTTTGTCGTTCACCGAGATTTCTACTGACTTATTTCAGTCATTGAGAGGGCTTTGCAGGACTTATAGTTATTTTGGTCCATTTTGGCAGAAGATCCAGGACGGGAGCTCATTGATTGACCAAGACTCGGTGACTGAGCAGTCTGCAGGAGGTCAGTGGATGATTCGGAATGGTTTGCTATTCTGTAATAATAAAATTTGTGTTCCACAGATCCCGGACATTAAGTCCAAGATTCTGAGGGAGTGTCATTATGCCCCTTCTGCTGGACACCTTGGGGTACACAGGACACTATCATTAGTGAAACACACTTTTTATTGGCCGAAGATGAAAGAGTATGTAGAAGATTATGTTCTCAAGTGTCAGATTTGTCAAATAAAGCTGAACGCTTTAGACAGGTTGGATTGTTGCATCCTTGGCAAATCCCAGGTAATAAATGGGAAAGTATTTCCATGGATTTTATTACCGGATTGCCAAGAACACATCAAGGCCATGATTCTATTTGGGTTGTGGTAGATCGTTGGACAAAAATGGCTAGATTTTTACCGACCCGGAAGACTATTACAGCTACGTAATTAGCTCGGCAGTTTATCGAGCAATTGTTTAGACTGTACGAGTTACCGCAGGACATAGTCAGTGATAGGGACTCTAAGTTTACGAGTGATTTTTGGAAACTTGTTTTGAGAAGTTGGAAACAACTTTGAATTTGAGTTCCTCAGATCATCCTCAATCTGATGGCCAGACTGAAAGAGTGAATCAGATTTTGGAGGATATGCTTCGAGCATATGTATCCAAAAGATAGAGTTCATGGAAGGATTATCTTCCTATGTTAGAATTTGCATATAACAGTACTAAGCATACGAGTACAGGGTTTAGTCCTTTCATGCTTATGTACGGGTTTCAACCAAGATCACCTGTTACAGTAGGATTCTTAGGACTTCAGCATGATGCAACACGTAATTTTTTGCAAGATATGTAGGAAATGTTACAAGTTGCGAAGGAATCTATTAGAAGTGCTCAAGACCGAGATAGGTTTTATTCTAATAGACATCGTTCACCTAGAGAGTTCTCTGAAGGAACGATGGTGTATTTGCGAGTTCCGAAAGATTCCGAGACTTTACGGACAGGTAGATCTCCGAAATTATCCCCTAGATACTGTGGACCATTTCGTGTTGCACGACGGATTGGTTCAGTTGCATATGAATTGGATTTGCCTTCTCATGTGAAAGTTCATCCTGTATTTCATGTCAGTAGACTTAAGGAAGTACTTGGTGGAGCAGATCAGCTAGTTACTCCTCAAGAACACGACATGACATTTGTTCCGCACGAACCTGAAAAGATTCTTGGATTTCGTGAACGAAGATTGTGTCATACGCTTATCACGGAATACAAGATCAACTGGAAGGATCGTGTTGAGGAGGACGCTACATGGGAGACATTGACTTTTCTTCAGAGAGATTACCCTGGCTTTTTAGTGAGCTCAGGAGTGAGCTCTTAGAGGAAGGGGAGTATGTCATGTGCACAGTGGGTATCTACCGTGTGCTATACGCATGCAAGACTAGTTTCGAGGCTTGGGGAAGCTTGGAACTAGGCAGGCTGATTGACGAGCTGAGTTAGGGATATATTAACGGGCGGGCACCCAAGTATGGACGGGCGGGCACCCAAGTGTGGACGCCCGATGACCGGCCAAGAGCCTATAAAAGGGTGGCCAAGGTTAGTTATTGGGCATAGAGAGTCTCGCGAGTTTGTGAGAGCTCTATGGTCTTGGAGCCTGGATCTAGTGCAGACATGCACCTGCTTTATGCAACCGAGGCCGGCAGCAGTCTCGAGGCCCGCGAGGGCAGCTTCGTGTGGGGGTATGGGACGTCACAAGGAGGAGATTGGTCGGTACGTCATCCTAGTTAGCTCAGCTCGTGGCTCGGTGGGAACAACCAAGACTGTGGGCTCGCCCACGGCTGTCATGGTTGGGAGGTGAGTCAGGCTTGCACCCCCTTGCTTGTTTGTTTGTTTGTTTGTTTGCAGGATTCGAGTTTCGAACCAAGATCGATCACGAGGGGATCCATGGGGATTTGACAGGTGGGCTGGACACTATCTCGGGGGCCAAGTACTCCGCCTTGGAGGAGTTGATTTTCACCATGAGGGGACAAGATCCTGGCACCTTCTAGAGTTTGGACACACTCTATGTGGATGAGTGGGCTTGTTGCCACCGGGGGGGCTTGATTTGTATCATGGCAGGTACCAATAACCATGCTATCAGACCATGCCGGATCCTCCTTCACTTAGAGGACCCCTGGCAATCAGAGTGACAACAGAGTGTCCACATTCTAGAGAGCTTGATCCAGGACACTGTGATTGACACACAGATTGTATCTGGGACACTCACCTTCAGAGAGACAACAGTGTCTGCATTCTAGAGAGCTGATCTAGGACACACTGAGATCGGCACACAGATTACCGAGATCGGCCAGAGAGACAACTGAGTGTCCACATTCCAGAGACCTTGATCCAAGACACTGAGATCGGCACACAGATTATCGATATCTGGGACACTCGCACCTTCAGGCAGGGATCAGCTGCAAATGGATCTTGAATCCAGGCTTAGAGAGATCAATTTGTTCTTACAGAAGGCAGCCCAGGATAGACTCATCATGTTCTGTGAGCAGGAGGGGAGCCCTCGCAGAAGTCTAGCTTTGCATCAGAGGTTGCAGGAGCAGACCCTACACAACCCGTGGCTGGAGTCACAGATGGAGACAGCCGGCAAAGAGATCTGTTTGATTGAGGAGGGTAGGGTGGGTTTCAGGTATGATGCCCGTGCATCTCTCTGGTCCCAGGCAGGAGATAGGGTTACGCGGGATTTATTTGAGATTACAGGTCCTTACCACTGCTGAGACGGGGTCCGCAGGCTGTCCACCTGGTACCATTGAGTCAGATCCCCTGCAGAGGTGCGGGCCATTGCCGCATATTTCTATAGAGGGATCCCTCGGCCGGTCCTCTTACCCCTCACATTGAGGCTGTGAGAGAGAGAGAGTGTCCCACCACATGCGCGAGGTGGTCTCCCCTGGTCTACAGAGGTTCTTGAGCACGCAAGTGCCATGAGTGGATGGCCTGCTGATTTCTCTTGTCCTTCACTGCTGGGACCTCATGGAGGATGGTTTTTGGGTTGCATTCAATGAGATCATGATCACTGGCCACATGCTGGCGGAAGGGACCCACTTGATTCCCAAGGATGGTGGTGACCATTTGAGGTACGTCGGTGGCACCACATAACCTTCTCATTAGTGTCTACAAAATCCTTGCCCATTAATCGCTGCCTTCAACCTCATCTCCCAGATCTGATTCATGATGGGGTTCATCCATGATAGGAGCATCCTGATTCCTAGATGTCATGTGCACACACATGTACATGCTAATCTCAGGTCTAATCCTAGAGTGCAGCCAGATAAAGAAGGATTAAAGACTTATCAGAACCAGGGAATAGGAGCATAAGTTGCTGTTTTTGGCAGGGATTTGTCTCACGGACAGTGTGGGTTGCTGGCGGCCAGCAAAAGAATGCATAAATCCTGTCGGCTGAAGCACATGAAGAATTTATTGTCCTAGACCTGGCCGACAGCAGTCGGCCAGTCCATGGGGGTTTTCCAGCCTATAAAAGGCATAATTGCTCATCATTTTTGATCATTCAACTCCTTTTGAGTTGGGTCATAGAACTAGGATTTTGTTTAGGTATTTTACTACCTTTTCAAGGCAGCCCATGGCTGCAAGGATTTATGTACCTTTTTGTACCATATGAAATACTGAATTTCCAGCTCTCTCTCTCTCTCTACTCTCCCTTCTGTCTGCGTTTTGCCATCAGCGTGTTCTAGATGGTGTTTAGGGCTGAAAGAAGACTCTCAGAGCTTCCGCAGGTAGCACTGGATAACATCTTCACTTTTAGGGAGGTGACTGCCACCACGGCCCACTTCTGACATAAGGATATGGTGGTGCTACTCCTAGACTTTGAGAAAGCCTATGACACAGTGGATTGGGCTTTCCTTGAGGGCACCATGCATCGGATGATCGGATTCTTGGCAAGATGGATTAGGGGGGTCTTTGCTCTTTATTCCACCGCCTGGTCCTTATCCAGGGGGCAATAGGGGACAGATTCCCATCACTAGAAGAGTTCATCAAATGTGTCCTCTCGTCCCCTTCCTTTTCCTCTTTGTTGCAGAGGAGAGCAATGTTTCATCCACTTAGGGGACAGGGCTACAGGGTCTTGGTCTCTTCATCTGATTGCAAGAGGAGCTGCTAGGCTTGAGTTTGCGGATGATACAGCCGCCTACCTCTCATGAGAAGAAAGGAATCTGCAAAGGTTTGTGCAGGCTATCGAGGACTTCTGCTTGGCCTAAGGCACTTAGATCGACTAGCACAAGTTGTGTGGTTTTTGGGTTGGATCCTCACCCATCCCGGCTTGGCATCCAGTTGAGTCTTTCCACTGGATACCCAGCAGCACCTCGTCAAATATTTGGGATGTCAGGTGGGGATTGACATAGAGCAGCAGCTTGCCCCTCTTATTTTGATCATTTGGACTAAGCTCCTTTATGGAGCACCGCCAGCCTCTTCCTTTCCGCCGGTTGCTGGTGGTGGCCAACTGGGTGCTCATTTGCTTCCTGCTGGGTGTTCTCATGGGCATGCCTTGAACAGGTGCAACGGTTGATCCAGGACTTCCTTTGGAGAGGGAGAAACGATGGCCCGCATGGGGCAAGTTGGCTTGGAGGGTCAGTATCCAGCCTCGTCATCATGGTGGTCTGGGCATCATTGATCTAGCTATTCACAGCAGACCCCTTCTGGGAAAACTGGTTGTTTGAGGCCTTCAGCTAGGGGGTGAGCCCTGGACCTTCCTATCGGCTCAGATATTGGCCTGCACCCTGTCTCTTGGTGGACCCTGGACCCTACCTCTCAAGGGACTCTAGTGGACCCTGGACCCTACCTCTCACGCGACTCCAGTGGAACGAGGGGAAGTGGCCAATGCATGATCCCTATGACAGTGAGGAGGCTCCCAGCACCCCTTTCTTTGCTTACACCGCACAGCCGGCGGGCCGCAAGATTCAGATGCCAGAAATCAAGGCACTCGAGTAGTACTAATCCTAAATCCTAAACCCTGTCTCTTGGTGGACCCTAGACCCTACCTCTCATGCGACTCCAGTGGAACAAGGGGAAGTGGACATGACATGATCCCTATGACAGTGAGGAGGCTCCTAGCACCCCTTTCTTTGCTTACACCGCACGGCCGGGCCGCAAGATTCAGATGCCAAAATTGAGGGCACTCCAGTAGTAGTAGGGCACTGGCAATCTCAGGGCCTCCCTCAGTTTTTCTCAGACTTCTGGAAGAGGCTGTGGGACAGTTTTCCTCCACGAAAGATCACTCTCTTTCTATGGCAGTTGGCACATCGGAGCCTAGTAGTTGGCACTTGGCTGGCCATAGGAGGTAGGCGAGCAGTTTGTTCGAGGTGTCGCCATCTCCACGAGACCTAGTGTCATTGACTTTGGGATTACCTGAAGGCTCAGTAGGTTTGGTGGCAGATTCTTTGCATTTTCACTATGGACCGGGCCCCCTCCTGCACAATTACTTGGGGCACAGTTGCTTGGGCCATTGGGGCCAAGGCCGCCATGGCATATGAGGAGGAGGGTGGGGGACTTGCCCTGCATGTCTCTCATCTTCGTATTTGTGCCCAGCTCTATCCACTGATGATTGGACTCCCGTTCCAAACAAAGATGGGAGATTTGCAGCAATATTGCTATGTGGCACATTTGAAGAGCTCGCTGTAGCAAGGTCAAACTGGAGCATCTGGCTCGACATTAGGACCTCAATGGAGTCTTCTTGGGCCCTTTTATTTGGTAGTTTAAGGGAGTCAAACCTTTTCTCTTAAGAAGAAACGTTTTCTAATTTGAAGCTTCAAAACGGCTACTTTATTCGAATTTGAATTTTGGAGGGAAAATGGAATTTAAAATCTAGCGGATAAAACCATATCATGTAACATATCTATGGAAAGCTCTTGATGCGTAGATCACGGATCTGTAATCTCCGCTCAAATCGGAGCTTGTATGTAGAAGTTATGGAGGTCCGAAAATTGTAAAATTGCCCCCCCTCCCTTTTCAGGGGAAAAGTACACCCTTTGACCACTCTTACACCTCTCTTAATCACCCATGGTTTTTGCTTACATGGCGGGCTCCTATTTGTCAAAAAGTTAAACGTTTCCATAACCTCATGGCAAATTAAAGGGCCCAAAAAGACTCCATTGAGTTCCTAATGTATTATTCATACCCTCCTTGGATAGTGGGGGAAGCTTTAGGGTGGATCCGACCGTATATGCGGAAGCGTTGTGAGGCCTTCCTGAGGATTTGGTGTCGCGGTCCCTTTCTCATTGACGGTGGTGAGCCCACTTGGCACTATAGACCACCTGTGTGGTTGTTCCCCCCTTCCCTCATTGTATGAGACAGCCTTGTCCTCCCAGAGCGGCCAACCGAAGGAGAAGAGCATCCTTCCCCTTTTTTCTGTTTCTTGACTCCACTTGGCACTATAGACCACCTGTGTGGTTGTTCCCCCCTTCCCTCATTGTATGAGATAGCCTTGTCCTCCCAAAGCGGCCAACTGAGCATCCTTCCCCTTTTTTCTGTTTCTTGACTCACTCTCCTCTATGGAGCCGAGTTTGTACAGCCATTATGCCTCTTTTGCTCGGTAACTAAAAGAAGGATCTCTTTCCTGGGGAAAAAAAGGATTTCACCAACAAAAATGCAAAAATAAAGAAAAAAAACAAAGAGTTTGCACTCTCCAAAGTTTCCCAAGTACTTGTTGCAAACCAAAGTTTTTTACAAAATAATTTAAAAAAAACACCATTTCTCTTCTTTTCTCTCTTGCACCCAAACTTTATTCACTTCTCAACCACACGACATTGGTCAAAGAACAATATAATAGGGAAAAGAGGACCTCCATTAGGGAGCTGAGACTCAAGAAAAGTGTGGAAGGAGCATGGTGGCTCCCCGGCACCATAAATGTTATACTCCTTTCTAGCCCTATCTATAACTCTACTCATTCACACGCAAAGGAAGATTAGAATGCAACTTGTCGTGGGAATCTTACCATGCTTCCGAGCTCAGGCCTCTTGAAGTCCTCAAGCTCAACTAGTTGATTTTTTTTCATGGGAAAGAGATCCTTCTATTAGTTAAAAACATCCGCCGCCATAGGCTAAGTGCACATGCTCAAAACGCTCATAAATGCAACAGAGAAAAGAGGGAGGGTGGTTCCCTCCATGGTTCACCGCACTCGACGGGACCTACCTTATAAGGGGGGAGGGGGAAAAGCCAAACCGGTGGCGTGTAATGCCAAGTGATCTCGCCTGCCAATCAAAGAGAAAGGGCCCCCAATGCTAAGTGCACAAAAAAAGCCTCACACCATCTACGCATGTGATCCGAACCACCCCACTAGGAGGGTATGAATGATGTTAGTCCAAATAGAACAAACAGACTCAGCTGTGGAAGAGAAGGGGGTGGGGGGGGGAGTGGTGTAAAGTGCCCTTGCTGCAACGGGCCTGTCATATATGCCATGCAGCTATGTTGCTAATGATCTCCCACCTCTAGCAAGTTCGAGGAGGCCAAAGATCCGAAGATTTGTCACGAGAGGGTACAGTATCAATCATGTAGTAAGAGAGCCGGGGAGTGTGTCCTCTTGTAGCCTCCTCGTAGGAAAGAGTGGAGCCGATCTGTCGCCAGGGCTGCTGCCCCCTAGGTGATGATGCATGGCTCAGACCGTACCGTCCAAGTAGAGGAAAGGATCCTCTACCAAAAATGCTTTGGGATAATCCCAAAGGCAGTGCCGCTGTGACTCCATGGGATGACTGCAATGACGCACACACTGTGCCAACCAAGCGCCAACGGCGAGGTTGCAGTGGGCTAACTGCCAAAGGAAGAATGTGATCTTCCTTGGATGATAGCTTTCCCACAGGCACTTCCTTGCCATGTAATGGAAAAAGGGAGGGGTTGGGCTCTCCAGGCTGAAGGGGGCTTGCCACCCCTAATAGCCTTGGTCCCATTGGACATGCGTCAAGGGTCGGCTCTCCCAAAGCCAAAGTTGCCGAGACCTATTGTGGGCCACTTTGGAAGGTCAATGTGCCAATGGTGATCTCACTCGCTGGAGAGATCCGCCACTGAAATTCTTGGTGGGGGATAGGGTAAGTCGGCCCTAAGGGCCTATTGAAAAGATGGGTGTTGGTCCCCCATCCGAACTGAGGACTAATAGGGGAATATCATGTCGAGTGAAGGAGCCCAACCACTCCAAGGGGGAAGGATCACCACTGCAAAGGGGAAGGATCGTGTCAAATCGAGGGGGATGGCTGAGTCCATGGAGGATGACATGCCCTCACCTTGGATCCCAGCAAGAGGCATATGTCCTGTGCCTCTTGGAGGAGTCTACTGAAATTGGTCCACTCTCCCAAAGACTGAGTGGGTCCTTTTCTGAGGGGGCCCCATGCAATGTGAGAATGAGTGCCCAAGGGGTGGCCACTGGGCATCCTCAAAAGGGGGTTCCAAATCAACGGTTTGCAAAGTCTCGCCTGATCAAAGGCCGGGAGCAACTGGGTGAGGGTTGGCTTCCCAAGCTCTGATCAAAGGCCGGGAGCAACTGGGTGAGGGTTGGCTTCCCAAGCTCTGATCAACTAGTGGGAAAACGGTCCTCGAAGGAGGAGCTGAGGCATTGAGTGCAGGCCACACGCTAGAATCTCTCTTTGGTCACCTTGGCTGGTGGAGGGTCTATGCACTACTCATGCACATGGAACCGATCACCCTCACCCTCTGCAAGTTGCATCCATTGAAATTATCCAAAAGGGGTTTACTCTCTTAAGCCTGCCATGGGGTCCGATAGAGAAAGTAAGGCGGAGCTCTCATTAGTGCCATGGACGGCCAAAGGCATGTCATGCCTGGTGAACACTCCCAACCATTACCTGGAGGGGGTGTGGGGGGGGATCGGGCAGCCACACTGAGGGGGATGGATGAGTCGATGTCAAGGCTAAGTTTGTCCCTACCCCGTATCCTAGTGAGGCTCCTCTCCTGGGCCTCTAGGGGAAACTTTTTGAAAATAAGCCACTCTTGAGGGGGACCCATAGTCAAAGCTCACCACGATACATGCGGGCAAGCTCCCAACATGTGACCACTCACTGGGCAAACAGACTTCTAAATCAAAGGCTAACAGAGGTTCTCCTGCTTAGAGCTCCTGAGGAAGCATGTAGGATTTCATGGCCATGGAGCTGCAAGGTGGGTGGTTCGGTCTAGTGGTATGGGACACTAGGTTGGGGCCATCGGTACCACGCAGGCTCGTGGTAATGAGACCTCAGGCTCGGGTGTTAGTCGTTAGGGTTTTGGTTCTAAGTTGGATAATCCTTGGGCGTAGTCTGTGTAGACCTTACAGTAATTGTGCCACATATCCAACCTATGCGTCATGTGAGAGGACATGCCATGTAAAGGACACTCGAGCTCGCTATGGAACCACCCTCCTTGTACACGTGGACTTATCACGGAATGTGCACAGCCCCTTCAGAGAACCAGACACCCCCACCCCTTAGACCCAAGACCCCACTAGCTCCCCGTACATGTTGACTTATCACAGATTGCACACAATCAGTCCCTTTAGAGAGCCAGACACCCCCACCCCTCATACCTGAGACTCTGTTAGCTCCCCGTCTCCACCCCTCAAAATCGAGGCCATGCTATCGTCAACTCTAAATATACTCCAGCATCATAGAGCAGCACCACCCCAAACGATGGACATTGCCTCCTTGTACGTTGTCACATACGAGGAGGATCCACTACAAGGCACATTGGTTTTACTAGCCTTACCATTCATTGTACATACAGGACCCGTGTGGGCTTATTTTCTTTGCCTTTTTATGTTTCCATGTCTATGTTGTGCTCAATCTCATAAATGAATGCCGCAGCAATGAGCTTATTGATTTCCTCCTTTACAATTGCTGAATATTTCCGATTTGTTTGGTATGGTCTTTGTTTCATTGGACGTGATCCTGCTATGATGGGAAAGGTATGTTGTATCACTTCAGGTATAGGGGGGACTTGGGCATCATCGACCCCTCTATTCAAAGCCGCACCCTTTTGGGCAAGTAGATAGTTCACGGCCTTCTTCCGGGTGGCAAGCCTTGGAAAGAATTCCTCTGGCTAGGATATCTGCCCAAGCCCCACACCCCAGTTTTGGGAGGTCCTTGGCCCCAGAGTATGAGATGGATTTTCATGGAGATGTGGGCTTGTGGCTTTAGCCCTGCATTTGAATTTTGAGGACAGATTTGTTGCCAGCCTCTTGCACGCTTGGGATCAGAGTCCACTCCAATTGCATATCCACCGCATGACTACTTGACCTCTTGTGCCTAATAAGTGACCCCAAGGTCACTTATATAGTAATAACCAAGCTATTATTGGCTCTTGTTCTATTTATAAGCTTTCTTGCTTTATTTATAAGCTTTGCTGCTTTATTTATAAGCTTCTAACCATTATTAGCTCTAGAATATTAATTATAAGCTCTTAGCCAATCTAGACCTCTTCTTGCCAACACCCTTAGCCTACGTGTGAACCCTCTAGGTCCCCATGCCCTGGCTAGTCCTTAATACTAATCTTGGGTTAACCCTAACCCTAATCATGGGTTAGCACACGCCCCTAGCCCTAATCCTAGGCTTGTCGAGACGTAACAGTTACGTTACCTAGCCCCCCAAAACAAGTTTGTGATGGATATGTGAGTAGTATTCCATTGATCTTGTCTCCGTGTCTGAAGCCCCAATGAGGCCTTTGTAACACGCGGAAGCTCTGGGAGTCTTCTTTCAACCCTAAACACTCTTGGAAAACCATCTAATGCAAAAACGCACATATAGAGAGAGAGTAGAGAGAGAGAGATGTGCTGAAAACTCAGTATATTCATATGGTACAAAAAGGTACTTGTCTGCAGCCCTAGGCTGCCTTCTTGAAAAGGTGGAATACACCAAAACAGTCCTACATAGATGACCCCTAATGACTCAAACCCCTAGAGGGAGTGAATGATTAAAACAAGGAGCACTTGGGCCTATTTATAGGTCCCTTGGTCACTTGGTAGACTGGCCGGTCAGTCATAAATTCATTAATGCCCCTTTAACGCAGCCCCGACTGGTTATACTCCTGGATCATGATGCGCCTGCTGCTGCTGCCCTTGTCCTCTGGTTCAGCCAACCTGTTCTGTGAGCAGCCGACAGCATCCTCTCCATGTTTTCCATGCCTTGCTCCAACCTACACCGCTAAAAGTGCTCTGTGCTCCATCATCCTGACTCTACCTTGTTCATACTCTTTATCTAGTTGCCTCTTCTGGATTTAGCCCCAAAATGTCCATGGCATCTATGATGCACATGACATCCCCCTCTGCTAAACTTGATGACGGGATTCCAACCTGCTCTTGGATGACTGTCATCATCCCAATCTTGTCCCAAAGTCCCTCTGTCATCATCCATCCCTGGCAACCCTTTTTCTCTAAAAACCCGGCCTGTTCTCCAAACCACTCTGTCTCTTACGAAGATCTATGCATCTGTTTTCCTCTAGTCCACAATCCATTCCTGCCCTGACTCTGAACATTGTCTTGGTCTTCATTCCTGGGAACTGAGTCTGGCACTCTCACATCACCCTTGGAGGATAAACCTCCCTTGGGACCGTTGCCTGAGAACCTATCTGGCTCACAGGACTGCCATCCCCTTTGGCACTGTGGAACACCACCAAACAAACCTCCTGGGAGTTCTTCCCGATCTGTGTTCTTGCCTTGGGCTTTGAATCCGTGTACTTTCCTGTACCTTGGACCTGTACACCATCATCTGGGACTGAATCAGTGTTTAGCTTTGCTGAGCCTGATGCTCTGATACCAATGTAACACGCGGAAGCTCTGGGAGTCTTCTTTCAGCCCTAAACACTCTTGGAAAACCATCTGATGCAAAAAAAAACGCAGATATAGAGAGAGAGTAGAGAGAGAGAGATGTGCTGGAAATTCAGTATATTCATATGGTACAAAAAGGTACTTGTCTGCAGCCCTAGGCTGCCTTCTTGAAAAGGTGGAATACACCAAAACAGTCCTACATAGATGACCCCTAATGACTCAAACCCCTAGAGGGAGTGAATGATTAAAACAAGGAGCACTTGGGCCTATTTATAGGTCCCTTGGTCACTTGGTAGACTGGCCGACTGCTGGTCGGCCAGTCATAAATTCATTAATGCCCCTTTAACGCAGCCCCGATTGGTTATACTCCTGGATCATGATGCGCCTGCTGCTGCCCTTGTCCTCTGGTTCAGCCGACCTGTTCTGTGAGCAGCCGACAGCGTCCTCTTCATGTTTTCCATGACTTGCTCCAACCTACACTGCTAAAAGTGCTCTGTGCTCCATCATCCTAACTCTACCTGGTTCATACTCTTTATCTGGTTGCCTTTTCTGGATTTAGCCCTCAGAATGTCCATGGCATCTATGATGCACATGACAGACTTTTGGTGATGATGCAGCTAAAGTAGAGACCTAGACACCTCTGATCTCAATAGTGCATCACCCGTCTTACAGTCCTTGAAGAGACAATAACCAAATCTCCGTGGTATCTCATAATACATTAGTTTGAATAGACACTGCTCCTGGACAACCATGCCCGGCTTGTCCGATACGGTTGATCTTCTAGTAAATGTGTGGCTATACTCGAACGGGGGAAGAGAATCCAATTGGTGATGCAGGAGTACGAACATGTAGTATGCCCCTCTTGTGTAAGCTGCCTAGTAGACTCAAGTGCCAATCGTGGGAGATGGTCTTTGTTCATTGTGTGTACATGGTAGATGTAGATGATGGTCTGGAAAAGAGCAGTCGGGTTGCCCAAACCCAGCAAGAACAATCTCATGTGGTACCAATTACTTCTCTCCATCCTCTTCCGATCAGCCTCGCTCAAGTCTGGTCCCAAAAATGAAGCACCATACATCACAGAGCAGGCCTCATTAATGTGTCAAACAGTGAGCTCTTAGTGCTCTGCTCATGAAAGTGAGCCTAGAAGCAGTCTCTGTAATCGAGCCAAGGCTGCAGATCCCCTTTCTAGGCCGCGGCCTTGGCAGGCAGTCACATAGACAAGATAGGACCACTGAAGGTAGCCTTGAGGTATACATATGAAGAGACAAGGTCAACTCCCTAACCTCTGTACATGAAAGATTGTCTAGATGCGATGCCATCAGTATAAGAGAGCATGATCTTGGTTTTATCAAGATTCACTGTGAGGTCCCTCTCATGACAGAAATGCTGAATTGCATCAAGGTGTCTCTGCAGCCCCTCTGCTGAATCTGGTATGAGATGTTAAAAGTCCCGAGAGAGAGGTGGTAGTGGAAATCATAATCCGGCTTAAACTATGAAGGGTGAATAACCCCATTATTTCATTTAAACAAAAGATTGTTCATCTCTTTTCTTTGCATTCATCTATTTTAGCTACTTTTCTTTGCATTTATCTAAGAAAAGAGAATATTAAAGTAGTTAATAAGCCGTCATTGGTAAATTTAAGAATTTTTTTATTTTTTAAACTTCTCTACGGCTATAAACAACTTGGCCCTGGCAGTAATAGCTATTGAAAAGAAAAAGAAAATTTCTCCCACACACCTGAACTTGCTGCCGCCACTTGCTGTGGTCGGGTGGAGAGGAAGGAAAGAAGAAATCAATTACTTTAATTCTCCCCTTAGTAACTGATTTTTTTCCTCTTGATTAAGCTTTAATCCCATGATTTTTCTACTTTAATACGTCAATAATGGCTTTGTCTTCAAATTGATTATGGGCAGCTCTCCACCTTCCATTATGGATTTCTATCATGAGTAGGGGTTTAGTAATTTGACAATTGAGCTTAAGCCTCCTTCAATTGTTGATTCTATCCATACATTAGGAAATTGTTGATTTTATCCATAAGTTAGGATCATGGAGAGGCTAAGAATTGAGAAAAACCACTTTTCATGAGAGAGGTTGGTTTTGGGCTTCATAGAAGTGGTTTTTGAGGAAAAGGTGACAATCTCTCTGTGCCCTTGATCTTGTTCTCAATCCTATGGTTTAGAAAATTTCCATAAACCTTTCAAGCTTTGTCGAAGAGTCCTTACATCTTGTCTTCTTTATCCTTTGGATTTTTCCTTTTCTTCAAGTGCAAGTACCCATCGCTCATGTGAGGGGACCTCATGTACTTCTTGAAGAAATTAATCAAACTCATAAATACATCAAGGAATAAACCATAGACTTGAATCAAATTGACAAGATTGAGCATAAAATAAAACATGAGATAGAGTAGACATCATCATCAACACACTATTGGGTGCAATCTCCCCTCTCATGAGTATAGTTCCCACTTCCTAGACATGAGTATTTTGAGAATTGTATTCAATATATATAGCCCAAGGAGCTAATAAAAGTTGTACGTACAAAGTTGGGCTTGCTTTTTCACTTTTACAAAAATAGCTCAAACACTAGAGCTTGTTTACACACTAAGTGTAAACAACCAAAGAGGAAGGCAATGTAATTAAAACAAACTCGATAGATAATATTGAGGTCTTCTTCTTTCTCTAATGTACTTGCATGCAAATAGAGAAAAATGTACTTGCATGCAAATAGAGAAAAATTAACAAAATGTCACAACATAAAGTAAGAAACACCAACAACCATTAATCTGAGCACCTGCAATTAAATATCTGAGCACCTGCAATTAAATATCTCGCTAAAGTTGCAACATGTGGTACAAAGAACTTATAGCAATAGTGTTACATAATGTCCAACGGAGACGCCCGGATGCTAGTGTGTCATCCTCGTTAATTGGTATTGTGGGTGATCAACCCCACATTAAATACTGATTACCTAGTGTTATTGGTATAGCTTGAGAGCATACTTGACGGGTGTATGTCGTTGAGATGTAACAAGTAGTGCCATACTTGACGACTGTGTGTGGTCGAAGTGAAACAAGTGGACTATGCTAGACAACTACACACGGTCAAAGCGTAACAAGCTATTTATGCAAATGATGTGCCAAGCTAATTGAAGTGTAACAAGTGGTAATACATGCCATGCTAGATAATGTGCATAATGATACTCTCATCATAGTGTAACAAGTGGTGAGTGTATGTTATGTGCTTGTGCCTATCAACGTTTAGTATTGGGATTAATTGTGGATACAACAATTAATTTGAACAACTAATGTGTTTACATTTGTGTTATACGTAATGAGCAATGCGTGTATTGCATGTGGAGGGTCTTGTCAATATCATCTCGGATTATTATTATTTCGTATTATTTTACTGGCCATGTGCCAAATGATTATACATATTATTCATGCACGCTTTGTGCATGGCATTGCTATATTACCAGCACATTTGAAGGGCATAATTTTTCATGCCCTTATTGTGAAGGGTACATGGCAAGAGGGTTTCAAAGGCTTCACCATATTTATTGGTCATCAATAAAGCTAGCACATTGAAATTTTCTTTTCTCACTATTATTATCAAGATTACTTTTCAACTAATGGGGTCACTTCTTTTTAAAGAAGGGGTCTTGATGTCAATCTAATAGAAATCAATCATTTATTGAATTTTTTTCTCCAAAAACAAGTGTCACATTCCCATATCACATGGTAGTATCATTTTTCCTCACTCCCCGTATTTTTTCCTATTTTTTCCCATTTTCTCTGTGGCTTGGGAGATGAAGAGGATTTTGAAGTTGACAAAACACACCATTCTTATGGCAGTTGAAAGCCTTCTTCTTTTCCTCTTTTGAAGCAAAAGAAATGGTATTGGTCATCAATAAAGCTAGCACATTGAAATTTTCTTTTCCAACTATTATTAACGAGGTCACTTTTCAACAAATGGGGTCACTTCTCTTTAAAGGGGGGTGAATGCAATTCCTACATTTATTCCACAAAGTGAAGAGGATTTTGAAGTTGGCAAAATATACCATCCTTCATGGTAGGTGAAAGCCTTGTTCTTTCCCTCTTTTGACAAAAGAAGCCTAGAAGAGGATTTGAGGAATGGGAGACCATTCCACATGGAGTAGAACATGCCAATCCTTTGTGACTTAACTTCTAGGGATAGGAAACCATCAAGTCTATGGGCTTTGTTGTTGGAAATGAAGGATGAACCTTAACTAACTTTACACAATGCACCATACAATATACCATAGCCTATATATATTAGCACCTTGAGAATAAAATTGATTAAAAAACCTTCTTGCACACGAGGCAAGGCTTCACAATTGACATATTTGATCTAATAAGCTGTACCTTCAAATAAGCAATGGAAAGAAACAAGTTCAAAGGCTGAAGAGTACGAGCAAACAAGCTATTGGCTTAGATTATATCATGTTAATTAGCTTATATCAGGTTAATTAACAGCAACAATAACAATGTTAATTAGCTTATATCAGCTTAATTAACAGCAACAACAACAATGTTAATTTCTTACAAAGGAGGTCACCCATGGACCCTCAAGTGAATATAAGAATGAAAAAAATGAGGCCATAACAAGCTGTGATATGCTACAAAATAAAAAATAAATGATTACTTGGGTAGGAAAAAAAGAAAGAAAAGAGGAGCTTTCATTTTAAAGCTTTGAGGGAGCACTGCTTCTTCAGCCACTTGATGCCCATGGCGGTGCCTGATTTCACTTTGAGGGCGCTTGTGTTGGCGGCGGATTTGGCCAGAACGGCGGAGCTATTGGCGGCAGAGAGGACCTTCTTGTTGATGGTGGTCATCTTCTTGCGGGTGAGGAGGTTCTTATGGCTATGGAGGGAAGGGTTGGGGTCGGATGAGGAGGATTTTTTGTTCTCTTTTCCACATTTCCCTCTGTTGTGGTGGTGGTGGAGGTGGGTGGTGGTGGTGCTAGTCTTGTTGGCGCCCAGCTTCTCATCGTTGAACTTGTAGTCCCACTGATCTGCCCAGCCCAAGCCAAAGGACTCTCGCCGGTTGTAGGAATTGATGCTCAGCGAGCCCATGCCCCAAAACACACAGCGCGCGCGCGCGCGCGCACACACGCACTGTAATACACTACACTAAATTGCACTCTCTCTTGTGATGAGGAAGGAGCTCCTACTACAGCAAATGAGATGGGCCGCAAGCTTGGGGTAGTAAGCGCCCCCTTAATTCGCACTAAAATTCGGCCGTTGCAGAATTATTTTGACCGTTGCGAATATGACCCAACCCTCTTTTTCAAAAAAACGGAAGAAGGCTTTGCGTTTTTTAAACAAGGTAGATTATGGGCTATTTTGTAGGCATCTTCTTTTTTTCTCTCTCTCTCTCTCCCGGGGAGGGTGGATTTTCCTATGCATTTGCAGGGAAATTTTAAAGGGTGTCCCTCTTCACCATCTAAAATAAAATTTTAGAGGCTATCCTCACTTTTTGACTTTACCAAAGAGGTGGGGTACCTACACCCACTTTTTGACTTTACCAACTAGGGCACCTAAGCGCTCATCAAACTCAATCTACCATGAAATTTTGAACCCTTCCCTTCGTTTAAAAGGTAATTGTGTTTTCACCCTTTTTGTGAAGGTTTTAACCCCCTACCCCCTTGGAAGGGTACTCCAACCTTCAAATTCTAGCGCTTCATGAAAACTCAAAACAATGACCGCTCCCCACTTGTGTGTGTGTGTGTGTGTGTGTGTGTATGCGCGCGCGCGCACGCTCTATTTGTCTATGATTCAGCTCTCTTTCCCTCCCTCCACGAAAAAACTAGTTTAGCTCTATTTGTCTATGATCCCGCTCTCTGTCCCTCCCTTCCTCCACAAACAAACTAGTGAGGGCTTCAAACCCCCTCCCCCCTCCCCCTCTCCCTCTCTCTCTCATCACTCAAGGGTGTCATGCAAGGGTGAGCATAGGCTCCTCTCTCTCTTCTTTTCATACGGATGTCTTCGTACAAGGAGCATGCCATGGGAGATAAGTTCCACTTTTCCAAGATCTTTGTTTAGAAATTCATAGCTTTAAAGGTCAAACCTTAGGAACCCTAAGGTTGCACGCCTTTGTGTATTAACTCTTTGAGTAAATAATTAATATTTCATACCCAAAAGAGCCATTTTCAATATATTCCACCCATGTCTCCTTGCTAATTAAATGAAACAACACTATTCCATGAGTTAAAAAAATACTTTTACAGATTTTGATGAAAGGCTTATTCTAACTAATATCTTTCTTGTTTGATATCTCCTTGTATTGGAAGGTATGAAGCCTAGCGCATTGCATACCTCTCTCTCTCTCTCTCTCTCTCTCTCTCGTTGAGGGGTGCAGCAACACCCATCTCTCTACATGGGAGCTTTATGTGTGTGTGTTACATTAGACACCCCCACCATAGGAACACACTTCTCTCTTTGAAGGGGCATGGGAGCTCTATGTGTGTGTGTTACATTAGACTATCCCCACCATAGAAAAATGCTATTGAAATGAAATCATTAACTCAATCATAACTTTTATTTTATACACATGCCAAAAACACATTCATTTAAGACAAAGGACAAATCATTTCTATTAAGAGAAGGAGGAGTACATCTTACAAGATTCCTTCACCAATTAAAACAACATAGAATTATTAGAATTAGTTTTTCGAGTTGCGTTGTTTATTGAAGGGAAAAAGTTGTTACCTGCTAGCATCCAAATAGAAAACATGTATTAGTACCATAGTTTTCAAATCTTATAAAAGCATGTTCATTGTCCTTCCTCACATGTTCTAGTGGTCACAATAAATAACTTTTTAAGAAAAAACCAAGACCGAATAGTAAATGAAACACAAAGAGTTATAAAGATTGCGTAGTTCATTCAATCAGTTAGTTTAAGCATTGTGTCCAAAGTAAAGGCTAGGATGCTAAATGAGTGCCTTACAAGGTCTATGTATTCTTATAGTGAGTCTTTATTCCTTACAAGGTCTATGTATTCTTATAGTAGTGAGTCTTTATTCCTTACAAGGTCTATGTATTCTTATAGTAGTGAGTCTTTATATTGGGGGTCCAATCCCTTACATCAATTGACAAAGGTGAGTGTTGAAGTCCTATGCAACACTAGGCTTACATCCAAATGAGGTCCTCATAAAGGCGTACATTCATGTATAATTTCACAAGATTGGAAAAGAGGTTAATTAATTAAGGGAGTTAAAATAGACAATGTAAAGACATAATGATACAATTAGGTTGTTGAGTGTATTTGTTAAAAAGGACCCAAAGTATTGATGAGAGGATAAATTTTCATAAATTAGGATCTCAAGACATTTGTGGAAGAGAGGAAGTATTGTGTGACTTTAGAAAAGAAGTATTGTGTGACTTTAGAAAAGAAAAATAGTTGAGAAAAATTTTCATAAAGGATCTGGAAGAGAGGAAGTATTGAGTGACTTTAGAAAAGCAAAACAGTTGAGAAAAATTGAATGACAAAGGGAGATAAAGTATGTGTGCATGTACCTGCCTTAAGCCCTAGCTAGGTCACACACCTAGTGTCTGTGTACTCACCTTAAGCCCCGACTAGGTTACATATTGGTGTGTGTACACACATACCTAGGTCACACTAAGCGTGACATAGGTGTGTGTGTACTTACCCCAAGCCCCAACGTGTTGAAAAGATGCAGGGAGGAGAGAGCTTGAGCTCTTGCAAGCACACACACACTCACACAAACCCTAGAAGAGAACACACAAGGTGAGAGGCTGAAAATTCTTCTTCTTCTTCACACAACCAAAAAAGTCTACAAAGAAGATAAAGTGACTAACACACATAATAGAGTATATACAAGCGGTCCATAATGTGAACACGCTAAGAGGAGTGGGTAGATTGGACTAGTCGGTGTAGTCTAGTTGTAGAATCTTTGGCGAAGATATGTCGGTGCCATCTACCAAACCCGCCAGTGATATAAATGTCAAACGGTCAAGTAGATGCTCGGGGGGTGCACTACCAGAAAACCCTAGGTATCATGTGCGTTCAAGAGGTATTTAAAAAACCCTTAACTAATTTTTTTCACCCAATAAAACAACCCCTCTTTACTTATGAACTAACGGATTTTTTTCTAAATTTGAATAAAAAAACCCCTTTGTTAATGTAATCCTATTAAATTTTCTCAATGTATCTAATTAAAAAACCCCTCCTGCTGAACTCACATGGTACACTAACATTTTTTGAGGTGAACCCCCCAAGGGTAGGTGCATCGTGAGTGTCAGCTCATGTTGAGGTTGACATCTCAACACTCCCCCTCCTCAAGCTCAACTCCAGCTCATGAACTCCAAGAATATCTCAAAATTTACAGAGCTTCTCAGTTCCCAAGGCCTTCGTGAAGATGTCAGCGACCTGATCCTATGTGCTGACGTAGGCCAAGTCGATGTCGCTTGTTGCCAAGACTCTCCCTGATGAAGTGGTAATGTACCTCAATGTGTTTCATCCGTGCAGCATTGATGAAAACTGGGTTCCTCGCCAACTGTATATACTGCTAAGATTGTCACAATATATGACAATCTTTCTCTCCACATGAAACCCCAAATTAGTAGTTTGCATAACCAAGCTACCTCACATGCTGCCACCGCAGCTCCTTTGTACTTTGCCTCTGTACTCGACAAGGCAACTGTGGGATGCTTCTTGCTGCTCCATGTCACAGCATCACTCTCCAATAATAACATAAATCCAGTGGTGGTAGATCTCCTGTTTGAGATGCTACCTGCCCAATCTGCATTTGTGTACCCATTTAGCTCCAATGGTACACCTGCTGCACAAAACAATACATAATCAACAGTGGCTCTCAAGTACCGAAGTGTGCATCACACACTGTCAAGATTTGGTTTGCGCGAAACCTGCATAAATTGGCTCTCTAAGCCAACAGAGTAACTCAAATATGGCTTGTTGATCGTGACATAGATCAAACTCCCCATAATCTTCCTGTACATAGTGGAATCCTCTAACACATAACCTATCCGCACTAAGCTTGCCGTTTTGATCTAATGGCACTGAGATTGGCTTATAATCAACCATCCCATACTTGGACAACATGTCCAATACATATTGTCTTTGTGACAGCCAAATACCCTTCGGTGTGTGAATGACCTCAATTCCCAAAAAGTAGTACAGATCTCCCAAATCCTTCATCTCAAACTTCCTTTTGAGAAGACTTTTCACATGCTCAGTCTCTTTCAAGTTGTCACCCCCAACAACAAGATCATCTACATAAATGCTGATGATCACAATACCCTTATCACTCTTGTGCACATACAAAGAGTGATCTGTATTTTCCATAAGAAAACCAATAGTGACAAGATACTCAACAATCTTGTCATGCCATGCTCGTGGAGCTTGCTTCAGCCCATACAAAGCCTTAAGAAGCTTACATACATACTCTGGGTGACCTGTATCCTCAAAACCTGGTGGTGGCTGATCCATATATACCTCTTCTTGCAAGTCGCCATAAAAGAACGTATTTTTTACATCCATCTGATGTAAAAACTAGCCTTTAGTTACAGCCATCGCAATCACAACTCTCACAGTTGCCATCTTTGCAACTAGGGCAAATGTCTCCTCATAATCAATCCCATGTGTCTGAGCATATCCTTTGCCTGCTTATACACCCACTTACAACCAATAGCTTTCTTGCCTTCAGGCAATGGCACCAAATCCCAAGTCTTAGTTCCATATACAATGCATCCATCTCCTCATCCATAGCTTTCTCCCAACACACATTTCCAATGGCCTCATCTTTTTGGGAGGCACCGACAAACGAACTCCAATTGAGGAGCTTTCTTCGCAGGAGAAAAGCTATAGGGCAACTATATTGTCCTTTTTCGGATGACATATTTCCAGCCCAAAACGCGTTTCGGGCACGTCTGAACCTCCGTTTTTCAGTTCGCAGGCGTCACTCACGGGCACTGGGGGTAAGTTTTGATTCTCTGCAGAACTCTATTTTTGGAACTGCGGGAAGAACGTATGCATAGAGTTCTCTATGCATTTTCATAGAGCACTCTATATATGCATAGAATTGTCTATGATATGTCCGAGAGGGGGAGAGAGATAAAAAGAGAAAAATCTCAAGAGAAAGAGTAGATTGATATGAAAATGAAGTACACACTTTTATAGGTTATAAACCTTATCTTTTGATTCTGAATCAATCAAACACACTAGGTGAGTGACACATGGCATGGCCACTAACATCACTGCTTACTTTACACACACATAATATCTTATCCACCTGTCCGTGCATTCACAAACATAAGCACACTTACACATAAGTGAGCTTTCATACCCTTTTAGGGGATGTTCACACACTCACACATATGGGTACACAAACAGTCGTACACACACACACACACACACACACACACACACGTATATATGAGGCTCTGAATACCCAACAAAGCCCCCTTTGGAGATAAGGTGGAAGTGTGATGTGAAGAACTTTTACTAGTTTTAGGAATACACATGCTCCAACTTTGGTAAGAACTTGGCTTGTTCTAGTTGCAACAGGCTTAGAGGGTCATGTAACTTGGCTCAGAGGCTGGCGAGCTTAGCCTCAATAGGTTCAGAGGCTCAACACTAGCATGGCTCATACATGGCTTCGAGGTTCATGTAGCTTATCCCCAACAAAGACTCAGAGACCAAGGTTACACTGGGAGTTAGTGGTCTATGTCCTACATTGGTTTCAACACAATATTCTCCCCTTACTTTAAATAGGGGTAAACTGGAATAAGGGAGCATTACATACATATAAGAAAAAAACACAGAGATTATTTTTCAGATTTTGGGAGACATCCTAGGCAGAGAACCCTTGATGCGCACACATAAAAATTAAACACATAAAATGTTGAGGTAGATTCCCTCCTCGATGCCAGTGATGTCCATAGCATGGTCACTTAGAGCTCGAGTAAGGATGATGACTTGAAATTGGTGATGAGGGTACATATGTCAATGAAGGCATATGAATATGTCGCCCAATGGAGCTTTCCATCCATGGAGGAATAGTCGATGGTGATGCTCTTGATGGAGCCCAAAGTGATGGTGACCCAAGAAAGTACATGTGAATAGGACTCATGATGAAAGTTGAGCAAAAAGCAGTGAAAGAAGGTTATGTGAATAGCTCAAAGAAAGCCCACCAAGATCACCATGTGGACAACCTCCTAATAATGGTCCCTTTACACAAGCTCTCAATTGTTAATCAAGGTTTTTGAGAAACTTATCTTCTTATGTCCTTTGTTTTGGTCACTACGGGCCACCACTTCTGCTCGAGCATGTATGGAGATACGTTATATGTGCTGTATGTAGTTACTGACCATGCGTGCCCCATTGCCTATGAGCAATGTGAAGGTTTTCTTCTTCTCTCTCTCTCCTCTGTCTTTTTCACTTGTACGTGTCAGACATAGGAGTTGGTGATTCGCACCCTGGGACGATATTGGGCCACCACCCTGAGAGGCTATTGGGCCACCACACGTGTCAGACATAGAAGTCCTTGTCGAGCGTGATTCGCACCCTGAGAGGCTATTGGGCCACCGCACGTACGTAACAAGTTGTCTGTTGTAGCTTGTAAGTCCCCACTATCATCCGCACAGCTTGCACTAAGTAGTAAGTAAAGATGAGCTTAGTGTATTGATTTTAGCAAGAAAAACAATAAAGGTTAGACTAGCAGCCCTTAGCTCTGTTTGATCTCATTAAACTAAGGCACTAACCTTAGTTTATTCTAATTAATCCATTGAGTACGGGGTAATTGTTACCTTAGAGCTTACATCGGTCATCTGTGCAGCCGCTGCAGTTACAAAGGGGTAGCCAAATTTTCGGTTTCATCTTTTATAATCCTATGAGCTCATTGCATTTGGTTGTGGCATACAATAAGCTTGATGCTCTTTCCCTTACCTCCAATGGACACTCCTGTGTACAAATTAATCAGATAAATAGAAAACATGAACATTATTAAGTCTTGTTTGATGATATTATACAATTAAGTTCACACAACACACACATCATGTAAGAAGGCAAGTCATATGGGTTAAAACGAGATTAGTTTATAATAATAGGATCTGAGAGACACAGTCATTATCCAATGATTAGCAGTCATTATCAAATGATTAACTTGCAAGTGTTTGCACATAAACATGAAGAGTAATTATGGTAGTATTTCTAGATAAAGAAGCTTAAGCATGCAACATGTTAAAATGTGATGGAAGCTCTACACAATGAGGACAGAGGATTTGGATGAGAATGAATCAACAATTCAAGGAAGATAATCACAGTTGTAACCAACATAACTACATGGGTTTTAAAAACCTAGTTGTTATTGGTTCATAACTAATGCCAGGAAAACTTTCAACGCAGCTATTTGAAGTTCTATTGATTTTGTGGCACAGGAAGTGGAGTCATGGACCCATATGCTAAGCCAAGTTCCCAAGCAACAGGTCGACGAAGCCTTAAATAATGAGGATTCACACATTTTTGTTTGGATTTGACAAGTTTATTATCTTTTCTTTGCTTCTCCACCCTTCTCGAATCTTAGACTTCAGGTATGTGGATTCTTCATGATTTTTTATTTTTTTGCTTTGGTCATGTTTATTCCCACATTTAGGGTTTAGAATTTCTACTAAGGCTAGATAGTGCATCCACATTTAGGTCATGTTTATTCCTACATTTAGGGTTAATTGCAAGGTTTTTGGGGTTTAGAATTTCTGCTAAGGCTAGATAGTGCATCCAAAGAGACTAGAACATGTGAAAACATTGAAAGACCTTGGGAGAGGAATGCACACATGTAAATGCAAGTATTTTCCACATACATGGGATGGAGGTCCCTTATGTGTGTCATAGTACGAGTCATAAGGGCCATGGTGTTGCACCATGCTTGGGTGCTTCTGATGCAGTTAAGGACATTTGCAGAGGAGATTGCATGCAGGGGCTAAGGTGCATATGTGGATGCTTTGGTTGATGCTTTGGATAAGGATCAGAGCATACACTTAGGGTCAACAGAGATAAGTTTGCAAATGAGTGCACATGTAAATTTGAGTGGCAAGCTTTCTTTAAAGAAGAGCAAGGTATCAAATGCAAAGGGGGGATTGGCTCATGCATCGCAATTGCAAGTACGACGAGAGGCAAGCAATGTCATACGTCGCTTCTTTTATGCAAAGGATATTCCTCATTGGAAAGTGAGAAGCCAATTCTTCTTGAATATGGTCAAGGAAATTGGGCAAGCAGGCCCTAGCTTCATGCCACCTTCATACAATTAACTACGCACAAAGGAGTTGATTAATGAGATCAAATGCATTGACAACGATATGCTTGACACACAAGATAAATGGAAGAAATATGGATGTACGATTGTGTGTGATGGTTGGTCTGATACTAGCCGCATAGTCATTATTAACTTTATGGCATGTTCAATTCATGGCACTGTATTCTTGAAATCTATAGATACCTCTAGAGAAGTCCGAGGGAGTATATTTTTTGAGCAACTTAAGTAAGATATACTAAATGTTGAGCCTACAAACATGGTTCAAGTGCACATGGACAATGCTTCTAATTGTATTTTGCTGGAGAAATGGTTGAGCAAGAGTGGCTAAATATATTTTTTACCAGGTGTACATGTGCCTAGATCTTCTATTTGAGGATATTGGTGAGCTTCCATGGGTTGCTCCCGTTTTGGAGAATGCAATAAAGATCATCTCCTTTGTAACACAGAAGCAAATAGTCCTTGCTTTGTTTCGAGATCATAGTAAAAAAGACTTGGTTAGTTTTGCGCCTACACAATTTGCATACATGCTTGATGAGAGATGTTACAAGGGATTGTGAAATCTAATTCTTTGTGATAAGTTTGGAAGACTCAAGGTTTTACGCACACTCAAAAAGCAGAGAAAGTGTCATCCATTGCGTATGGAGCAACATTCTGGCAAGAAGCTCGATTGATTGTGAACATATGTGCACCTATTTTAAAATTTTGCGCGTGGCTGGATAGGGAAGGAGCCACCATGGGCCTTGTTTATGAGGTCATGAATCACATGTAGAGAAGATAGAGAACATTCAAGGGGTTGATTCCACTAAGTTAAAACAGGTCAAAGATCTTTATATCGAGCATTGGTATATGTTTCATACACCCTTGAATGTTGTGGGCTATGTTTTGCATCCTATTTGGAAAGGAAAAGACCAAGATAGTGATCTAGAGGTGCATGATAATTGGATGACTGTTCTTGAGGCTTACACAAAAGGTGATGTGTAATAGCAAGCTAATATTCTTGATGAGTATGATAAGTACAAGTCAAAAGGAGGTTCATTTTCTGGTATAATTACAAAAGAAGCAAAAAGAATGCAAGAGGGTGTAAAATGGTGGGAAAAATTTAGGGCATGCACACCTAATTTGTAACAGTTAGCAATCCGAGTGCTCTACCAAGGCACTTGAGCTTCACCATGTGAAAGAAATTGGAGCATATTTTCTCTCATTCACACCAAAAGAAGAAACAGGCTCAAACGTTCACATACCGAAAAGCTTGTTTTTGTACACACAAACCTTCATCTTGTTTTTGTACACACAAACCTTTGTCTTATATATAAAATCAATGAGCGGGGTTATGAAAAGATAGAGGTTACAGTGGACATGCTCAACAAAGACAAGGATGATGATCGATTTGACTGCTCTGCAAGAGTTGTAGGAGGCTATTGAGGAGGAGGCTTAGGAAGTTAATCGTGGTGAGATCTCATGATTGTATGCTACTAAGGCCCTTGACTTTGATGATGATGATGATGATGGACGATGATGCTGTTCTTATTGTTGAGCTCTTTGCAGAGGGGAGACGATGATGATATGACTCTGTGTGTGTGTGTGTGTGTGTGTGTGTGTGTGTGAGAGAGAGAGAGAGAGAGAGAGAGAGAGAGAGAGAGAGAGAGAGAGAGAGTGCTCAAGAAAGAGAGTAGTATGAACTCAATGATTAGATTGATGTGATTGAAAATGAAGTACACCAAGCACATGCTTTTATAGGTTTCAAACCTTACTTTTTGACTCAATCAAACACACCAGATGAGTAGTGACACATGGCATGCCCATTCACATCAATGCTCTCTTCATACACAAGTACACTTATACATAAGTGAGTGTTCACACCCCTTTATGTGCTGTTCACACACACACGAACAAATTTGAGGGGTGAGTGAAACCTAATTATCCTTATTATTGAGGGGCAACATCAACAGAAGAATGACCATGTAGATTCCCATTAATCTCAAGTTGGGTCCATATTTATGATATTTTATTAGATAATATATGGCAAGGGAGCCTTTGAACAATCGAGATCTTTAATATTATTCAAGAACATACCTTGTACTATTCAAGAACATACGTTGTGCTATTCACTAGGATAAGCAATACAATAATAGGACAACACTCATAAGATACAAGATGTTCTTTAAAAGTAAGAAAAAAAGAAAATTATATTATGAAGTATATGCTACAAAGAGAATTATAGTAGCGTTAGGAAATTATCCATACAAGACCTCAAATAGCATAAATTTGATGCTACAAAAAGAGAAGTATAATAGCGTTAGGAAAATTATACATGTAAGATCTCAAATAGCATGAAACTCAAATTTAAACTATTAGAAATAACTCAGATAACATTAGCAATTTATATCGATCTTTTGATACAATGATTAGTTAAAAGTTGATAAGGTGCTCCATGAAATAAATTTTGATGGGCATATTGAAATACTAAGGTAGAGGCTTCACAAAAGAGGGAAGCCATTTTGAACATTCCACATTCAATATCCAAAAATAAATGTGATTAAGATCTTCAATATTGGTGCCACTTTTGAGCACATCTTCAACCATTTGGCCACTTGTTTGGGCCACACAATCCAAGGGCATAGTGTCTTGAGAATATATCTCCCTACACATGGACCTATATGTGTCCCTACATATGGACCTATGTCCTTACACATGAACCTATATATGTCCCTACATATGGAACTATGAACCTACATATGGACCTATGTCCTCACACATGAACCTATATATGTCCCTACATATGGAACTATATGGCAACATCATTATGTCATGTGTGTGTGGTATTATGCTAGACCATCATAAGCTATCTACAAAGCACATTTCCTCAATATTATGCTATAAGTTTGTGTTAAAATTGTAATGAGGGGTGTTTACACTACTCACCCATATCTAACACGGGGCCTCAGATAACATGAGATAGCTAGAGCCTCAAAAGTCCACAAAAGGGTATAGGCAACTTTTTAATAATAACTTGAAATTATAAGTAAAAGCATCTTCGGAGACAGTGATAATTTGCTCTTATCCTCTCAAGAAAAGCATCTTTGAAGATGGAAAATTCTATGTACATAGTTGAAAGGTCATTTTTGACAATATCCTATATCAAGATTATCTCGAAACATTGTTTTGCTTTTTAAAGTTGCATCTTTCTTGACAACATTGTTTGCTATTGTTCACATGAAAAAACACACTCTTCTTTGAAAATTTAAAAAATTGGAACCTTTTTACTTTTTTGAACTTTATAAATACAAGCTCCAAAATCATGTCTTTTCTTGTTTAAAAAAGTGTTCTACCACCATTGAGAGTAGTGTTTCTTAAAATTCTTATTAAACACAAGGACCCATAATGATCATTTAATGGTAAAATGGTCTATGTAAAATGATTTTATAGTTTATAATATCTCATATATGAGTTATTGCCACTTGACATGGAAGTACAAAATCATCTTTTCTCAGCATGTGTTAAGATCTTGATCCTCCTCAAAGATCCTCATGCTAACAACACACACGTGTTTTGGCAAGTGGATGACTCCTAATTATAAGTATGGTTTCTATAGTTTTTTAAATAGCATGGTCCAAGTTTACCAGTGCTTGCCTAAGGCTATTGACATAAACATGTTGGCTATAGGCTCTTACTTAATGGTGGGCTCTTACTTATTGGTTGGGCTCTTACTTGTTCACCTTTGTTAGGATTGTACATCTCATTAATGAATGTTTCCATAATCCTCCACCCATCCACATTTGAGGCTAAGCTCAACATATTTGTTAAAGGATGTAAACACCTTTGTGTGAGGATTATTTACACCAAGGGTATAAAAGAGGTCATGGATGTGATTCGTTGAATGGATGAAGACCTAAACAGTGATCAAAAAACAAGAATCATTGCGTCGTCATAAATCCCATGCTTATGTCTGAGAGGTCGGAAGTCTAATGACCCTTTGAGAAGTCCAAAAGACATCTATATTGTGGAGGATTAAGGGGTCTAAGATCCAAGCTTATCGTCGCGACTTGCTACAATCCACCAAGACCAATCCACCAAGACCAATGTTGCTAAAGACAAAAGCTCCATGGAATGTATATAGAGTGTGGACCATCCACAACAATAATTCAATTCGTAGTGTGAGAAGATGGAATATATTCAAACAAAGCCTAATCAATCGCACGACCTACCACCTTTAAAAAGGCAAAGGCCTTTTGCTTGGCATCATGGCACGTCAAGTAACAAACAACACAAACACTTGTCCCCGTGAAGTATTGGGGTGGCAATAGCATTGTATTGTTGTGTCTGGTTGGTCCATGCGGCGAGGCACGGTGGTGTCTTGGCTCGTCGAGGGGGTTCAGTACAATCTCCTTCTTCTCCTCCTCCTCCTCCTCCTCCTCCTCCTCCTTCTTCTTCAAGGAGAATCGCAGGCACCCAAGCTAACCACCCGCCACCTTGCTTTGCTGGCCTCCATAATTTTGGGTTAGAGTGGGACTGCACTGTGCCAAGCTGCATGCGCCAAACGGGCAACAACAACACTGGAAGTTCGAGAGATCGGCCAATACCACGCGCCTCTCCGTTTCATCTTTTGATTGCTGCTTAAGTTAATATTTTGCATGCTCTTCTTGGTAATTCAAGACCTTCACGCCAGTTTCTCGTCTTGTTTGTAGGTCACCGACATAATAATCGGCCAAAGACATTAGAACATACAACACAACCCTCATGAGGTTTTTTTTTTTTTGGGGTGCATTTGTGCATGCCGTCGTCCGTTGTGTAGCCCCTAGACATTGAACCCGGGTTCTTATCATCATGAAACCCAACAGTTCTACCAGCTCAGCTACACACCCATCGGCTTGGGACAGCTTTTAAATGATGTATCAGAGTGCCTACGCTTAGTTAGGCACTCTTAGCTGTGGATCTAGCTGGTTTTGTATTTTGAAGTAGGTAAGTTGAGTCCTCTTCATCGGGCTCCAAGTTTAGTCCTTGTACATCGTACCCTTTATACAAGCATTTCTCTTGTAACTAATGCCCCTTACAACTACAAATGTTTTTTTTTCGGTCTCCTCCTTCTTTTAAGTCTTTAGTTTGCCCTCTTCTTTATATCTCTTAAGCACTTCATCATACTTCATCCTTGGCATTCTCACAACTTCAGTAGTTTCTAGAAGCAACATTGATACCTTTCCCCTTGGAACTTTAATATAGTGTAAGGAGAACCCTTGGCATCCTCATAACTATCTTTTCCCCCTTGACTTTAATATAGTGTAAGAAGCACCCTTGGCATCCTCACTATTTTAGTAGTTTCTAGAAGGTACATTGAAACCTTTTACTCCTTTACCTTAATATAGCATAAGGAAATATTTATGTGGTTGCCTTTGCTATGCTCAAGTGTGAAGTTGACGTTGTAAACTTTACAATGCTCCATTACCAAAGCTGAGGAGAAAATTTCCACTAACCACTATGTCAATCTTGTTGGGAAACCGCCTAGTAAACATCATTTTTGCCCCTTAAGGATTTCCACCCCTGCTCTCTCTAGAAAAATGGGCTCATGGTGAAATTTTTGCAAATCAACTCAAAAGTGAGCGGACTTTGGACATTTAGAATCTACTCTTTGAGACCTTTCCAATGATATATAGCATGATAAGCAATTTTGAATATTCAAGAAGTCCCCAAATTGGTGGATAAAGTAACATGCCACATCATCACCAATTTGGGGACTTCTTGAATATTCAAAATTGCTTATCATGCTATATATCATTGGAAAGGTCTCGAAGAGTAGGTTCCAAATGTCCAAACTCCACTCACTTTTGAGTTGATTTGCAAAAATTTCACCATGAGCTAATTTTTCTAGGGAGAGGAGGTGTGGAAATCCTTAAGGGGAAAAATGAGAGTTCATATTTCACCTAATGCATTTAATGAGGAGAGACAAAATCAATATCCCTTTGGTCTCACTTTATAGATCGAGCTTTAGCTTTGTTTACCAAAGAATTTGAGGTATAAAGATGACATTGGTGCAATTCGCATACATGCCTTTGAAAGGTATTGATGCTAGTTTCTTCCAATTCTAAGGTGAATCTAGAGAGCTTAGTTCCTTAAACTTTTCCATATGTGCACAAACCTTAAAATTTTCCCATATGTGCACTTATATGGACTTAGGGGG
Source organism: Cibotium barometz (assembly GCF_041138505.1). Classification (NCBI taxonomy): domain Eukaryota; kingdom Viridiplantae; phylum Streptophyta; class Polypodiopsida; order Cyatheales; family Cibotiaceae; genus Cibotium; species Cibotium barometz. The sequence continues at coordinate 29,046,244 of NC_141097.1, forward strand.
TTCACTATAAGTAAACCCTTTGTATCATGTGCGTTCGAGGCCTATTTTAAAAATCCCTTATCTGTGAATTTTTCATTAATAAAACATACCCTTTTTCTATTCAACCTATGAATACTCCCTTTAAATGGTACCCTTTTGTATGTAAAAAATGTGTAAAAAGGGGATTTTAAAAATCCCTTCTGTTGGACCCACATGCTACACTTACATATTATTTAACCCACATGCTATGCTTACATATTTATGAGTGACCCCCCTTGAGTATATGGAGAACCTTTAATGAAAGTTTTTGAACTTTGATGAAGGGAAAAACTTTAAATTGAATGGACTATCTCTTTTAAGAAAACAAAAAAAATCAAAAAATGAGTAAAGGAAAAGAGATTAGCTATTACATAGCCTCAAAGGTACAAATGGCTAAAATTTAAAAAAGTCGCCCCTATATCCAACTTAGAGGCCTTGATTAATACAAGATAGTGTAGAGCTTAATAGATAACAAGTGCCATTGTTCTTGATTATTTACTAGAAAGTTAACCTTTTTTTCCACCAACTATTAAAGAACGATAACACCTTTGTAAGGCATTGGATCTAGTGCATTTTTTAAACTTTCAAGGAATAATATGGTGGCATTTTTACCTTACAACCCAAGAACACGATGTCTATACAACATCTTCCTCTAACTCTTTGCATCTAGCTTTGATACAAAATATATGGATTACCCATTATTCAATGAAGATTTGAGGCATGTGAGCTTCAGCATTGAACCAATAAGCTAAACTATAATGCATGTGAAGAAAACCATTGTTTATCTTTCCCATCATTCAAGGAGTTATAAACATGATTGTACATGCCTAGTCACTAATCACTAAACATGATTGCACAAGCCTAGTCACTAATCATGGCCTCTTTTATTTCATCTATACAAAGTGCCAAGTGGAAGAAAAAATTTATATTTTGCATGGGTATTCGTTCTTCTTGGCTAGTGGTTTTCATCATTCTATGTCAAAGAAGATTTTACATGTAAGAAGATTGTAAAGTTTCATGTTTTGTGTCTCCTTTATTGTTGTTTAGCAAAGTAATAAATGATATGTCTTGGAACTTAGACAATAATTAAGATTTTGGGAGAAAACTCAGGGATCTAAGCAACAATGTAGTAAAATATATTTGTTGAAGAGACTTTGCAATATCCCCACTCTCATCCCATTAAGAGATATGGAAAATCTCAAACTATTAAATATTATTGCAAATCTCATTCTATTTTATACTGGGTTTAGCTAGCTCATGTTTTATAAGGCCTCCATTATGAGGAGAATTCATGGTTGAGGACTTGACACATAGGCATTTTTAGACACCAGCCTTTGATTGTTGTAGTGGAGATCAAGGTAGCAACACACATATAGCTGCACAGCAGACAGATAGAAGCATAACACTCACAGTAGATTGATGATAATTAGTGGAGCAACACACATATAGCTGCAAGTAAGGAGAGATAGATAGAAGCATAACACTCAAAGTAGATTGATGATAATTAGTGGAGTACATGTCAAGTAACATGATAACATTACTTACACACACTCATAAGAGAGTGTACATACTCTTGGGGAAAAAAACCACCTAAAGAGGGAAAAAGTACCCCGGCCCATTATGCTATATAGATGGCCATGTAAATGGTTACATATCCCCCTTGTAGTGATGATGCAAACATGTATAGGGGATCATGTGGCTATGATAATTACCCAAATGGAAATAAACCTAAATATTTTTGAAAATCTTTGAACTTCTCTTTGTGAACATATCTATCACATTATCATGTGTAGAGATATAAGTCAGGCTAATCTCTCCTACAATGAGCCTCTCCTTGACATAATGATAATGCACCTCAATGTGGTTTTTGTGCAAGCATGAAACATTAGGTTTGTCACAATGTGGCTAATGCACTCTAGGTGTTTAGTGAAGATTGAGGTGGGAGATTGTCCAGCATCAAGATTGTTGACCGTCCCGACGGAAGTTGCGGGTTGGTGGGACCTAAAGAACTGGCCATCGGATGCAGGCCGATAGTAGACGGTAGCGCACATGCACATACATTGTAATCATATGTATTTTCTTGTAACAGCCTTGTAATAGAATGTTCTTGTTGTAATAATAAAAAGGCCAATGATGACGAGACAAGAAGAGAGTCCTTTTGACTTAATAAAGAAGGAAGCAGATAATAGGAGATAGACAGAGTAGAATTCTACAAGTTTGAAAAGCAAAGTAATACATAGTGTCTAAATATTATTCATTGTTTACTATCTGAGTGAGTGAGTGAGCGAGCATCTATGTTTTCTATGTGTTATCCGATCAGTCTATGAGTTCAAAATCCATTGGGCTTAAGCATTGAGAGATCCATTTTCAATCAGTATATGGGACTGTCTTTCCGTCAGATCGACCACCAACACTTTGGTGATTCTGCTACATTCACTCTCACCATTTTCTCACTAAGGTAGCATTTTGGCGCAGCACTCCAACTGGGGAGATGCACTACTTGTAGAAGCTATAGCAAGGAAACTTCTTGCCAACTCAGTGCAACGTCAAAACTGCCGTCAGCATGCCCCGCTTGGCTTGGAAAAAACGCTTCCCCTCTCCCCAACATTAAGCTCAGAATCGAATGGCTAACCAAAGGAGGTAACAACAAGTACCCCACCTACAAGGGAAAGAAAGATAAAATATGCATGTCACAAAGCTCGAGGAGGCTGTGTAGAAGGTGAATCACACGTGCAAATGTTTCGGATGAAAGAAAGGAGGATCAGTTCTAGGCCACATTCGGAGACATATCAACTAAATGGGTGTCCCAGTATGAACCAGACCACTTCCTCACCTTCTAGGCACTGAAGGAGGCATTCCTCAAAGGTTTCAGACTGCCAGTCAAAACTAACTCTAAACTACAAGACAAGCTAAGAATTCTAAAAGAGAAGATGTTGCCAGTCGAAGACTATGCAACCAAGTTTCGCACTCTCCATGCAAGGCTATCTCTAGCAGACATACCATCAGAAGCAGCTCTTCCTAGTTGGTTCATGCATAGTTTAAACAAGGAACTGAAGTCAACGGTAGTAGCCACCACCAATAGCAACACCAAAGGATTCGACGGGCTTGTGTGTGGAAGCAGCAAACCGAGCAGAATGGAATATAGTCTTGGAGAAGAAGTCCAAGAAAAAAGAAAAGCAAGAAGTACGACTCTTCAAACAGTGACTCTTGAGCGAGTCAGAATCCGAAGACTCAGAATCTAAGTCAGAAGCTGAGGAGGAGGCGAGGCACAGCAAGAAGGGAAAACACAAGGGAAAGACCATTAGAAATCCTTTGGACATCTTTTGGGCACTTTGCTAATGACCCTCATTAGCAATGGACCAATGGGAAGAGAGCAATGTGCACATTTGGTCTCCTCCAAAAGTAGGGGGCAACTAGGCTTGTCTTCCTTATTAATACAAATGTGGGGTTCAAAAAGTAGGGGCTGGCCTTCATAAATGGGGGGGGTGGGTAACTAAAAGTAGGGGGGCTCCATCATTTTCAGCCCCCATCAATCTTGTGGGTCCAAAACCCCTAAAAAATGGGTTTTTTTTTCAAAAAAAATCAAAAAAGTGATCCCCCCTCCCCCCCTAAAAACCCAAACCAAACCATTTTGTATCAAAAAAGAGTTTTTTCGCCTCCATCTTCTCTCTGTACACTTCATTCTCCCCTTCAACGCATCACCGTACACTCCATTCCCCCCAAAACTAGCAACTCAAATCTCCATAGCTCTCTCTCTCTCTCTCTCTCTCTCTCTCTCTCTCTCTCTCTCTCTCTCTCTCTCTCTCTCTCTCTCTCTCTCTCTCTCTCTCTATTATGCATAGTCTTGCAGCTTTTTCATGCCTACAATAATCTCTCTCTCTCCCTCCCCCCTCTCTCTCTATCCCTCTTGGTGAAGCGTCTGAGGTAGTTGGGAATACAGGAAGAGCCAAAGAAGTTTGTGAAGATGCCAGAGATTGAGAGTATGCATCCTGAAAGAGAAATTGATGTTGTTCCTGAACAGGAGGATACTTTGAAGAGAGACATTCATGATGCAGTGGAACTCATGAAGTCTTTAAGTTTGAATTGGATGGAAGCAGGTGGAAGGGGAAGAAGCCGAGGTGCTCCAAATAATAGGAGAGATATTGTGCCAATAGGTGAAGGAAATATGGGAGGATCAGGGAGATAATGGGGCTATTATTTAAGCAATGTCAAATGCTGGAATTGCGGGGAGCAAGGACATATCAGTCCATAATGTGATAAACCACCCAGGCAGGTGGTGGAATGTATCCCGTGGTGCAGAGAACTAATGATAGATCAGGAGATCACAGTATTGAGGTGAAAGATCCAAATCAGCCCTCTACTAGTGGAGTTAAACGAGAAGATAAAGGAAAGGGACTGGCTCTTAGCTTGATAGGAGTGGAGACTACTCCACTCCTATCTTAGCTTGATAGGGACTGGCTCTTAGCTTGATAGGAGTGGAGACTACTCTACTAGTGGAGTTAAACGAGAAGATAAAGGAAAGGGACTAGCTCTTAGCTTGATAGGAGTGGAGACTACTCCAGAGATCATGCCCGTGGCCAAGAGGACAAGAAGTACAATGGCGAAAGATGAACCGTCATCTAAGAAAGGAAAACATGTTCAATTTGATATCAGCCCTCAACCAGAGAAGAAGAAAAGGAAGCCAAGAAGACGCTATAAAACTTCAGATCTGCGTATCGGTCAAGGTCAGGAAGAATATACCCTGATGGTGGGTGATTTGAAAGGAAGGGCAGCCAATATAACTTTGGCCCAATTGCTTGGATTGTGTCCGAAGCTCAAGAGAGAGTGGAAGAGGTTGGCAAATCCGAGGAAAACAAATGAGCAGGAGCCCACACAAGGTGAAATGGAGCTGATGTCTATGGAAGACCTTCCTGATATTTGTCTGTTGGTTGATGCTTGGTGTGGAGGTGTGAGTGTTGTGGAGAGGCATATGTAGATGGCGGTGCACAAATCAGCGTAATGACTCAGTCCTGCATGGAGAGATTGGGGTTAAAGCTGAATGCTAATTCAGATTTTAGACTTCGATTGGCGAATCATGAAAAAGTGAAGTGTCTGGGTATATGTACAGGAGTGCCAGTAACTGCTTTTTGGTGTGATTAGCAGCATAAATTGCCATATTATGCCGGCTGGTTTGGGAGCTTATCCGCTGATTTTAGGTAGGCCTTGGCTCAGACAGTTGGGTGCCATCCAAAATTGAAGGAGGGGGACTATAACTGTACATAATAAGAGAGGAAGAGCCAGGAAGTTCAATATGAGTAGCAAGCTGGAAATGAAGAGTGAGCCTGAAGAAACAATGAGTATACAAATAGTGAAACTAAGGAAGAAAGTTCTACTTCTGATGATGAAGGTCAGGTATTATTTTTAGTGAAAGAAGAAGATGAGTATATAATGCAAGCTGAAGAGATGTCAAAAGGAGGAAGAGAATAGACTTGAAGATATGGACAGTCTGATGCAGCCTCCATCACCCAGTGCTGCAGAGAAAGAGAAGCTGTTACAGGGTATGCTGAATCCCAGATTGCAGCCAGTGGAAAAAGAGGAGTATATGAAGGTAATACATAAATTTCCAGATTTGTTCATTACCTCATATGAAGAGATCCGAGGATTCAAATGTAAACCAATGCCTATAGTATTGAAAGAGGGTAAGAAGCCAGTGTTTCAGAAGCTGAGAAGAATAAATAGAGAGATATTGCCTGTGTTGAGAGAAGAGTTGAGTAAACTATTAAAGGCAGGATTAATTTATCCAGTAGATCACTCAGATTGGGCAAATCCAGTGGTCATTACTCCAAAGCATACAGGTGGGTGGAGAGCCTGTATTGAATGCTGCAACAAAAAGCAATCACTATCCTCTGCCATTCATTGATGATATTTTAGACAGGGTGGCTGGGTGTATGAGAGGTATAGTGTATGCGATGGCTTCTCTGGGTATTTTCAGATCTCAATTGCTGAGAAGGACCAAATTAAAACCACTATCACACTTGCAACTTACTGATGATTTTGTGAGAGCTTTTTTGGATGATATATGTGTATATAGTTCTCAAAAGGAGCATGGTAACAAATTGGAGCAAGTATTTTCTAAAATGGATGATGCAGGTGGACAGCTCAATCCTAAAAAGTGTCATTTAGGATGTTCAAAAGTGAAGCTGTTGGGTCATATGATATCTCAAAATGGAATTGAACCTGATCCAGAGCAAATAAAAGCTCTTATCTTATTATCTGCACCATCAACATCCAAGCAGCTTGCAGACTTTTGTCCAGAAGGTAAACTACATGGCAAGATTTATTCATTTAGTATCTCAATTGCTTAATCCTCTTCAACAGGCCATGAAGAAAGAACCATTGCAATGGAATGAAGAATGCGAGGAAGTGTTTGAGAAAGTGAAGGAGGTATTTCCAGTGTAAAAGCCCCAGATTTCTCTCAGGTCTTTTATATGAATCCTTCTTTTGGTCCGGATGTGGAGCAATCTTAATGCACAGAGAGGAGATGGGTCCATATACATGAAACCTGTATATATGCAAGTAGGGTGAAGACAGAAGCAGAGAGGAAATATACAGAGGCTGAATTGGTTTTGTCGTCTGGTGTACGCTTGCAGGAAGTTCAGGTCATATCTCCTAATGAGACCATTTGTGGTTCTGACAAACTATACTCTTCTCCCTCAGCTGGTGAATGGTACTTCGCTCTCAAAAGGTATGATGTGATGGTTAGTAGAGCTTCAAGAATATGATTTCTCATTTTTGATTGAAGAAGGCAACTCTAGCATATAAGGAAGGCCCGATCTCCTGGTGAAGGAAGTGGATTCAAAGATAGAAAAAGAGGAACAAATTATCATTCCCAGAGCTCATGTCTTGTTCTTTGATGGTTCGTATAAGAGGAGTATACATCAGGCCACCGAGGGTTATATAATCCAGGATTCAGAAGAGGGGCTGATTCTAAAAGATGGGATACATCTGAAAGCCAAAAGTAATAATGAGGCTGAGTACGCAGCATTGTTTCAGGGGCTACAGGCTGCTCTAAAGCAGAAAATTCAGAAACTAATTGTAAAAGGAGATTCCCTGTTAGTAGTAAAGTAGGTCTTGGGTAGCTGGCGGGCAAAGAATCTGAGATTAAAAAGATGTCTGGCCAATGTTAGAAGGCTAGTACATCAATTTACAGCATGGAGTATTCAACATGTGCGGCGGGAGGACAATCACATTACACATGAGTTAGCCCAGGAGGTGATTGATCAGGACCCAGTAATTGCAAAAATTGAAGAGCCATTATACAGAGGGAGAGAATACCTGTCTAAGGTGGTGGATTACTTACTCTCAGGTCGCTTGCCTAAAAACTCAAAAAGGGCCAAAAGTATCATTTTATCAGGAAAAGTAAGCATTATATCATAATTGGAGATGAATTGTACATGCAAGGAGCTGATCAGGTATTGAGAAGAGTACCCTAGAGGGAAGAAATATATCATATTCTATCTTCAAATCATGAGGGAGCTTGTGGAGGTCATTATGCATTTAAGATCACCTTGTAGAAGATATTACTGGAGGGTTATGTATGGCCTTCCATCCAGAAGGATATTCAACACTGGTGCAGGTCTTGCCATGAGTGCCAGAGAATGGGGAAAAGAATCCTAAAAATGGAGCCGAGAAATATCATGCTGGTATATGACATTTTTGAGAGGTGGGGGTGGATGCAGTTGGACCATTGCCCAGGATGGCCAGAGGGAGGTGTTACTGCGGTGGATTACCTATCAAAATGGGCAGAAGTGAAGGCAGTAAAGAGAGTAGATAGTAAGGAAGTGGCTGATTTTGTGTATGAACATATATGCTGCAAATTTGGTATTTCTCTGGAGTTATTGTCAGATAACGGTCCTGAATTTCAAGGAGAGGTAGTTGACCACTTATGCATAAGATTAAACATCAACCACAAGTATACCACTCCTTATCACCCTCAATGCAATGGTTTGAATGAAAAATTCAATGGTGAATTTAAGCTGATGATGACTAAAATGACAGAAAGTCATGTCAAAAATTGGGATGTAGAGATGAATCATGTGTTATGGGCATACAGAGTTGCGGTGAAATCTGGTACACAATTCTCACCATTTCATTTAGTTTATGGGAAAGAAGCACTCATGCCTATTGATGTAGAAATTCTAGTTTTGAAGTTTCTAGTTGAAGAAGGGCATGAACCTATTAACTGTCACAGAGAAAGATTGCTGGCCTTGCAAACAGTCCAATTAGACAGAGAGCTAGCTTTTGATCACTATGCCACTATGCAATTGAAAAGACAAGAGAAAGAGAATAAGGAAGTGAAGCAGAAAGAAATCGAAGAAGGTGATCTGGTTCTCAGGTATAATAGCAAGCTGTACAGTACATTTCATATTGCATTCCAGACAAAGTGGGAAGGTCCATATAAAGTTGAGAAAAAGTTTGATAATGGAAGCCATCAGCTTACTGATTTAAATGGAAAGAAGCATAAAAGAAGGGTGAATGGTCTGCGATTAAGAAAATATTTTGCTCGGTTGGTGCTAACCTTGAAAGAAGAAGGTCACGAAGCTTGTGATGCATGTCAGGAGGTTGTGGAGAGTATAGAGGAAGATCTGAATATTACATCCTTGTTTGTACAGCTGCTGGACATGAATGTCTCAGCAGAGATAGGGGGTTGCTAAATATGTGTGGACAAAAAACACAAACTGATGATGTGTATATACTGTGCAGAGTACTAAGAGTTTCAGGAAACATGTAATCAGTTTGGGTCAGTTTTGAGTTTTGGTTGAGATTAAATCTGCTGAACAGGAGGAGCAGCAGAGGCATAACCATCAGGCCTTGCATCCTCATGATGTGGTGATCTTGTTGCTTTTGTTGGTGGCGAGCCTTCGGGTGTGTGTGTGTGTGTGTGTGACAGTGCTTGCATGAGTGTTGATCGTTTGCATTTGGGCATGCCCTTTCTAAATGTATAGCATGGATGTAGGTGGCATGTGACCTATGAGGAGGCAAAAAGGGTGGTGCTAATAGCATGTAAGCAAGGATGGGAAGGCTTAAGTGGTATGGGGATGTGGCTGAAGGGGCTGCGCAGCATGAACAGCTACTAGTAATAATAAAAAATTCTAATAAGAAAATAGAAGCTTCAAGCTTCCAGAAAGTGAGGATGGCGGCTGCCAACGGAATCCCGGCAGGTTTGCCCTCACCGCGTGTGCCGAAGGAGTTGGAAGGGGCCACATGGCAAGAGGAGGTGAGCTTGCTGTATTGGGAGTTGGAAGGGGCCAAAGGAGTTGGAAGGGGCCACATGGCAAGAGGAGGTGAGCTTGCTGTATTGGGAGTAGGGAATCCGTGAGAGGAGCTAGGGGAAACAATCACCGAGGAAAGACGGTGGCGTCAACTGCAGAGAAGTAGAGGAGGGGAGAAGATGACGTCGACTGCTGTAGGCCAGGAGAGAGAGAGAAGGCACTATCCGACTGCTGCTGCTGCAGGCCAGGAGAGAGAGAGAAGGCAGTATCCGACGGGCTAGCTAGGAGACTAAAGCCTGGGACATAGGCTTCTTTTGCTGACGCTTCTTATAGGTAGACTGTTGCTTTTGGAGAGCTCTCGGTTGCTACTGCAAGTAGGGAGATCCGTAGGAGGGGTGCCGCCTGTAGGAGAGGTGAGGACTGTCGTGGGCTGAATTGAGAAGGTGATGAAGGGAAGCATGGAGCTAAAGCAGACACCTGCTTTTTTTTGAATTTGGGAAACTATGCGTAGCAGTGGAAACAGAGGAGATCAATTGTGAGTTTGCTACACTCGCCGTGGAGAGAAGTTGGCGAGTGGAGGCTTCCAGGGGCTGAAGAGGAGGTCTATTGCATGAGGTGGTGAAAGTGGAAGGGACTCAAATCCTTTGCATGGTAGGCGGCTACACAGAGTTGGCAGATGACGTGTTTCAGCATGTAGATGGCGTGTGGTGGCTCTGCAAGCCAAAAAGCGCAGGAAAATGAGGGGATGCCTTGGGGTTTCGAAGAGAACATTTGTATTTGTTTCCTCTGAAGCTTGGAGTATGGATACATGTGATGAGTCGTGAAGCAACCACTATGGAATGCAAGGGTTGGCTACCATAGGGCCATTGTCAGGACTGTATTGCTGCCTTGTGGGTTGTGAACTTTGATGCATCCTATGGCCATGATAGTGATGATGATGATGAAGGTAATACACCCATGTGTTCTTGGTTGATCAATCAAACACCAGCACTTGAATCCCTGTGTGAAAGTATACTGGACGGGTTCTCTGTGATGTTTTGAGTAAAGAGTCAAAGCTGGAACTGAGTTCTTGTATGCATGCTTGTAATAGTTTTTGTCTTGAAAAATATAGTCTTGTAAACCTGAAGAAAAGTTTTGAGGATAGTCCACCTCAGACATGTATCTTGTCTTGGAGTTTGGTCCGGATATTGAGGAGTTATACTTTGAAGATGGTTCTATGTTTGAGGTTGTTTATTTTGAGAGTGATGCAAGGTATTGGTCAAGCATAGTTCATATCGATGAAGGGGAGTGGGCTGATTGTGAATGAAGATGGTTCTGAGGATGTAATGGATGTTCAACTCTGTAAAGACGAAGACTTGTATTGAAATAAAGTTTTGTTCATACTCTTGGGTCTGGTGTTCTGGGTGTGTTTATATCAGTGTGTGGAAGTGTGACACTCTATAAAGGCATATATAGCTATACCGCTTCCGTGTCATCAACAGTGTGAACCATTTTCTGCACTTTCATGGAACTAGAGTTCATGCATTAAAAAAAAATCAAATTTAATATTCCGTGGGGTTCGGTTCACAACGTGAACCATTTTTTGCACTTTTACAGAACTAGAGTTTATGTGAAAAAAAACTTAATTTAATATTCCATGGAGTCCAGTTCACGGTGTGAAACACTCAATGTTTCATGGCATGAAAGTCTAAGGTTTCACGCAAAAAAAAAATCAAATTTTATAAAACTCGTGAAGTCCGTTGTTGACGTGAAAAGGGGTCTATCGGCAAAAAAACTCTGGAAACCACCCCTGTTTGGAGACCCGTATCTCCTAAACCGTATATCCAATAAAGGTGCTCTAAGGCTCATCGAAAAGATGACATCGAGCTCTTCAACTTTGGACGTGGCCGTCTGAAGTCAAAATCGATCATTTTGGCCTCTGACTAGTAGCCTCAAAATTGAACCTAAAAATCGAGGTAAAAACAGCCAAAAACCACAAAAATTTGTAAAAATTAGTGCAAAAACGACGATGAACCATATTCGGGGGCTACTTTTTGAGGGTCTAAACGACAAAATCATGGACAACTCTGGGAAACAAAGTTGTAGTACTCTAAAAATACAACTCCCTCGTACAGACTTTTTCTCAAAATCCCTTTTGGAACACCCTCAAAAACGTGCTGCGAGACATAAACAAAATTCTTAGAAAACATTTCGTCTTGAGACAGTGATGGAAAATAGGTTTTAGGACCTCCTTTTCTATCTGGAAAGTTCCTAGAATACGTATTTTTTGAAAAAATGTATCAAGTCGTTCACGTGCATATAGCACCTAAGCTAATGAGGGCAAACGGACACCCGTTTAATCCAATGAAGAGTACGCTAAGCCTCTTGAGGCTGTAGCGAGTTGTGGGAAAGTATAAAAAGCAAAAAAAAAAACTGTGATTGCTCATTAAGGAGCATTTAGGGACTCTGACATGGCCAATAGAGGGATTGCTAGGGATCACACAAGCATTGAACCCAATGGTGGCTGACATCTTTGAGCCATTGAGATCTATGCCACAAATTCACCTCCCAATGCCATTGGCCATGCCTATTAACAAGCGTGTCATCAGGTTTTACACACCCTATCACTTTGATCCCACTGGGCTTTGGCCCCTTGCCTAACATTCCCGCAAATCCTATAAGTACCAACCCTTTCCTGGATGCCCACACCTTGGACATATTGTGACTAGTCTAGGCAGGGGGGTGTCCCAAGGACTCGCTGAGTCTCTTCCAACAAGAGAATTCACATACGGCCTCAGTGACTCATACAGAAATATGGCCATATAAATTTCCAAAATTATGGGCAAATATGACGGAACAATAGACCCTATTCAATTCATTCAAATGTTTGAACAGAGATGTGAAGTCTTTGGACATCCTAACTGCCCCACTAAGGTACATGCATTGAACTTGTGCTTAGAGGGAAAATCTAGTCGATGGTTCATCGCATTGATGCCAGCCGATCAAGACCAACTTCAAAACCTTGAAATCAGCCTTTATACATGGCTATTCTAAATAAGGTGATCGATGGAGTGCAGTAACAGAACTCTATTCAATTGAACGTCAACCAAATGAATCCATTAGAGATTTTATCCTTAGGATAAAACTCTTGGACTCACGTTGTGAGTCATGGGAAAAATTAAACAATGTTCAATTGAAGAGATGTTTCATGATGGGCTTGAAGAAGAACACCTTACACAACTTGATCATTGTATCCAATCCAGAAACATTTGATCAATGTTGCAAAGAAGCAATACGTTTAGATGATAACATGCTAGAAGATGATCATGCCACGAGGTGTTCCTCATCATCTAAACCAAGTAAAGCAATGGGAAAAGAAAGATCGATCTTAGAATTGACATTCCCTGAATTTTATGCAGCCTTGCTTAAAACCTTACAACAAACATATCTAAGAGAGGATGAAAACCTTCAAAACTAGACATCCTTAATTCCTTTAAAAGTGAGGAACAAAATGCCTTGTATTAAGTACAATCACTATGACCATCTGAATCCTCATTGTGCATATGAAGGCACATGTTCTTCTATACTACATATATTATAAAACCTTTGACCATGATACTAAAAAGTGTCTTGCTTATCCACAATGGACTCAAAACCTCCATCTCCCGTGCACTAAACAGAAACAGTCCAAAGGGTAGAAACTGATCAAGAAGCAGTTAATCGAACACTTTAGTGTTTCTATTGTCATGGACCTCACAAGGTGGCAGACTGCACAGTTTGGAATACTTCCATGCCCATAGTCACTGACAACTTGCGACCAATATGTGAACAATGTGGCATTGATCACATGTTTCAAGATTTCCCAAGACGAGTTGCATCAATGCAGCTTGTCTCACAAAATACAACTCTTAACATCTTAAGTGTACAAAATGGAAAACTGGCCACGGTACCCTTGAATGTGCTTATATGCTTACAAGCCAAAGCATGAGAAACAATAAAAAAGAATGTAAAGGACCACCTCAACATGGGTAGAAGAGCATGCTTTAAAATAGAACCCAAAAGAGAAAACAAAACCTTCTAAACCCAAGAAAAACAAAGGACAACAAACTGTCGAAACTAAGGTTGAATTAAAGACAGGGAAAAGGAGTCTGTATAGAGGACATAAACCCAAAAAGGGGCATAAACACAAAAGAGCCAAAAGCTATGCATGATGCAGAAGCATCCACCTCAAAAGCCACAACATAAACGTTGACACCCATATGTGTGACACAGGATACAAAAACCCAAAAGAAAATTCAATCTCGTCGCATGGGTAAACATAATGAAAAACTGACAAACCAAAGAAAGTTAAAGAATGAAATAAGTTCTAGTACATGAGAGGATGAAACAAGTTCTTACTCTTCGCTAAGTCAATCAAGAAACTAAAACCCACCCAACGATCCCAAATGGATAATAATGATCACATGACATATGCGGGCTGCAAAAAGCAAGCTCAGGAGAGCATGCTTAGCTTGGTTGAATGTCTTACAGGGTCACCGGTTGTGATTGAGCCTCGTAATGCCAATCCTAAAAGAGCAACCAAGATACAAAGCCTAGAAGAGTACCGCTTTCCCTTTCAAGAGGAAGACATACTCTCTATAGAAGAGTCATTTGAAACAGATTGTACAAATTATAGAGCTGGAACTTCCAACATATCTTACTGAAAAGACTCCTAGGATTTTGATTGGATTGGAAATTTCAAATAAAATCACCACAGCCCAAGCACAGCTTTATCCAACACGCGAAAACAATCTCATGACCCTCGAGCTATGGGATTTGTTAGGTCAACCAACACTCACGGCCCATCCTGAAAGAATAAAATTTACACAAGACTTGAACATGCCACGTTTGGGATACTTTGAACATACAATGTATATTGAAACTAACCCCCTTACTTGTAAGTTTTTTTGTAGCTGAGTATGTGTTGGGAAGCAGATTTAATCTTGGGGCATAAATGGACTGTTGCTGTCCAAGCACCACTGTGCTTTGCTAGCAATAGAGTCATCACATGATGGCCAACACAAAAAGTTGGCAATACCATATTGCAAGGAAGAGGATCCAACCTTAATGGATATCTATGATGCTGAATGCAAAAGGATACGATCCTCTTCCACAAAAGCCCCTCTACACAATGACCTACACAATGACCTACCATCTATGTCAACAAATGACTCTGACAAAGGATACGATCCTCTTCCACAAAAGCCCCTATACACAATGACCTACCATCTATGTCAACAAATGACTCTGACAAAGCCTCTACCCCTTCAACCCCATCCTCAACTACAAAGTTCGATGCCAAGACCTCGCAATCAACATCAATTCCTGAAGAAGTTCCCACAGCCAAACCATCTATCTCTAATAGGGAACTCAAAGAAAAGGCCCCGAATCCTATGCATCTTCATCGACAAACCTCATCAAAGGAGACAACCACATGCTCAAAGGACTCGTCATCGATAGCCACTCCATAAGAGACTCTAACCTCATCGTCAACAATGCCCATGAGTCTCAAAGCTCAGCGCTAACCAAAGTCAAGGAGGGCGTCCCAAACCTTCCACACCAACCCACCCAAAAGAAAACTCCACCAAAAATACCACAATCACGATATCTTAATAGTATCAAAATGTGGGTGCAAAAGCAGCTACTTGTAGCTCAAGGCGACTATGAAGGTGCCAATCAAATTTGGGTGCCTCAATAGTCAAAACCTCTTCCTCAATGCAGCACTCGAAAGCCAAGAGAAAAGAAAAGTACTCCACAACACCGTCCACAAAAGCCTATGCAAGTTCCTCAAAAAACTCCACCAAATGCAACAAGTGTGGATACCAAAAACACTGTTGTGCAAGCACAAGGATCCTACCAAAGAAATACCAAAGCTTGGGTCCCCAAGCGCATTACAAAGTCTCCTAATCTTTCACAAAGAAGAAAGCCTCAACACCAAGCACATCGGCCCACCAAATTACAATGTTTGTCAAAGATGAGTGCATGTGCATGTGCATGTACTTCAACCACAAGTATACTATGATGGTAATTCCATCATATGGTTGCCAAAATCGAACAATGTGAAGAAAACCTCACCACCGACTTCAACCCAAACAACTTCAACAAGAATGGAGGTCCAAGCAACAACAAGCAAATCACTCAACACTCTCGTGCATTCAACACCAATACAAGAGCTTATCTGTTCACGCAAACAATCAGCAGTCTTCCCTACTGCCTAGACATCATTTCAACAACAAATTCAAGAATCAATGTAGAGACTTAGGAGCACATCAAGAACAAAATAACAATGCTCTTGTCACCCCTCTGGAAGTGAGAAATGAGCGCACAAGAAGCTGTTGCTTGCAAATCATGACCTGGATGACCCATTAAATAAAATTAAAAAAACCCTTGGGGTCAAAACCTGCAACTTCATTGAATTAGGCCATCTCACGAAATAACCCCTCATAGCCAAAAATCTTACAATCTCACGAGTTCAGGTTTCTCAAGAAATCCAGTCTCACGGCTTAAGAACCAGCACTGTTCACAATTTAAGCCTCATCACGGATTACGCCATATCACGCAATAGCCACTATATAATTGTTTAGCTTATTGCTTACTATTCTTTTCGCTCAATTAATGTAGCAGCTGCTCCATGAGTACGTATCCATACTCATGCACTGGAGAACATTTGCACCAAAGCCTCACCATCAAACAACTCTTCATGGGGGGCCATGGCAAGCGAACACATGGTCAATGGTATAACCCATCACCTAGATTTTTCCTTCAAATTACAAACCTCTCCAAATGATGCCACCACCTTCACAAACCAATGATCATCAATCCCTAGTGAAGATATCTATATTAGCCTCGCAAGTTAATGTAATTCTTTTAATCCTCACCAACAACTGGCTACTTCAACACAAAGCAGTTCAATAAGAGTCTATATGACTCAATTCTTGTACTTCATGTAGATCTACTTCATATAAGAGCACTTAAATATACATAAAAATATAAAAAGCACATGGGTAGAAGAAGACAGGATCAGGTCCTACTCAACAACATTTGACAAGAATCCTGCCTGACACAAAGGGACATCAACACAAGACAATTACTTTAAATGATAAATGTCATCAATGAATCAAATGAGAAACTGAGATTCACCATCTCATTCTGGTGATTAAGTCTATGTTCCTCTGGATCCTTCTCTCTCTTCTCTCCCATTATTAACATCTCTTAGTGTAACCACTAACAAAATTCAAATGTAACCTTGCATATGATTGCCAAAAGAAAGGGAGCTCACATAAATATAAAAATGCAATCATTCGCAAAAAACCCCACCCCCCATCCCGTTAGGAATTCCCAATAAACCACTAACCTCTTCATTCATTAACTAGATTTTCTTAATTCCTCCGGAGGAACAAAGACCATTGAACGTCATTCAACATTAGAGCCATCAACAAAGCTTGTTCATTCTCCCCACACAAAGGTCTTCAACGCGATCACGCAGACGCGATCGTTATCTCAGGAAGGGGGAGATGCTAATCCATTTCTAGGATTAACAAGAGCTACCACCATTATCTTACATCAAGGAGTCACGGTAGATACACCAAAGTGTCATACATTCAAGATATGAAGCAATAGTGTCCAAAGCTACAACTTGGACGTGCGCTCGTAATGGTGTGACGGAGTATTTATGGCGATTCCCACTTCAAGAACAAGTGGTAGCAAGATAGGATGAAGTCCTAAGTGATGTACTACTTCAGTTCTTCCTAACCATCCAATGCCTACTTCCTGCCTTTCCTCTCCCGGGGCTTCCACTCTTTGGCATCCGATTCTTGAATGGAGTCTAATTCCAAGCCGTCTTCACCAGATTCTAACTCAAAAGTTTCTTCTTCCTTCTCCTTTATTTTTTCAACCCTTTTCTTTTCTTTTATTTAGTCTTGATTGGAGTCTAATTCCAAGTTGTCTTCACCAAATTCTGACTCAAAAGTTTCTTCTTCCTTCTCTTTTATTTTGTTAGCCCTTTTATTTTTCTTCTTGGGTTCTTTCCTTGTCTGCCTTAAGATTCCTTCAACCCTAGTTGCTCTTACACCACCTGTTCAAATGAGAGTATCCAAATCATAGGAGGCTACTGTCGTCTGTAGTTTCTCCCTCAATCCTCTCACAAACCATTAACTCAGTGTGGATGCTGCAGGTTTGTTAGGTTGGTCCCTAGACACATTAATAATTTTTTGAATTTTGATGCATAATCTTCTGTTGGCCTCTTCTTCTAAATCAACCTTTGCAGCTTTTCTAGTACCTCAATGGTGGTTTTGTCTCTTCCAAATATCTTCAAGAAAGCTCTCTTCAGTTCCTTAGACGTCAAGAAATTGTCTAGATCGCAATGTGCATACAAGCTGGTTGGTGTCCTTGCTACCCAGAGTTATCAGAATACACTATTTTTTGTGGCAATGCGACTCTGGTAGCCAAGAAGGTGATCTCAAAGGTAAATACATGAGCATCTGAATCATCCTCACTTTTACCCTTGAACTTTGGGTATTTTAGAGACGTCCTTTCCAAAGCTACTTGTTCTTCTCCTTGCATCCTGTTTTGTAACTTCTGGTGTTTTTACTCTACCTCGTAATCTCTTAGAGGATCTTGATTTGTCTTTTGTAGCCTGAGGACTCTGCCTCATTGCTGCTTCTTGTTGATTCAGCTCTTTTGTGGATTTTTCCATCCACGTATCTTTTTGTTGGTTTTTAGTAGGTTGTACCTACTTCTTGATGAGCACACTTTCTTCTACTGATTTCCTGGGCTTCTCTTGTCCCTTCACTTTGTCAGCTAACCCTTGTACCTTGCAAGACTTATCTTCCCACAACTTTCCTTGTTCCACCATCTTGTGATGAGGATTATCTTCTCGTGTCACTTCTTCATTTGACTCCTTGGCTTATCTTCTCGCACCTTTTCTTCTTCTGCCTCCTCTAGGATTTCTTCTATTCCCCCACACCTTGTCCAATCTGAGGGGTTTTCTTTCGATTTCTCTTCTGTGGCATCTCCTTTGTCACAAAGTCTCTGACCTATTTTTGCTTCTTCCGTTCCATGGTGGTTTACTTTTGACTGGCTCATTTATCTGACACAGTAAACTTCTCTTTTCCCTTTTGGGACCTGGTGATTACTATCACAATTGGTTGTGCATCTTCCAGCTCCTTGATTTCAATCACATCATTAATTGGACGGTGCTGCAGCATCCGTCCCTCCTGATCCTTCCTATAGCTCTTGTTGTGGTGCTTACCAAACAAGTGGGCCAGAAGGGTGCGAAAAAGGCCTGTGTGTGGGAGGCTCGCAGGGCATTTTTGCCCCCCTCTTGCCCCTTTGGATTTTGATGTTTTCTGTAATGTTTATGTTTTTTGAGCAATTATTCCATAAGCTACATGATGTTTGAAGTTTTTCTAGCAAGACCTTTCCAACTAATGGGCAAGAAGGGTTGCAAAAATGCGAAAAAGGCCTGTGCGGGACACCACTCAGGGCATTTTCACACCCCTCTGGCCGCTAAGGATTTCGATGTTTTCTACAATGTTTTAGTTTTTATAAAATAAATGTCACATAAGCCACATGATGTTTGAAGTTTTACCAGGAAGACCTGTCCAATTGATGGGCCAGAAGGGTGCAAAAAAGGCATGGCGGAAGGCCTGGATAGGGCATTTTTGCACCCCTCTAGCCCCTCGGGATTTTGATGTTTTATGCAGGAATTAAATAACTTAAAATCTCATGTCAATTCTATTCATATTCCCAAAATCTTAGGTTTAAATACATGTCTCTTCATTGAGAATGGTTTTAAAATTTACTTGTACTATAAGGGTTCATTCTCTCTCTATAATTTGCTAAGGTTCACTAGTGTTTAGCCCATAATTTATTCCAAAAATTATTAAATTTAATCTAAGTTCAACGATTTGTCTTTAAGAATATCCCCCTTCCTTTACCCTTGAATATTCTCGAAAGCTTTAGGTCTTTAAGAGAGATTTTATCTCTCTATAATTATAGCATCCCTCTATGTGCATAAGGTGCACATGCACACCTTAACTAAATTGACCCAACTTTAAAGAATATTATTGATTTTTAGAATTTTTAGATTTTTTAGAGTACATTTATTAGCATAATCTTAATTCTACAATTCTATTCAAATTAGGGTCTTTATAGGCATTAAGACTTAATTTTTACAGTATGACTAATTTAATTCATTCTCCCAAAAATTTATGAGTTAAATAAAGTTAACAATTTCAACCAATTAAATCAATTTGTATTGTGTTTTGATCAATCAAATATTAAATAATTGTTAATTTTTAGAAATATTTAAACCTAAGACACAAAATGTAAATTTTTATAGTATGACTAATTTTATTGATTCACCCAAAAATTTGAGTTAAACTAAAGTTAGAAAATTAACCCAATTAAATTAATTTGTAGGTTGTTTTGAGTAAACAAATATCAAATAAATTAATTTGTAGGTTGTTTTGAGTAAAAAAATTATTTGTTTACTCAAAACAACCAAATAAATGAAAAAACAAGTGGGCTAGAAGGGTGCAAAAAAGGTTTGTGAGAAAGGCCCCGTGCAAGGCATTTTCGCACCCCTCTGGCCCCTTTGGATTTTAATGTTTTGTGCAATAATTTTGAAGGCATGGAGAAGAGAACATAAAAGGACGAACTAAAAAAAAAAGTCCACATAAGACAATTCATAGAGATTGCAATACAATTGGACAAGGATTCATATAGAGATTGCAACATAACATTATGAAGGAGATCGTTTACATAAAAGTTTACATATGAGATGGTGGGATTCAAGATACAAGGCTTGTCTGATGCTTTTTAGCTATGGGTAGCTCCCCTATTAAGATAGCTTCTACTATGTCCTTGGGCGAGTTTTGGCCTATAGATTGTGCAATTCCTATTTGGGCCAACACCTTGCCTCTATAGTTCGTACCAAAAGTAGTCATTTTACAAGAGACTTCTTAACTAATATGACATAGCTAACTGATTGGCCTAACTGCTGACAATGCTTTCAAAATGCAAAAAGTGGGAAGGTGGCAGGCGGGGTGAATTCCTTATGGATTATAACAAAATCATCCACAAGGAGATGGGGAATGAATGGTTTAGGGCTGGGTATAGGCCAGTGTAACTACACAACCCCCCACCTCATGCGGCCCAAGTGTCGACCTCCAGTACAATCTCCTGCTTTTCATCTCGTCTTCATCAGCTTTGTGTTCCAAATCAATCTTAGACCTTGTCTCATCCAAATCTTCCCTCTTTGGAATTCCGCCACGTCCACAAGTTGGAGATTTTTTTGTGCATTCTGAAACTCCTCCTCAGTTACGTGAGATTGTTCCGTGCTCTTCACTACCTCTAGTGCGATCGCCACTATGTCCTCTATGAAGTTTTTCAATGGCAGGAGAATATCCTCAAGGTAGCATGTACCCGAATCATCTATAGGGAATTCGCATTTCACTTTGAGCATGCTAAGGCACTCATTCATGCGAATCCCACAAGATTTTTTGATGTCGTGCAAAAAGAGAAAGAGCCTCCCCCAACCACCACTAGACATAAACTTTCGATTTCTATTTTTGGAATGGGGGTAGAGTCATCTTTCTCTCAAATTGCCTTGCCGACGCCGCTAGCACTCACCTTGAAGCGTCAAGGGTTCTTGGCCAACCCCAGTGCACCATCCAGAAAGTCTTTTTGGACGAGCACTAATTCACTAGGACTGGCACTGGCTACCTTGTCTTGCTCACCCTTCTCTGTGACAAACCCCCCAAGGTGTAGGGGGAGCTCAACCTCACCTTCCTCGATTCCTTTAGAAATTTGGAAGACAAAACATGACAATCATGGGAGGAAGCACTGGCCAATATCCCCTTTGCCGAGCTTGCAAGCTTGTTTGTTTTCAAGCTCTATGAAGTGATTTGAGAGTTCCACCATAAGTTCAAATCTTGTAAACCATTTTTTGAATGGTTTTTCATTGTGGGCTATGTGCTCGAGTAGTTTACATGGCACCCACAAGCCATTTTCATCCCGTAATGCCAATGAGTGCTCGGCTGGGTCTCCATGTAGGTGAGCGTGTCAGCAAATACATCTGAGTGCAATCGGATGGTGGAGGTCCCACGCAAGTGAACATAAAATAGCGTGTAGGTGTGTGGCCTGAGGGAAGTCAGTCTCATGTAGGAAGTCCATGGATTGCTCTAGGGGCGTCATGATGAGGAGGGTTGTTTAGGTGCTTTGGTGCTTTGGTGCTTTGGAGAGTCCGAAGAAAAAAATGACACATAAAAGGGTCCTTGGGTATTTATAGAAAAGGTTTGTGTCCTATCACACTAGACCAAAAACAAAACCCTAAAAGGGGCCTTGGGTATCTCTAGAAGCTTTGTATGAAAATAACCAACCATACCACAAAACCACAATTTCAATAAACCAAAATGCCTATTCATTAAACCAAAGTACCGTAAAAAATAAATATATTTGTAAAACTCTATATAACAGAGTGAGATTACAGACCAACTCCAAAATGGAGTTAGATTACAAAAACATCGACCCAAATCCGGGAGTGAGATTACTAAATGGACACTTCGAGCTTAGGTCCCTTGAGCTAAAGTGACATCATCCTGCCCCCAATCCGAGGACACCTTGGTGCTTGCTTCTAGCTACCTTCCAACCTATCCAGACACACCTCATTTTATAAGTGAACTACGATAGTTATGAGCAAAAAAGAGCAAACAACCCTTACCTTCCTTCCTTGCAATTTGAACCAAGCATTGCTGATCCCCTCGTATCTCCCAAGATGCGTAGGTGATCACGAAGATTCGATAGGATCCAATGCTTTCTTGCTTAGACAATCCCTATCCCCACATTTGGTAAGCATATTGAGAGAGCTATGGGCTCCACAACCTCCTCTTGAGCTTGTAAGGGAATCCATGCTTGCTTGCTTAGACAATCCCTATCCCAATCCCTATCCCCACATTTGGTAAGCATATTGAGAGAGCTATGGGCTCCACAACCTCCTCTTAACCTTGTAAGGGAATCCATGCTCCCTTCTTCCTCATCCACCAGCTGATAACAAAATTGAATGCACAAAGTGGCATGAGCTCGCAACAAGAATCAAAAGGAGACACTGGACTATACTACCGTTTGCACTTGAAATTATCCCTTTTGTGCTCCCCCTCCACAAGGTCCCACCCTTGGCCAAGTAAATTTACCATCTCTTCAACACCCACAACCTTGCACATGTACATGGTGGGCATTTGTGTGCACTCAAAGGCCTGAAACATGTGGGCAAACACATGCATAGGGCATGCCCAAGTAAGACCCACTGATCTTGAGGCCTTGGTGTACTTCAAAGAGGCTTGTTAATTACTAGACATCTTTACCTTAAGAGAAATCATTAAATGCACTTTCATGCGGTAATCCCCAATATTCTAGAAAGTCCTGAGCCATCTCTTCAATCTTTCTTCATACAAACCCTTGTCTTCTTTCACAAACCAAAGGAAATTTCTTCCTCCATGCAGGCACCAAAAAGTGATGACACGGAAGCGGTATAGCTATATATGCCTTTATAGAGTGTCACACTTCCACACATTGATACAAACACACCAAGAACACCAGACCCAAGAGTATGAACAAAACTTTATTTCAATGCAAGTCTTGGTCTTTACAGAGTTGAACATCCATTACATCCTCAGAACCATCTTCATCTAACACCCATTCACAATCAGCCCACTCCCCTTCATCGATATGAACTACGCCTGACCAATACCCTGCATCACTCTCAGAATAAACAACCTCAAACATAGAACCATCTTCAAAGTACAGCTCCTCAATATCCGGACCAAACTCCAGGACAAGATACATGTCTGAGGTGGACTATCCTCAAAACTTTTCTTCAGGTTTACAAGACTATATTTTTCAGGACAAAAACTATTATAAGCATGCATACAAGAACTCAGTTCTAGCTTTGACTCTTTACTCAAAACCTCACAGAGAACCCGTCCAGTATACTTTCACACAGGGATTCAAGTGCTGGTGTTTAATTCATCAACCAAGAACACATGGGTGTATTACCTTCATCATCATAATCATTATCATGGCCATAGGATGCATCAAAGTTCACAACCCACAAGGCAGCAATACAGTCCTGACAATGGCCCTATGGTAGCCAACCCTTGCATTCCATAGTGGTTGCTTCACGACTCATCACATGTATCCATACTCCAAGCTTCAGAGGAAACAAATACAAATGTTCTCTTCGAAACCCCAAGGCATCCCCTCATTTTCCTATGCTTTTTGGCTTGCAGAGCCAACACACGCCATCTACATGCTGAAACACGTCATCTGCCAACTCTGTGTAGCCGCCTACCATGCAAAGGCTTCGAGTCCCTTCCACATTCACCACCTCATGCAATAGACCTCCTCTTCAGTCCCTGGAAGCCTCCACTCGCCAACTTCTCTCCACTGCGAGTGTAGCAAACTCACAATTGATCTCCTCTGTTTCCATTGCTACGCACAGCTTCCCAAATTCAAAAAAAAGCAGGTGTCTGCTTTAGCTCCATGCTTCCCTTCATCACCTTCTCAATTCAGCCCACGATAGTCCTCCCGTCTCCTACAAGCGGCGCCCCTCCTACGGATCTCCCAACTTGCAGTAGCAACTGAGAGCTCTTCAAAAGCAACCGAGAGCTCTCCAAAAGCAACCGAGAGCTCTCCAAAAGCAACAGTCTACCTATAAGAAGCGTCAGCAAAAGAAGCCTATGTCCCAGGCTTTAGTCTCCCAGCTAGCCCGTCGGATACTGCCTTCTCTCTCTCTCCTGGCCTGCAGCAGTTGACGTCATCTTCTCCCCTCCTCTACTTCTCTGCAGAGTTGACGCCACCGTCTCTCCTCGGTGATTGTTTCCCCTAGCTCCTCTCAGGGATTCCCTACTCCCAATACAGAAAGCTCACCTCCTCTTACCATGTGGCCCCTTCCAACTCCTTTGGCGCACGCGGTGAGGGAAAACCTGCCGGGATTCCGTTGGCAGCCGCCATCCTCACTTTCTGGAAGCTTGAAGCTTCTATTTTCTTAGAATTTTTTATTATTACTAGTAGCTGTTCATGCTGCACAGCCCCTTCAGCCACATCCCCATACCACTTAAGCCTTCCCATCCTTGCTCACATGCCATTAGCACCACCTTTTTTGCCTCCTCATAGGTCACATGCCACCTACATCCATGCTATACATTTAGAAAGGGCATGCCTAAATGCAAACGATCAACACTCATGCAGGCACTGTCACACACACACACACACCCGAAGGCTCGCCACCAACAAAAGCAACAAGATCACCACATCATGAGGATGCAAGGCCTGATGGTTATGCCTCTGCTGCTCCTCCTGTTCAGCAGATTTAATCTCAACCAAAACTCAAAACTGACCCAAACTGATTACATATTTCCTGAAACTCTTAGTACTCTGTACAGTATATACACATCATCAGTCTCTCTTTTTTGTCCACACACTGTGAATCGGACTCCACTGTTAAGATCCCTGACCCCAAATTCTGGGGTGCTAGTAGCGGAAGTAGCACTTCTTACATGAGGCACAGTCCCACACTCAGGGCCTCACCCACGGATATCCAGACAAGAGACAAATCCATCTGTTCCTCCAAAACCGAACTCAGAAAAACTTCCCTTGCTCAGAAAGCACGGGCGATTCCTCTAGGATAACTTTTCTCTAGTCAAAAGCCTTAACTAACTGAACTGATCTGACCGAACTCGTAAGCCCCATAGTCAGATCAAGGGAAAGATTGCACTTGGATCATAGAGACCAATGCTTTTTTCCTCATTGAGAGGCACAGCTATTGATTCTTTTCCAAAGAACAATTTTTATCCAGGATTTACTTCATCTATCGTACCAATAAAAATTAGTCTCATTTTAGGCATCCATCAGTCCAGCCTAACCCCATCCAGTCGCCAACCACCCAACCACTGTAGTGATGGGATCTAATTAGGAATTTGGTTAGGTTTTGTCTCGGGTACCAGTATGGAAAACAGTTCCTATGATAAAAAACAGAAGCAGGATGTAACACACACAAGAGAAGCAAACCCTAATCCATAATCATCAACCATAAAGAAGGAGAGAAGCCATAGTCACCATCTCTCTCACACACACAAAGGAGAACACAACATAGTGTTATGTCCACACTACAAAGTAAACCTAATGTAATGTCCACACACACTATGACCAGCTGGACACGCGGTCATTTATGTCTCACACATGTTCCTACCTAATCTGCCAGCACATAGCATAGCTGGCTCACACTGACATCGAGCTTGAATCTCAACAGCCCCTCTCAAGCTCATGATGTACTGCCGATGAAGATGTAGATGAGCTTGGGATATCAACACTCTCAACACTCCCCCTCAAGCGCATCCCATGTACTCCCAACATAGTCCGGAAGTACTCAAACTTCTCCCTGCTAAGTGGCTTCGTGAAGATATCAGCCACCTGCTCATCAGTCTTCACATAGTGAAGATCAACTGTACCATCCAGCACCTTTTCTCTGACAAAGTGATAATGGACCTCTATGTGTTTGGTCCTCGCATGAAATACTGGATTCTTTGCCAACTGCATACTGCTCATGTTGTCACAATGTATGACAACTTTGCCATCAAGAGGCTTACATAAATCTGCCAAGAGACTCTTTAACCATATAGCCTCACAAGTAGCAATGGCTGCACCTCTGTACTCAGCCTCTGTACTGGATAAAGCAACTGTAGGTTGCTTTTTGCTACTCCAACTCACCACAGCACTGCCAAGTGTAAAAGCATATCCACTAGTAGACCTCCTGTCATATGCGCTACCTGCCCAATCAGCATCTGTGTAGCCATGTATGTCCAAGCTTTTACCACTCTCATAGAATAAACCATAATGTGCTGTGGTTTTCACATATCTCATGATGCGTCTCACTGCATCCAAATGTGGTTTCCTGGGGCTCTGCATAAACTGACTCACTAGCCCCACTGCATAACTCAAATCTGGGCGTGTGATAGTCATGTATATGAGACTACCAACCATCTTCCTGTACATAGAAGGATCATCCAATTCCTCGCCATAATCAGCCCGCAATTTCACATTTTGCTCCAATGGTGTACTCATAGGCTTACACCCTGTCATGCCATACTTTGCCAACATATCCAAGGCATATTGGCGCTGTACTAACCAAGTACCTGCATGATCTTTCACCACTTCAATGCCAAGGAAATATCTCAACTCACCAAGATCTTTCATGTCAAATTTCCCACTTAAAGCTTTCTTGACATGCATCACATCTGCACTATGATCACCTGTAATAATCAAGTCATCCACATAGATGACTAGTAAAACAATCCCATGCTGTGTCTTCTTCACATACAGTGAAGAATCTGCTGTAGAAGTCTGAAAACCAAGTGAGATAAGATATCTACTCATCTTATCACTCCAGGCACGTGGTGCTTGCTTCAGACCATACAATGCCTTTTTCAACCTGCATACGTGAGTAGGATATCTAGGGTGTACATACCCTTCTGGCTGCGCCATGTATACTTCCTCTTGTAGATCTCCATTCAGAAATGCATTCTTAACATCCATCTGATGCATTTCCCAGCCATTAGCTGCAGCCATAGCAATGACTGCTCTCACTGTGCCCATCTTAGCCACTGGGCTAAACGTCTCATCATAATCCAATCCATGGGTCTGTGCATATCCCTTTGCTACCAATCTTGCTTTATGTCTTTCAATAGAACCATCAGATTTGCACTTCACTTTGTAGACCCATTTACATCCAATAACATTCTTGTCCTTTGGTAGGGCAACCAAATCCCATGTATCATTATGGACCAATGCGTCCATTTCCACATCCATTGCTTTTTCCCATACATGCTCTCCAACAGCCTCTGTATAGCATGTAGGTTCCACATGCTTCACCATAGATGTCATGTATGCATAGTGCATAGCAAAATCTCTGTATGTCAACCTGTCAACAGGATATCTGACCCTCTGGGATCTCCGCAATGCATGCGGGTCACTCTGTACACCTGTGACTCTAGCATGTGGTGGCACATATCTGTCCTGTCTAGCACCAGGTGTGCGTAATACAGGTATGCCAAGCTCCTCATCCAAACTTTCAGAACTGGATGACTCATATCCTGTGATTCCAATTCCTTCGACTTTCTTTTTGCCTTTATCCATAGCACTACTGCCAGTGCTTACACTCTCATGCCTCAAACGTCCTGACCATGGACGTACACTGCTACTACTCTCAGCTTCTGCTGCTGGCCCAGACATAGTAGTAGAACTAGAACTTGCTTGTGATGGCAAGTTCACAGGCACATTCGCCTCAAGTGTGTCAATAACTCCCTCATCTTTGGCTTTATACCAACTAGCAAGCTCATCGAATACAACATCTCGTGAGATGACTACTTGTCTAGTTTGAGGGTTATAGCATTTGTAAGCTTTGCGATCCTGTGCATATCCAACAAATACACATTTCTCTGCCTTAGGATCTAATTTCCGTCTTCTTTCATCAGGCACATGAACATAAGCTACACATCCAAAGACTTTAAGATGTCCAATGTCTGGCCTATAACCTGTGAGCCGCATCTCTGGCGTGCTTCCATGAATGGCTGCTGTAGGTGTTTTGTTCAATATATAAACTGCAGTAGCACATGCTTCTGCCCAATAGTAATCTGGCATGCTCTTTTCATTAAGCATCGCCCTTGCCACTTCACATATAACTCTATTCTTCCTCTCAGCCACACCATTCTGCTGAGGTGTATACCTGCATGTCAATTGTCTCCTTATTCCATGCTTCCTCAAGAAATGCTCAAAGGCCTTTGAGGTGTATTCACCACCTCCATCTGTCCTCAGACATTTAATCCAACAGCCATACTGCTTTTCTGCAAAAGCTTTGAAATCCATGAATTTTTCCAATACTTCACTCTTCTCCCTGAGAAAGTATATCCATGTCATCCTGCTAAAGTCATCAATGAATGTAACATAGTATAAACTGCCTTTGATAGATGGGTTTTGTGCTGGGCCCCATACATCACTGTGCACTATCTCAAGTGGTCTATTACTCATGTTTCCTTCTCTAGGAAACCTCAACCTTGCCTGCTTTCCAAACTGACAGGCTTCACAAACATGCATATGTCCATCATATTTAAATCGAGGCAATCCACTGACAATGCCCCTTGTTTGCATGTTCTTTAATCTCTGTATATTTACATGGCCAATCCTCTTGTGCCACATATCAATATCCTGTACCACATTCCTGCTCTTTGAGAACATGGCTGATTTTAGCTCAGGAATTCCAGCATCCAGCTTAAACAGTCTTCCTTCTTTCTTGCCTTTAGCAATCACTCTACATCCATGTTTAAAGTCTTCAACGAAGCATCCATGCTCATTGAATCTAACCTGTAATCCCTGTTCTACCATTTGACCAACTGAGGCCAAGCTTTTAGTGATCGAAGGCACATACAGCACATCTGACATAGACTTTGTCTGACCATTATGCATGACCAATGGTACACTTCCAACATGTGTAATGACATGCTGGGTATCATCACCTGTTTCCACATAGCCCTTCACATCCATTGGCTTCATGTGCTCAAACCATTCTCCATGACATGTCATATGGTTTGATGCTCCTGAGTCCATGTACCATGTATCATCATTCTCAGCATTTGTTGTCATAGAACCCACAACATGCTTCATGGCAAACAAATGATTTGCAGTTCCATCATTGCTACTTGATGCATAGTTGCCACCATGTTGTGCATAGTTTCCACCATAATGACCACCACGTTGTGCTCTTCCCCCTCTCAAATCATTCTGTTTGCGAAAGCAATCTCTCGCCATATGACCATATTTGCCACAATAATGGCATTCCACATCTTGCATAGAATTTTGTTGGCCTTGCCAACGTCCTCGTCCACGGGGGTTACCTCTGCCTCGCTGAGGTGCATAACCACGACCACCTCGAGCACCATATGAAGGCTGAAAATTCTGCTGTGGAGGCCTATCCTGCCATCCACGACCATTACCACCACGTCCACGTGATGCGAATCTCCCCCTGCCTCGAAAGCCTCTAGATGAGTAAAAAGCTTGATTTCTTGCATGTTCATCATTGCTTGACGAGGATGCACCACCTGTAACACTCATACCACCAAGGCCAAGCTTCAATTCTTCCACAATGAGCAATGACACAAGCTCATTAAAGTCTGGCATTCCTCCCAACCTTACTGAGATGGAAGTGTCAAAAGATTTGTATTCTTTGCCTAAACCACGCAACGTGAGTGCAACCAAATCATCATCATCCATTGGGGCATGGATTGATGACAAGGAATCAGCATAACCCTTGATTTCCTGAACATACTCATGTATACTCCGATTCCTTCGTGTTACACTGTGAATCTGTTGCTTTAGTTGTATCTTCCTGGCACCAGTGTCTGTCTCATACATTCTGCACAAGATACCCCATGCTTCTTTCGGTGTATCTGCATCTTGGATGTGAATAAGCAAGGCATCTGTTACACATATTGAAAAATAATGCAACACCTTCGAGGACCGCTCTACCCATTGCTTGTGAGCCAGTAACTGAGCATTATTTGGTTGAGGAGGTAGGTATGGCTCCGGGTCTTCCTCCGAGACAAGACTCCCCAACCCTTTGCCTTTCAAAAAACTCTTCATTCGAAACTTCCATACTTGAAAGTTAGTGCGATCAAGCTTCTCTCCAACAATCTGTATCGGACCATCTCCCATTGTTACAAAAAAATAGAGTAGATGTACCCTTTCGATCACAATGTACGAAGTACCTGTAATGCTCCAAATCTCTTCAAATCACATCAAATTCTTGCAAATTGTGTGCATTAACATCCCACAATGGTTCACCAACAATGTACACTCGATCAAAGTTGAAATCAAATGAAACTCCTTCACAAAAAATTTTCTGGTTTTTTTTCGCCAGTAAATTCTCGCCAGTAACCAGTCAAGATTATGCTCTAAATCCTTCAAGTCTTGTCCAAATGCAATGATTCAACTTGCATTAGCTTCCCAACACATTGCTCCAACATATCCTAGAAGGGTTTGATCCAATTCTTCAAGGGGAATGAGAACCACCAAGTTTTGTAACCTCTGGTTTGAATTTTTCTGCACCTGTCAGGTACCACCTCTCACTAAAATTGCTCTATCTCCTTCAAATCTTCTCCAAATCCAAAACTTTTTGATTCAAAAGTTTAGCAACTCATAGGACTCTACTTGTACCAGAGGAATTTGGCAATTTGATATAGGCAAAGATTAATGCCTTGATTAAAAATGCTCTGTTTCTGGACAGAATTTCTGCAAACCTGCACACCTCTGATAAATCACTTCAATGAGCTCCAAATACATGAAATGAGCTGCAACCAAGCATCACAAGGCCTTAGCAATGTATTTGCTAAACTCTTCAAGCTTTAAAGCATTCAATTTGGTGTCCAAATGAGTGAATTAGGATGTAATCTTTGAAAACTGTCCAGAATTCTGCATCTTCATGCACCGCCTGCTCCAGAGGGCTGTAGAGAGAGGGGAAATCACAATTGAATAGATAGGCCTCTTAGCAATGACCTAATCTACCTTGGGTATGAAGGGTTTAGCTCAATTTTGCCTCTAGCTCCTGCAATTGATCCTCCACGGGGGGTATGTTTTCTGTTTTTGTGAAAAACCAGAAATTTTTGCATAAACTCACTTTCACTTGATTTTGCTCAAATCTGTATGCATCAATCTGCTTCAAGATCCTATATGTTGTTTGTGTCCACTTTGTTAATACATTTCCAAGTCCAAATACATGTGCCTTTGTGTATACATTTGCCAAGAGTATACATTCACTTCAAGCTTTCCATGAAAGCTTAGAGAAAAAACCAGAATTTTTCCTTTGCTTTATGCCCTTCAATCTTCACTTAACTTGCTCTTTGGTACCTGCAATCCGCAGAGGGGGTCTTGCTACACTCACCAATGGTCCTTAGCTCTCAGATCTGATGCCGGTGTGTGCTCCACAGCTTTTCCTTTGCTCCAAGCTCCAATGGCTTCCTTCACAGCTTTTTCTTCTTCTTCTCTCTTCTCTCACTCACTCTCACAACTCAGCTAATGAGCTCTTGGCTCTGATACCATGATAAAAAACAGAAGCAGGATGTAACACACACAAGAGAAGCAAACCCTAATCCATAATCATCAACCATAAAGAAGGAGAGAAGCCATAGTCACCATCTCTCTCACACACACAAAGGAGAACACAACATAGTGTTATGTCCACACTACAAAGTAAACCTAATGTAATGTCCACACACACTATGACCAGCTGGACACGCGGTCATTTATGTCTCACACATGTTCCTACCTAATCTGCCAGCACATAGCATAGCTGGCTCACACTGACATCGAGCTTGAATCTCAACAGCCCCTCTCAAGCTCATGATGTACTGCCGATGAAGATGTAGATGAGCTTGGGATATCAACACTCTCAACATCCTAGGCCCCCTAGTCGAAAATTCATGCAAACTTAAAACTAGTCACACCACTTACACACCCAATATGAAATTGCCTTCTTTACAGACTCAGCATCTTCTAAAAATAATCTTTTAATGAAACCATTGTGTCACTGATCATAATCATCAAAATCTCCGGTTGAATCCTTATTTCCAATCATTCCTTCATTGGTGTACCTATGGCATCATTGGCAACCAGAATGTTCACCATCTGTCCACAAAGGGGCCTTTTCAATAGTTCCTAGCTCATAGTAATCGGCAATATATTCACATAACAAAATGGAATCTCCGTTGAAGATCAACAAGATCAACCAAACGGATCCATATAAAAGAGCCATGGACTCATCCATTGAGGACCAGAAAAGTCAATCAACCAGATCCATGCCCGAATTCAGAAAACAACTCTTACTCCTTGTTTCAATATCTTCCACGACACACGCGTGGGTATCGTCGCCCGAGCACCGTATGGTCAGCACCCTCTAGGATCCTTTGCAAGGTGACCTAGCGCTTCACTCATAGGCTGCTTCCTTGGTCCCTCATCCACCGTACCAGAAGCTCACCATTTAAATCGAACTAAGGCTGGTCAAGACCTCGGTCGACCTTGCTACGCGAGACGTCCTTCGTTGACTCTCGGTCAGCTGTTGCAACTTTATCAGCTAGGTCTCCATGACCTCATTCACAAGACGGTCAAAATGCTTCCCCACCAGAATTCTTGACATAAAACAGTCATTTAAAAACAGGTCATAAATACAATTTCTATAACGAATCTCTTGTCTTTCCACATCAATCTACATTACTTAATCTACATTCATTTCATAAGCATTCCCATTCTCATCACATCATTTTCCATCTTAACACTTCTTTCCTCAATTAACCTCATCAGATCTCATCCACTCGCATTTACCCATACATCTCATCTCATCACATTTATTAACATCTATCCAGTTTACATCGCATCTTATCACATCCATTCACATCCCATACCATTCACATCCCATACCATTCACATCCATTCACATCCCATACCATTCATTCTTATCCTGATTCACATACCATCACATTCATTCACATCTAGATTCACAGGTTATCACATTCATTCACATCCCCTATCATTCATTCACATCCTGATTCACATGCTAACACATTCATTCACATCCCATATCATTCATTCACATCCTTTATCATTCATATTTATCCAATTTACATCACATCTCATCTCCTCTATTCTCGTTCATATCCATCACATTCACATCTACATATATTCTTCCACATACATCCACATCCATACTTATCACATACATATCCACATCTATCCTTTCACATACATTCACATCCATACTTATCACATACACATCCACATCTATCCTTTCACATACATCCACATCCATCCTTTCACATAAATACATCCACATCCATTCTTTCACATACATCCACTTCCATTCTTCATATACATCCACATCCATTCTTCACATACATCCACATCTATCCTTTCACATACATCCACATCCATTCTTCACATACATCCACATCTATCCTTTCACATACATCCACATCCATTCTTTCACATCCATCCCATATCATTCATTTACATCCTGAGTCACATGACATCTCACCACATCTATTCACATCACATCCATCCATCCATTCATTTACATCCACATCCATTCTTTCACATCCATCCCATATCATTCATTTACATCTTGATTCACATGACATCTTATCACATCTATTCACATCACATCCATCCATCCATCCATTCACATTTATCTGATTCACATCACATCTATTCATCCATTCATTCACATTTATCTGATTCACATCACACCTATCCATCCATTCATTCTTTTATAAAAATCAACTTCTATGGGAATAACACTTTTATAAAAATCCTTTTATACATCTATTTATGCATAAATTTAATTTTAAGGAAAATAACACTTTCAAAATAAAAATAAATTCCTTTATGCATAAAATCAAAATCAATGAGAATAACTCTTTTGAAATAGAAATAAATTCCTTTATGCATCTTTCTATGCATAAAATCAAAATCAATGAGAATAACTCTTTTGAAATAGAAATAAATTCCTTTATGCATCTTTCTATGCATAAAATCAAAATCAATGAGAATAACTCTTTTGAATTAAAAATAAATTCCTTTATGCATCTTTCTATGCATAGAAATTAATTCTAATAAAAATCACACTTTTATAATAAAAAATATCCAATATGCATCTTTCTATGCATAGAAATTAATTCTAATGAAAATAATACTTTTACAATAAAAATATTTCCAATATGTATCTTTCTATGCATAGAAATTAATTCTAATGGAAATAACACTTTTATAATGAAAATATTTCTAATATGCATTTCTCTATGCCTAGAATGAAAATAATACTTTTAGAATACACAAATGGTGGGGATTACTCTTTTTGAATAATAAAAGATAAAACTTACTCTTTTTGAATAATAAAAGATAAAACTTACTCTTTTTGGGGATTACTCTTTTTGAATAATAAAAGATAAAACTTATTTCACAAAATTTAAGAAAAATTTTCCATAACCTTCTTTGTATGGCTGAACATTTTTCAGCTTTTTTCATTCTCAAGTTACTTAGAAATTATCCCAAATGGTTTAAAGCATTCTAAAATAATCAAATTTCACTTTTTAAAGAGAAACAATATGAAAAGTTTAATTCTAACAATTTGATTATATATCTAGGATAAAGAAAGGCTAAATTCAAGAATCAAGAGAGGGGGAAAGCCTTTCCAACAAGGCATAACATCATTTTTCATTTTAAAGAAAATAAAAATTAAAAAACCATTAAATGGAATAAAGAAAAAGTAGGATTTCTAGCTTACATGAATTTTTGTGAGCTTTCCTTTGGTTGATGGTTTGAGGGATCTACTCTTGTTTACAACAAGAGTGGCCACCAATTCTTTTGAAGAGGAAATGGTAAAAAACTAATGAATTATCAATAAATTCATTGTTTTTGGCTCTGGGGAGGAGTAGAGTAACAGTGCATAAAACACTATTAAGCTTTTACAAAGGGGGAGGCTTCTATTTATAGGAAAAAGTGAGCCTCTAACCAAGCAAACTAATTCTAGAATTTTCCAGATCAGTTTTGTCACTTTTTGACCATTTTTAGGTCAGTTTAATTTACTTTTTGGTTCTAGTTGAAACAGGAGAGAGGAGAGATGAAATATCTCATTATTTGAGAGTTTAAAACTCCACCACACATGTGAAATAGGCGTTTCCTTCATGAGGAAAAATCCCCCACATTGTGGTGTCAAAAATGCATCATTTTCTCTAAATATCTTTTCTTTTTTAACTAATAACCTTGTCTTTAGTCAACTCTTCATCTTATGTGAGTATTTACTCATTTTTGGGAGAATTTTCTTTATTTTTTCAATTTATCTCCTCCCTACATTTGGATTAATCTAATTGGCCCCTCATTTTCATAACCTTAATCTAAAATTTTCAGAAAATCTGGACCCTTAGGCTAAGGCCTTTTAAACATATTAAAATTTATTTCTAATGCACCTTCTGAATTTCTTTTTGAACTTCTGTTTTGGGGGAATTTATTTTAATAAGAAGAGATATTTTTCCATCTAAAAATATCTAAAAATTGAATAACCTCTCTCTAGAACATTTTCTGTCTAAGCCAAAATAGGTAGAAACAAGATCTGTTAATATTCTGACAAGGGGGATGATTTTACAGGGGGAGAGATTGGACATCTTGAGGGGCTGGGGGAGGAATCTTACATTCTACCCCACTTAAAAAACGTGAGATGTCCTCATCTTGCAGGTGGAGTATGATCTCTTTCATCTTCTTCTTCTTCTTCAATCACTTCTTCTTCTTCTTCTTCTTCTTCAATCACTTCCAGCGTTACTGCCTTTGGAAGTGGACGGCCGATTTGGGAACAACTCTCTTTCCCCTATTCTAAGGCAGAGGTCTTGCATTACTTTGGATTGAAACTGCACATTGGTTAGAGGGTCTGCTTTTGGGATTTCCCTGAATTTGGTAGATAGAAACCTGATTACTCTGGAAGGAAGGAGCTGGAGTCTGGAATCTTGATCCTTGATTTCCCTGCCCCAAAAACCTTGATCCAAAAAGGAGTTGGGCAATCCATACTGTGATGTCCAAATCCTTGACAGTTATAGCATTTTACTCCCTTGTTCAAGGGTGGAACTTCTAAAGTTAAATTCCAGCGGATTGAGTTTCGGGAAAAGGACATTTCTTCCATTCTGGAACTCAGAGGCATCACAAACACCTTTTTGACTAAGGAATTATTACTGATGGAAATATATACATTTAAATACCTCTCAGCCTTTGTGGTTGTCAGGTGAACACTACAAACTTGCGCATTCGTGGGTTCAAGGTGTGGTTTTTCTAAGGCTATCCAAGTATCATATGAGATCAAGTTATGACTGGACCCTATATCTATTAATGCAATACTTATTGCAATGCCTTTAGCTATTATGAGTCCCAACTTGAGTCATGCTAGCTCAATGTTTAGATCCCCATCGTCCACAAGAGTTACGGATGCCATGTTGACATGTATCAGAGGCCTTTATGCATTTTAGCTTTGACTTGCCTAGCCTTAGCTTCTTCTTGTGCTTGGTGGAGTTTTTCTTTTGCAAGATGTTTCTGTTGTTTTAAGAGGTGCTCTTGTAAGAGCATCTCTTGGGTAAATGGTCCAAAATATTTTTTTAGTTTACTCCCATTGACATAGCCCTCCATTTGGATGCCGTCAATTGTTTCTATTCGGACAGACCCCTGTGGTGTTATTTCGATACTCGGAATGGTCTTAGGCCTTGGTATTTAAGTTTCTTTTTCATGGCATTTCCCACACCATACATGAGGACAAGGTCCCCTATTTTTAGTTCTTTTTGCTTAAGGTTTTTATCAAACCAATGTTTCCTGCATAACTTTTCGACCATGAGCCCATGTGATGCTATCAACCTGGTCTCATCCAGTTTTTCCAAGTCAATTAGCCTTTAAGCTAATGCATTCTCAGTTAGACGTTCCTATACGACAATCCTTAAGCTTGGGACTAGGTATTCCATGGGCATAACCGCTTCAACACCATAAGGTAGATGAAAAGGAGTATATCATGTCACTACCTTATATGATGTGGGGTAGGCCCAGAGAGCTGCTATCAGCTTATGCTCCGAATCTATTCGATTTGCTTCCAACATTTTTGTCAAGATAGTACACAAAATCTTGTTGGTACTTTCTACTTGACCATTGGTTTGTGGATAGTAAGGTGATGATTTTTGATGAATCACTAAGAATCTTGCAAGTAAATGATTAATCACCTCATTAATAAAATGTGAGCCGTGATCACTCACTAATTCGTGAAATAGTCCGTGGCCACGATTATGTACCGGGCTTGGGATGGATGTGCCACTGGACTAATCAGTCCCACAAAATCTATCCCCCATTTCTCAAATGGTTGCCTTACAATGATAGGGGTTAACGGCATCTTGTCCTTCTGTTGTGGAATAGCGAAACGTTAACATTCCTTGCATCTTTTGACGAACTCCATGACGTCCCCGAATAATGTAGGCCACCAGAGTCTTGCTTGAAGCACTTTTTGAGCTGTAATTTCCGTAGAAAAATGCCCACCTAGTATCCTTGAATGAGACTCTTCCAATATGGTTACGAATTCATCCTCTCTTATTCACCATCTGAGCACATTGTCTTTTCCTAACCTATATAGTTCTCTCGCAATCAATTGATATGGTGCCGCAAGCTTGATAAGCCGCGGCATCTTATCTTTGTTCAAAGGTATGTCCTGCGAAAAAACATAAGCTAGATACTCTGAGATATCTTCACTCCACTTGGGTACCAAGTCCAACTTGAATAAATATGCATTAGGAAGGTCATCATTAACACCAGCTGGTTCCCCATTGGAATTTTGGACAAGTGGTCGGCCAACACATGTTGTGTTCCCTTCCTTACTATGACAGTACCCCACATGGCCCATAAACCTTTGCACTCCTTTGTAGTTGGTAGGCGGTGGTAGCTCCAAGATTAGTTTGACCTTGCCATTCCTTGAGACAATGTGTCCCAATATCACACCATGCTTGACCTAGAACTGGCACTTCAAGGGGTTTAGTGATATATATGATATAATCGGCAATGTTCAAACACTTTCCTCAAGCAGAGGCCAAATGATCTTTTCATCGAGAATGTGCACATAAATCATCAATGAGTACCTCCAACCACTTTTGCAAGTAGTCCTTGAAAGTTGTGCACATCAAACGTTGAAAGGTTATAGGGGCATTTGTGAGACCGAATGGCATAACCTTGTAAGCAAATGTCATGTTGGTCTTTTGGTGCTACTATGGACACCTAATTGTACCCGAAAAACCCATCCAAGAAGTTGTATGCTTCCCTCCCAGTAGCCACTCTTTCCAAAACATGTTCGGTACAAGAAGGTAATGGGTAATGATCCTTTTGAGTGGCCGTATTTACTTTTTTAAGATCGACACATACTCTCAATTTCCCATTCTTTTAGGCATTATCACAATTGGTGACAACCAATCTATATGTTCGATCATAGATGAAGTCCACAGCACAATGAGCTTATCGATTTCCTCCTTTACAACTGCTGCATACTTAGGATTCATTTGGTATGGTTTCTGCCTGGCTGCTGGTCTCAAACCTTCCATGATTGGAATCGTATGTTGTACCACCTCAGGAGGTACCCCCTTCATTTCCTTGTAATTCTAAGCAAAACAATCCTTATATTCCTTGAGGAGAACAATGAGCTCCTCTTCTTCCACCACAGAAGTCAAATCTTTAGCAATGTATATGGGCCGTGCTTCTTCCTTTGGTCCCGCAATATTAACCTCCTTGACTTCTGTCGGGCCATCGTATGATGCCGATAGCCCCTCCTCTTTAACCCTAATAGCCGTCACCCGGACTACTCTCCGTTCATCAACCATATAGTTCTTGAAATGGTCAGGAACTAAAAGCAAGTCTAGCTTGTCCTCATTGTCACTTTTGGCTTTTGCCATGATTTTTTTGGCCTCATGCTTTGCCTCTACTAGGGCTTTGTTGTGTTTTCGGTGCTCAGCTTTTGTAAGCTTGGGTGCATCGGGTTTTTGAAGGAGGATTTTCTCTTTTTGCCTTCCTTTTAATGATATTGTACTCAACTCCTTGACCCAATCCTTTGAGAATTCATCATGTACCTTAGTAGCCTCAAGGTATCCCAACCACTAGGCATCCGTGGGTCTGCTTCATTAGTAGGGCGTTTCATCGGGCTATATACTATTTTTGTCTCTGCTATCATCTCAGGCGTTGAGCACTGGTACGACTTCGTGCCACAGTACCTTCTGTACTTGATGTCTCCCCTCCTGATTCCTCATCCATGGTCTGCTAATTAACCATGTAGATAGAAGCCGTGGGGATGGTTCCAGATTCCAAATACTTGGTTCCCGTAGGCTGTATTACATCAATGGTAGCCAACACGTGCATCCAGTTTTCACTGAAGTTTGGAGGAGGTAGTTACACATACATTGTCATTTCCTCCTCATCCTTGGATTCCCCCTCTGGATTCCCCCTCTGTGTGGGATTGGCATATCTGTGTGGATGTAGTTCGTTCCGTTGTGACCAAATCATTACCAAACAAACACCCTTCCATGGGGTGTGCTTTCCATGCTCTTAGATCAATCTTCAAGATTTCTGAATCCGTGTATATATACACGTGTATGCATACACGTGATCCAAGGCCCAATCATGCACCAATTTAGATTCCCTCATGAAATGTCTTCCCAATATTATGTCATATGTATCAGGTTGGCATATGAAGTCCATGACCACAAATGTATGACGATAGAGAAACGTAAAAAGTCTGAATTTAACATTTTTCAAGAGCTCGATGGGTCTTGAAGATGTTCCATCAGCCATTTTACGGATTAAATCTGCTTTTTTTAAATTAGGTTTCTCCCAGTTTTTCCAATAAAATTTGGAAATTATACTAACCCCTGCCCCACCATCTAGGATAGCCAATGCCTAGTATCCATTATGATGAATCAAGATGGTATGTTCGTGTCGTCGCTTTCATAGGTAGCATCCCAGTTGGTTAACTGGTATCTTAATGACTCGAGTTTCCTTTGTATGCTTCAAGGTTCTTTCTACCAAGAGTGGCAGAGTCTCATCTATATTATCGGCAGCGGCTAGCCTTAGAATGCCCTTGACCCATTCTTTTACATCTGTCCATAAGGTTGGTGAATTGCATAATAGTTGCCCTAATGGCATCTAGACAGGCATGGATAGTACAGTTGCGAGGCTTCCTATATCCTTGGGTTCTTTGGATATGGAGGGTTCTTCCCATGTAGGTGTCTTGTATTCTTCAATGGGGAAGGAATGGATAGACCCCCCAACTCATTTTCCTCAAACATTCTGGACATTATGTTTGTTTGGGAGTCCTCTTCTGTTCCTTTCGAAATTGGGGCTGGCATACTCAATACCCTATTATGGGTTGGTTCGTCTCATGGATAGATGGTATCCCTTACTCGACTGGTCCTTAGCTTAGTTTCATGAAGTCATTAGGTACTCTTTGATTAAGGCCTTGGCATCTTCGAGTTTTTTTATTTCTTTGTCGGCATTGGGATATTCACCAACCCCCTTAGGAGTTGGTTGTTCTCCCTGCTTTCCCTGGTCTAATCCTCCAACATTAGTCCCTTGATCCCCCTCTTCCTTTGATTGGGTGGATCCAATATCAATTGTCTCTTCTTCAGATCCATCTTGGATTGTAACCCATGTGTCCCCCTTTCAATACTTTCTTCACTCTTCTCTTGCGGCCAGATCTGGAAATAGTCGCATCAGCCCCATTTCTTCCTTTTTCTCCTAATTGAGCTTGATCTCTTGTTAGGACATTGAGCGGTGTGATCTTCCCAGATTGTACACTAATGGTCCGGATGGTGGCCTGATTTAGCAATAGAAGCAGAGCCACTTACTCGGTAGGGACAATCCTTGATCAAGTGATCAATTCCACATTTAGTGCAGGTGAGCACTGGCATGTCATTGGGTGTGGCCGGCCACCACTTGTTGTGGTTGGTGTATATGATTCATATTCTTGTTTGGGCACTCGGCTACTCGATGTGGCCCACCGTAGCCAAAGCATTGTAAAGTTCCTCTTCTCAAATTTGAGTTTATTTCCTTGCCCTTCCACTGTACCGTGGTTTGAAACACATGTACTGGCATGTTATTCTGTAGGACGTAGTATTCTAGCGTAACCTCAGCCATGTTCTCATAGTATTCACCGCTAAGTTCTCATTCCCGCACCATGTCAACATCTTCTGATGGTTCTTTAATCACTACTTAATTGATCTTTGCCTGTGGTGGTAGAACTGGTGGTGGCAAGGGCAAAGTGTCTTGTACTCGGAACATCCCCCTAGGTAAGTAGGAAGAGTTGGGTTGTCTAGCAGTGTGGCAGTGATGTGCATAGGTGGTGTTGTCGGCAAAGCCAATGGGGCTCTAATTGCAGGTAGCTATGCCACATTTTGAAACCTTGTACACATCGAAGTGTCATGATTTTCCAATTTTACACAGTGAGCACAATAAAGTAATGGCCTCGCTCTTAACTGTGGGACATTCGGTGGTGGTATGATTTAATCTGCACATAGAGCACCACACCAATTCCCTGCGGGGGTAAGGGTGGTTATGCCCATGCCCATAGGTCTCTGTTCCCTCCCTGACTTTTAATTTTTCTAATATGGCATTACTAAGCTCATCCACAGTCATGTTTCTGACTTTCTTACTTTGAGCTCCAATTTCTTGGTGACTCGAGACACACGAAGTCGTGGTTGATGCATATGTTTTAACATCTTCGGGTTGTGGCAATTCTAACATATTATCTTCATATTCGATTGCCAATTTGCAGCATGCATCAAGAGTAGCTGGTCGGGCTAGTACCAAGTAATCATGTATTTAATGGTCCCTAATTCCCCTCCAGAAATAAGGTAAAAATTGATCATCTGTCAACCTTTCCTGAAGTTTGCACCTTGAATTTAAGTGCTTTAGATGAGAGACATAGTCTCTCATCTCATAGACACCTTGAATTTAAGTGCTGCAAAGACGAGAGACATAGTCTCTCATCGACTCATCCTCCTTTTGTTTGATGTTATGTAAATGTGCCACAGGGCTCCATCTATCACCACTGTGGGCAAAACTGGGCACAAAAATATTCTTTAACCTTGTGAAGTTAACCTTATCTTGAGGCTTAAGGGTTGAGCTTTTCCCTCTCTAAGGTCAACGATAAGGCATGTATCATTGTCACATCATTGACCGGTCCGCAGGTTTCACATGTAGATTCAAAAATTTCTACATATTGGATAGGATCCCCATCCCTAGTGGACAAGTTTTGAAATGATATGGGGTTTCATCTGGGAGGATCAAGGTTCTAAAGTAGTGCCTAGTTCCGTGACCATCCCCCGGCCCATCTCTACTGCCATATTTAATAGGTCTACCCTTGTGGCCACATTAAGGTCCATGGCTGCTAGGAACTTCCTACCAAAGAAGTGTGGGATCAAGACATTTTGCAAGCACACACATACATGCACTTAAGATCTGGAAAACTCATCAGAGACGATCGGAGACAATCTTATGCCTGACGATAGTGCATCAAATCACCTAGGAACTTCCTACCAAAGAAGTGTGGGATCAAGACATTCTGCAAGCAAACACTTGATTGTTTTGAGAAACCTGACCGCCACTGAAACTAGTAGTGAAGAATCCATGAAAGAAGGGCTAAGGTACACTGGGTTTGGGGAAGAGGATAAACCACACTCCCCAACCAAGTCCAGTGGGATCATTGATATCGCCTAGGGATTTTGGGGTCTCCAAACCAATCATGATGAAAAAGCACAATCTGCAGGCATGGGTCAATCAGGATTTGTTCTAAGACAAGAAGTGCCATTCCAAACATTGAATTCTAGGCTGTCCAACACTGGCACCCCTCGAATTAGATGAGATGTGGAAAGTGCGGCTAGGATGGGTCAAATATTCCTTCCCACCACCGAGGAAGTGGAATTAGACCTCGATATTAGAGCTAAAAATGGCTAGAAAAGGGCTCTTTGTTAATCTAAGGATTAAGAAATTATCCAATTGTGAATTGGCACGTATACAAAAGTATGGCATTCTTGTCTCCTCTAAATGTCTTCTAAACGGTTCTATTTTAGTGGCGAACGGCTAAAACAGCTTGATTTAGACGTTTACGATGGCTAACATTAAAGTTTGGGTCCAAAATAGTGACATCTTGTTCCATTTTATATTTCAAAAAATCAAGCAGGAAGGTACGAAATCTTCTCTTTTCAGGCTCTGAAAACAATGCTATTAATGACAAATCACCAAATTTTTTCAAACGTCTACTTTTCCACCTTATTCTACTTTCTTTGCATTTTCAAAAGAGTCACTATTTTTCTCTCATCTGTGGGCTTCTATGGCATCCTCATGTCGTCCTTCTCATAATATAACTTCTTGTGATTTTCGTGTTTGGAAACCCATGTCTTTTCATGTGAATGATTGGGTAACAATGCTTCCCTCTTGCAAAGGTGCCCACCACAGGGTGAAAAGAATCAAGCGAAATGAAGTGAAATCCCATTGGAAAGGTCGTGTTCTTGCCTTCAAAGTGACCGACAATGGTTGGCTTCAAAAGCTCAACATGTCTACATGGCCAAAGACATGGTGTTGAACTTGGATGAACATCCAATTCTCCATTCTTACTGTAATTTAACAAAACTTTATCTATTTGATACAACACAATATTTTTCCTTCTGATATAT
Source organism: Cibotium barometz (assembly GCF_041138505.1). NCBI lineage: Eukaryota > Viridiplantae > Streptophyta > Polypodiopsida > Cyatheales > Cibotiaceae > Cibotium > Cibotium barometz. The sequence continues at coordinate 29,089,850 of NC_141097.1, forward strand.
TTGTTGTTTGTTTAATTTCAGTTATCTTTCCATCAACAGCTGTGGAGTGGCAGCCTGTTGAGAACTTAAGTGGCACATTCAAAAGCAATTCACAAGGGGATTGCAGATGTAATGTATGCAGATAAACCACCTTCATTTTACAAATCAGCGGATATATTTGTGTATTTTGCAGAATACAGGGTTCCATCAAGAGAAGGTCATGGAGAATTATATGACATACCTATTCCCACCTTAATGTCACTTGAATGGAAAGTTCTTGATCCAAATACCATAACAAGATTCAAATCCAAAATCAAAGATGATATTCTTAAAGCTATGTGTCCTGGAAGGATTTCAAGAAGGATAAAAATTCAATGGTTCTTACCTATACATGTCTTTGTGGCATGTTTCAATACAATGGAATTACAGAGGACAAGAATGATGTGGCTTAATAGAAGACTATCTACGTCTGATCTGGACACTATACTTGGAGAAGGATGGAGTACCAAGGAAACTTTTCATATTGGCGACAATATCAGTTGTAGAGTAAGCCCAAATTCTATGTCTATCTCATACCAACTATGTCGTCAATCCCTAGTTTTGGGCTATGACTATAGGAGATGGAAAAGCAAGCTTGGTAGTTGGGTCCCTATGGATTCTGAAGAGAATTGTCCCGAGTTTGAATTTAACATCATAGTCTATCCATTCATTGATCCTAGGAACCTTATAGTAACATCAAACTGGAGACTACAACATGTAAGAGAGTCGCTTGAGTTTCTGGACAAAATATCACCTGAATATAGATTCAAAGTAGATGATATTGTTGTCAGTACAAGGATGGAGAGTGTAACCTCATGCATCACATGTCTTCCCCCAAAAAAAGGTTGTATTTGAGCCACTTGCAAGGGCAAGTTTGTTAAGCTGAAAAGGATTTCTCCAATAATGTAATCAGTATATTCTGCTAAATTTCGTCTTGACTTCTTCACAAAAATGGTCAACATATTATTGGCAACACAAAACAAGGTTTAACAGTTGAATATCAAATTGTTGATACACAATTTAAGTACAAAATATAGTCCCAAAAAGGGTGTGTTCATATGGACAAAATGAACAAAACAAAAGCCAATTTGTGGAATCACTCAACAAAATCAACTTTTCTTTTGGCATGGGATGACCTTGGATCTTTAGAGAATCTTTCTCTCTTTTGTTTGCTTTGATCAAATTTGGCTGATTGAGGTTCAAGTTCCGGTGTTTTGAGCTCTTGAGGTGTTGGAAAGGAAGACTTTGCAGTGGATTCCTCAACTAGTGTGGTAAGTTGGGCTCTTCTATGAGATCTTTAGGTGTTGGCGAGGGAGATTTGGCAATGGGGTCTGGTTTTGGAGAAGGTTCTTTGGAGGTTGGCTTTGGAGACTTGGCAGCCTTCTTGGGGGACACGAAAAAGAAATTGAATGGAGAGCCAACATTTGCCCTCTTACTTTCTTTGTTGGATGAACGACACTTTTGAATTTTAAATTTCAATGGTGAGTGAAACGGAAGACCTTTAGTAGTGCTCTTCTCTTTGACAGGGGTCTTCTCTTTGACAGGGGTCTTCTCTTTGATTGGGGTTTTCTCTTTGACAGGGGTCTTCTCTTTGATAGGAGTCTTCTCTTGAGCTGGTGAAGAGCTCTTCTCTTTAGCAGGAGGGCTAGGGCTCTTCTCTTTAGCAGGAGGGCTAGGGGTTTTCTCTCTAGCCTGAGGGATCTTCCCTTTAGAATGGGTCTAAGGGCTCTTCCCTTTAGAATGGGTCTGAGGGCTCTTCTCTTTAGCAGGAGGGCTAGGGCTCTTCTCTTTCGCAGGAGGGCTAGGGGTTTTCTCTCTAGCCTGAGGGCTCTTCCCTTTAGAATGGGTCTTCTCTTTAGTAGTGCTCTTTTTCCCCTTGGAAGATCTGCTCTTTGTTTAAGTTTTCTTCTTAGTAGGGCTCTTCTTTCTTTCCTTCTTCTCTTTGGTAGAGGTCTTCCTCTTTTTGGATGAGCTATCCTTGACATGGCGAATCAAGATCAACTGGATTGATAGATCTTTCCAAAACCATAGACACTGCCTTCTCCCTTACCCAACTTACCCAAGAATCTGGATATTCATGCAACTAAGGCAAAAGAAAATGATAAAATTTCTTAATATGAGAAAGTCACTAAATGTATTGACCCAATCAATCAATGCTATCATTACATAAACTTAGAGTAAGTGTTGTCATTCTAAATCTTTACTCAAGATATCTCCAAGCATTAGCAAGCACCATCCATCCACAAGATGTTGAGTCTTTCTGCAAAGGAACTTTCTGATTGTAGTACTTAAAATCTTCAAGTTTGTAGTCTTCATAGGTGGAACCTAGGAAACTTAAGATAAGTTTGGCAGCACTGCAAGCATAAAATATTGAGGGTCAACCAAACAATTGAAAACTTACAAAATATTGCTCTAGAACATAAACCATGGTAAAGTTGATTCTTACATTTTACTTCTCCCATGAATGGATGCTAAAGAATTCATAAAGATTACATCTCTATCCAATAGATTGAAGATAATAAGACTCCAATGGCCTCTGTGATAAGATGAATACTGCAATTAGTTGTGAATATTGTAATGATGGACAAAAGATAACTGAGTGCGAGTCTTACACTTCAACATAAGGGTATACAATGTAATTGCATGTCAGCATATCAAAGTCATCAAGAAAACTTGCAAGATCCCCTTGCCTATTGAAAAGGCACTATGTAACAAGGGGATCAAGAATGGTCACTTGCATAGCCATTGAGTCAGGAAGATCCCTCCATAAGACATCTGCAGACATAAACAAAACATATCAATAAAATATGGAATCTGAGAAATTCATCAAGAAAGCAAAAGGAAATCCACACAAACCTTAGACAGACAAAGAGGACTGTGTCACATATCTCAATATTGTGATTCACAAGCATACTTGTGTCTTCAGGGGCAATGTCACAATAAACCTTATCCTCTCCATGCATGGAGACATCTACTACCATTTGACCTGTTACATTCTGATAAAGTTCTGAGTTGGATGCATGAAAATTTCAGCTTGCTGAGAAAGAATGGCATCCTCTGTCATCTTCTCCTGCTCTCTCTCTTTCTCCACTTCTTCTTTAGTATCGTGAGCTTTTCTTGTACTATAAGTATGTGAAACATCTTCAATAACAATTGATTGTTTGGGTTGTCTTGCTGGAGGAATATTTAAAATTTCAAAAGCCCTCATATCTTGACTTAGAATGGGTTCCAAAGCTTTGTCAAACTTATATCTAAGTCTGGACACAAGCACAAAATCTTTGCTCATGAGAGTGATCCTATGAGCAAATGCAGCAGCAATGTATCCATCATTCATAAAGTTGATCAAAAAATCCTCAGCAGCCTCTTGAAGACACATAAGGGCCTGTCACTCCCATCAGACTTTATCAAGATATGTGTTTTTCATTTTGCCAATTAACCTTTCTGATATGTCCCTGACAACCCGCATAAATGGCAGTCGAGGGATGAGAAGATTAGTAGATTTTTGTGCCGCTCTGATCTCTCTTAGTGACTTCACCTGATAGTTTAATCTCTTTCTTGCTGTTGTCCTAGCACGAGGCTTTTGGAGGAGGCTTTTCTTGTTTTTCATCGACAACTGGCTTTTTGGAAGATCCTGGTTTGTCTTGAGCTTTTTTAGTCTCCGAAGGGATGTAGACTTTCCTTGCAGTCTGTTTTGTCCTCACCATTGAAGTTTAAGAAGAAGAAGAGAACCCGATCGGGGTGATTTGTGAGTTGAGATAAAAAACTAACACTGGCCCGAACTAAGCCATGGGGCGGATCCAAATTGGTTGGATTAGCTCTATCGCTTGATTCGGTCTATACCCAGAACTAAGCAATTTTTGTGATCCGAGAGAGTTGAATAGGCTCTTTCGCTTGATTTAGGCGTATGTGGAACTAAGCGATAATATATTGAGTCTCTATCACTTAATTAAGGGGTAGCCGGAACTAAGCGATGAATAGCTTCCAAAAGGATTGGAATAGCTCAATCGCTTGATTCCGGATATGTCCAGAACAAAGTGAAAATGGAGATCCAAGAGTTTTGGATAGACTCTATTGCTTGATTCGGGGTATGGCCAAGTGATAGGGGAGGATCCGGAACCAAGCGATGAAGAAGATCCAATTTGTTTGGACGAGTGTTATCGCTTGATTCGGGAAATTTTAAGTCGAGGGAGAAGAATCCGGGACTTAGCGATGAGAAGGATCCGAGATGTTCGGATGAGATCTATCGCTTGATACGGGTGAGTAGGGTAAAAGAAGATTCCGAGAATTTCGGAGGAGCAATTTCGCTTGATACCGTGTCGGTGAAAAATAGAAATGTTTTCATGAAAATTTAATTTTTATACCTCGAATCCGTTCGTACATAGAACCGTTGGATACACGTGTCATGCAATCATTTTTGCCACGTGGCATGAACGGTCACTATTTAAGGTATTTTTGCCATGCTCCACGTGCTCCATCGGATATTCTCAAAAACTCTCTCTCGTTTTTTTTCGAACCTTCAAATTGCCAAGGCCTGCACCAAGCGATAGAAGCATTCCTAAACTTTTGGACCACTTATTTTCGCTTAGTTCGGGCTCTGCCATATAGTGACTTCCAAGCTATATTTTGCAAAACTCTCTCTCTCTCTCTTTTTTGAACCTTCAAATTGCCAAGACCCACACCAAGCGATAGAAGCATTCCAAAACTTTTGGACCACTTATTTTCGCTTAGTTCGGGCTCTGCCATATAGTGACTTCCAAGCCTTCTTTAGAATTGTTCTAGCATTTTTCTCAAATATCACAATGAGTAAAAGTGTTGAGGGACGACATGAACTTGTTGAAGAAAGCCCAAGTGAAAGACTCTTGAATGCTATTTTGCAAGATGGTCATGACATGAAGGTATACGCAGGTGCAGTGGAGATATTCAATCCAAGGTTTGTTCTTTCAGATGTTTTGATGAAGCTTAAGGACATTCTTGAAGAGGAGTACAAACAATTTGAAATGTCAATTGAAGGTCATTGTTTTCATATCGGAGACAATGATTTTTGTCACCTTACCGATTTTACTCAGTTGGAGAAAGCCAAAGTCACAAAGAGGTTCAGTAGATTTTCAAATAAAATATCTTTCACATGACCTTCATCCATTTCTTGTCCAATTCATAAGAAGCTTTGTAACCTTGTCCCCAAAGATGTCTCCTTTCTTTTCTTTCTATTTTTGAGAGTAGAAATACAAGATAAAGAGCAAGAATCAGATATTGATGCAGAGAAGGAGGAAGAAAACTTAAATGTCACCACAGTCTCAAAGCTAGAGAAAAGTGAGATTTTAGAAGAGGAAGAAATTGATGTTCAAGCTGAGGAGAAAGAAAGTGCAAATCTTGATGTTGCTAAATTTAGGGCTTTCACTGTTACACTGAAGAGCCCTTAGAGGAAGCAAGAATATCTGAATCCTCTGTTACTGTTCCAAGCCTTCCTTTCTTTTATATCAATGAGAAATATTTTATTCCTTTGTTCTATCTTCAATGTCTCTTTAATATCAGGGAAGACTACAGTATTGCAGCAATTTCAGAAGCTTGTGAGGTGACCAAAGACTTTATTGATACAGAAGTAGAGTCAAAGGAAGAGTTTTTGGCACTTGATTTGCAAACATCTGACCACTCATTTATCCCTGCTCTCCTGATGCACTTGCCTTGTGCCTTAAAAGAGTGGATGAGGAGAAACCTTCCCTTAGAGATGAGGATTTTGAGAACAGGCTTATTGAGTTAGGTGTAGAGTCTTTTGGCAGAGATTTCAAGCTTCAGGTAGATTCTGATAAACTGGAAAGGGTTGGCTCATGCAACTTGATGAAAGATAAAGTAGTAAGTGAGGATGAGTTGCAGAAGGTAGTTTCCTTTTAATCTTTTGCAAAATGTTATTGTGATTGTAATTTTTTTAAAGTGAGGTTTTTGTCTTGTAGATTGAATTGCTTGATAAGGATGATTTTCTAGGAAGAGCTAAAGGCAGCAGAGTGAAAGCTACAGAGACTAGGTCGAGAAGGCCTTCATCTTCTCGCATGCACTACTTACCTACATTGGATAAGGCTGTGTTCTGTGCATTCCACATGAACTTCTCTGAAGATGCTGAGTTGCCAATATTTGCCTTGAAGGTGTTGTCAAGGTTCATGGGATACACTCCCCTTCAAATAAATGCTAACAAGGTCTTGCTTCTAGAGAGAGCTGTTGCTCTTAGAATCTTTGGATATGCTGCAAGTTTCAATGCCTCAAGAGCAGGATACTTTCTTTGCTACTCTAGCTATGCAGCTACAGCTGAGGAGTCAGATATCAATCTTCTTAGAGGTTATAGAAGGAGAAAATTTTTGAGATACAAAGGTGACATGCCAAATAGTCCCAAGAGAATAAAAAACTAATGTTTTAGTGATGTGAAAATCAAAATTATCAAGAATAACCAATGAATCCTTTCCTAAACTACTCCACCACAACATTCACAGCATCAAAACCATATCTGTTCTATCACACATACCTTATCCCTTCATTTTCCACACAATGCACTACTAGAATGCAAAGGAAATAATGAATCTTATGCAATTGGATCTAAAACTCAAAGAGGATGGAAGAAACAAAGGCGTTTCCCTGGAAGCGGTGCCAAAAATGTTATGGGCTACCACACCTTTAAGAGGGAACTATACACATTCACCTAATGGGGATGAGCAACAAATCACAATCGTCATGGGGTACTTACCAATGCTTTGATCTTGAGTCCTTGAGGTCTCCAAGCTCGCTTGTCAACCTCCAAACTCCAAGCTCCGCCTCCACACTATCACCGTGGAGTCGCTCATCACACCATCACATAGACCAATCACTCTCTCTCTCTCTCACTCTCTCACAAGCATAAGTACACAAACATGAAAGAGGCACAATGCTAGAATGCTCTCACTCCTCACTCTCTCTCAAGTCACAAGGGGAGATCTCTCAATAGCACAAAGGGGATTGTGTCTTTTCATTATGAGAAAATGCCTTATATACATTTGGCCCTTATTCAGACTTGGGTGTCCAAAACTTACTTACTAGGCCTTGGGTGGCCAATATCTCATAATGTAAAATCTTTATAGTGCCTTTTCATGACACTTATTAATGTCCTCAATTGAGGATCATGTTGTTAATCCAAAATGGGATTAAAAGTTTGTTCAAATAATTACTAGAGGAGAGAATGCCATGAAGATTGCACGTGTACAATGCGGAGAACTTGCACTCTATGCGTTTCTTCAATAAGCACATTTATTGGCATCACTTAATAAACACATCACTTGATATGAAGTGCAAAATGGAAGAAGAGAAGCCAATCTTGTGTGGGAGGTTCACCAGGAAGGAGAATCAAAGGGAATAATGTCCTTGAAATATTATTTGAGCGATTGCAAAGCAAAACACTTTGACACCACACTTGTGTCTTGGCAAAAAGCAATGTGGTCGTCGATCATAGAATCGGATTAGCCACACCTCATGTGTATGACAAGATGCACCATATATAGGTATGCTTAGCATTCCATGATCTTGTGCACCAGGTAGTATAGGTATGCTTAGAAAAGAATACTTCATTCCATGATCTTGTGCACTAGGTAGTATAGGTATGCTGACAAGACTGCTTCTAAATTGTCCTATTTATTAGCAAGTGGGTATTGATGAAGGACATATTTTTGTTCTCCAAGCTTCGTCATCCCACAGATGAGTGGGTGTTGAGTGAGGCTGAGGATACTGGCATATATCTAAAAAGGTGGATAAAAGAACTTACCAAAAAAGAGGTTTGGATTTTGTGCCCATAGTGGTTACATTATGCCAATGGGACATACTCCCTTGAGGAGGCCTTGTGGAAAGGTATAGTCCCATGCCTTGCTCCATGTGATATATTGCATGCCTTGCATAGTTATTCATTTGTTTAACATAATTTTGTGAAGTAGATTTACATGAACCTAAGTGTGCCAAGGGATTAAAGAAGCAACCTACAAGCCATGGCAAAAAAGGTGTAACAAGGGTAGGCAATGGACAAGCATTTTCTACAAATGTCACCAAAAGAAGGAAGTGGGCAGGGTGCAAAAAATCTTGACATGAAAAATAAAGCTTGCAAGTCACTTGTGGAGAGAATTTCTCCCCAAAAAAGGATGAAAAAGGAGGGTTGTAAGAGAAGATGAAGAGGAGGATGACGAGGTAGAGGAGGAGGATGGTAGGGAAGATGAGGAGGTGGAGGAGGATGAAGTTGATAAGACAGTTAGTTCAAACAATCCTCCAACTATTAATGGTACTGACATTCTTTTATAGCTGTTTTATAATTGTCTCCTTTGAAGCATGTGTCTAATTGTGTAACCATGTTTTGTTTTTGTATACTAGTGTTTCAAAACATATCACCAAAGCACATGGCTATTTTGGGAACCATCACCAATATAGCTGACAATATAATTGGGAGAAACATCTCATATTAACTGCATGAAAACCCTAACTTGTATTTTGAACGTAACTATTTCTAGGTCCAACGAGGTTCTAATATTACTATTGGCTCCCAGGAATTACACTAGGTTGGCAAATTTTATTGCATGCTTAAACAAGTCCGGAGGTATAGGAAGCCACCTCTCGTCTTTGGGAGGATGTTCAACGATGTGGGCAAATTTTCCAATAGGGTTGCCTATAGAAAAGGACAATTTGCTAGTCCCTCACTGGAAAGTTTGGAAGAAAGAGCTTGTTGAGGCTACATGTGTGCTTGCTAATGAGTTTTAAAGAGAGGATGGAACCTCTTGTAACCACTTGCATAGGTGACCATTTTAGCAAGCATGCATAGGTACCTATTCAAGCAAGCACGCAACCTCGAATTTCATTGGAGGAACCTTGTCGTGGACAACCCCAATGGTTTTCAAGGCATGGTGCATGTGTACCACATGGTGCTACTTCTATAGCTCGGCAAGTTTCTTATCATCCACCACCACCTAGAGCTACCAATACAGCCCGACAACTTTCTTTTAATCACCACCACCTAGATTAGAAATGACATAGGCAATCATGCCTACCCTTATTGTATACCATAGCCTAACATGACCAACCCATACCAGTATCCAAATTGGGGGGGACCTCCGTGACCCAACACAAACCAACAAGATCAAGCAACTTCAAGTAGTGCTGGTGCCCCCCCCACATTGAATATGAGTAATGGAGATGCCATGTCATTGCAAGAAAACTTATTGATGTTTTCCATGGATTTTGTATTCACCTATTTCATGTATGGAAGTGACTTTTATCAATAGCTCACAAAAGTGTGCAATGTGTTGGTGTATGTACATGTGTTGATAACCAGAGAGAGAGAGAGAGAGAGAGAGAGAGAGAGAGAGACTAATGTTAGAGGTACCTATGGGTTATGATTTCAACCAAGAACACTTATTGATGTTTTCTATGGATTTTGTATTTAACATTTCATGTATAGAAGTGAATTTTATCAATATCTCGTAAAAGTGTGCAATGTGCTAGTGTGTACATGTATCAATAACCCGAGAGAGAGAGAGAGAGAGAGAGAGAGAGAGAGAGAGAGAGAGAGAGAGAGAGAGAGAGAGAGAGAGAGAGAGAGAGAGATTGTATTAACGTCTCTCTCAGGCCAAAGGGAACTACCCTATGAGACAAAACCATGTACAATGTATGTGGTATCTCTAAGTATCAGATGGTGCTCCGTGCACAATATAACAACTAGAAGAAAACTGAAAGAAAGAAAGAAAACTGCTACTGTGAGGTCGGGATGTATGTACATATATAAGGATGGAGCACTATTGGGTAAATGCACAACTATATGCCAGGGTGATACAACGATGCTCATTGCAGGCATGCTTCTAGTTAGCTCCATCCTGTGGTGAGGGGGGGTGTAATATGTCATACATGTCAGCGTCAGTTGTAATGATATGCAATATGTGTTTGTGTGTGTGTGTGTGTGTGTGTGTGTGTGTGAGAGAGAGAGAGAGAGAGAGAGAGAGAGAGTGAAAGAGAGAGAGAGTAATGTTAGAGGTACCTGTGTGTTATATGATTTCAACTGCTCACCAATTTCACAAACTGCTCGACTATAATTTCTTGTCAAAAAAATGCACCCTTTATTAGCAAGGACCTACTTGATAGGAAACTTATTAGGCCTAGTAGTTCACCATACAATGCACCCTTTATTAGCAAAAGGACCTACTTGATAGGAAACTTATTAGGCCTAGTAGTTCACCATACAAAGCACCTGTTCTTCTTGTCAAAAAGAAGAATGGAATGTTTTGCATGTGCATTGACTACCAAGCTTTAAATAAGAATACTATCAAGAATAGGGATGTTTGGGTGCTCTGACCCATCCCATCACCCCAAAGATGGAATAAGCACATTTTGCAAAAAATTGCATGGGAGGCATACCTCAATTGAGGTATATGGGAAAATTGCAACATGCCACGTGTCCACAACAAGCCGCCTTGGCTTGGATACCCAATCGAGGGCCAAGTGATAATCCATGAAGGCCCCTGCGAACCTTGATTGAGGTCCAAGTGGGCATCCATGTCGAGCTTGTCGGATGTTGAGTCATATGCCATGTAGGGCCTCAATCAAGTGTCCGCACATGTGCAAAACTCAACCAAGGGCCATTTGATGCCATGCAAAACCTCAATCCAGGATCTATACATGTATGGGTATGCACCATATCATGTGGACCTTGATCAAGGTGTTTTAAATTTCAGTCATTTAGTTGTCTGGCAAAAAAAGCCCTAATTTTTTACGCCATTTCATTGGTTCCCTAAACCAACATCATTCGAGTGAATTTTATTTTATAAAAAATTCCACCATTCTCATGCACCAAGCTCCAGTGATTAGGGATTTCATTAGAATAATCTTATTTTAACCCTTTTTAGGCTTTCTTAAGCCTAATTATCCTTTTCAGACTTGTGTTTTCATACTTGGCCTTCTAGGTACCTTAGTAAGCATGGAGTCACATGACTCCATAGCAAACTTGATAGCTTCCATTAAGCACGAGCTATCTACTATTCATGCTACTATCATAGATAGTCCATCGACAATACACATTGTGTCAGATCTAGAGATCCTTCTCACATCACACCAAACCCTTACTAGTGTTTTGTTTGTAGATGAGTGAATAGAGAGGCAGCACGTTTCTAATGTTTCACGAGGCTTACCTTATTGGCGAGGTAGGTATGTAAAGATGATATCATCATATGTCAAAAATAAGATAATAAAACTTTATGTGATAAAATAATATGATTGCTCACTTGAAAACCTAGGATTGTTTCTAGTAGGTAATTCAAACAAGACTTTGCTCTAGCTAGAATACAATTAAGGGCCAAATCAACAACTTTGGTATTCTAGCATATCAAGAAAATAAGGATAGAATCCCCAACATTCGACATTTGGCACTTCATTTGGTGTACCCTATTTTACAAAAAGCCTTAGGTAATAAATCTTATAATTATCTATAGTCTTGCTAAGGCATTATTTCTAGTTTTTAAATTTTTATTTTTCATTTTGAGACTCATTCACATCAAAAAACACTTTCAAAATACATATCTAGAATTAGAAAAGTAGACTTCTTTTTTTTCTTGGGTTTTTATATTTTACAAGGTGTTTTCAATTTCAATAAGCTTATGTTATTTATTTCCTTTTTTGTGATTATTTGTCTTAATGTGTAGTGTGTATACATAGTATCAAGATTGGTTCACAAAAACACCTAAAAAAATAAAATCTTCTTTGTATGAGTTTTTTTATTTGTAAGTTTTAATATTTTTACAAGTTTTGTAAAGTGCTTGTGCACATATTGAGATTTAACATTATTCTATATCAAAATTAGAAACTTTTAAATTTAAGAAGATGATACATGTATTCATTTTTATAAAAAGTGCAAAAAAACACATAGTTTATAAATGTATAGATGCAATTCTTGATTTGATTTAAAAATATCATATTTTTATGCCATTTTCATTCTTTCAAGCATTTTTTTAGAGGGAATCTTTTTAGGTAACCCAAGTCAGTTACCTAAGTTGCCCGTAATAGCGCCAATTGAATATCTATAAAAAAACCATAAAATCTAACAAAAAAAATTTAATATATATTATTAAAAATAGATCAAGTATCCAATCATCATCCTTGATACAAAAGAGATCTATAAGATAATTTATGAGACATCGGCCCATGGGCTTTTGATACGAATTGACTAATGTTTTAGAGCCATCCACATGCATTAGCTTTCTTATAACTGCAAGATAGCCAAGCACATTTGAGCATCCTTGCTCATTTACATGTTCATTCACTCTTTTTTTCTAGAGCTTGCAACAACAATAACCCATTATTATAATTTTAAAGCAACTTTAAAATCAAAATCTAGGTGTGTGATCTATGTTGGTCTTGCACCTACATTATAAATGTTTACAAAATAAACCTTAAACTCACATAATAACTTAACCATTAAGATGTTTTTTAATAAATTAAGATAGAAGCTTCAACTTGATGTTCAACATTAGGATACACTCCTTTATGCTTAAGGTAGAACCTGATGTTGAACATCAAATAGAGTATTCAACATCAAGTTGAAGCTTTAGCTTAATGTCCAACATCAAGTCAAAGCTTTAACTTGATGTTGAACATCAAGTTGATGCTTCAACTTTATGTTCATCATGAGACACTACATTAAGTAGATGTCACAAACATGATGTATACCATTAGAAATATCCACTTACTATATTAGTGATTCAACTTCATGCATCTCTTTTTTCAATGCCATTAACACTTCAACTTTATGTTCATCATGAGACACTACATTAAGTAGATGTCACAAACATGATGTATACCATTAGAAATATCCACTTACTATATTAGTGATTCAACTTCATGCATCTCTTTTTTCAATGCCATTAACACTATAGAGCTACTTAAGCATTGCTATGGAAGATCACAAATTGCCAAATAAAAGCCATAGTCACCTTCTTAAAGTTTTGAATCATCTTTGTGATTTCATCATACTTGTATGATTTTTCATCATTATTAGTAGACCCAAACATTTTGAAACCATATGAAATATCAACAATGTCCAATGTACATTCTTTGGAAGGAACCTTACTAGCAATCTCATTCACATCACCAATTACTATTTTATATAGATGCTCCTTCATTGGATAAGCTTGATTATAAAAAGAGGCTTCATCTCCTTTTCCTTACACACTGAAAGAATTTGTTAAAGCTCACAAGATAGTGTCCTCTCTTTCTTTTCTCTCTATAAATGAACCATAGAATTTTAAGGATGATATATATCCTTAACAACTTGCCCTTTCTTTCGCTTTCTTTGAGATTTTTAGATGTAATAAAAAATATTGTAAAGAACATCACATAGCTTAAAATAGTGTTACACTATACCAAGATAAATTTAAAGATCAATGCTAAAATATAAATCATATAAGCTCTTACTCAATTTTAAAAAGATAGAAATAAATCTTTTAAAGCGTTTGGCAAGCTGGACTTTGGATATTCTCTTCTAAGATCTTCCCATGATGAAAAATTTCACCATTTTGTTATCACTTCTTGGATTTTCATATACACCTTGTGTGATTGGATTCTTGTGACTAGAGTACAAAGTTGTTTACAAGAAAATAAATTTAATTCTTAAAGCATCTACATAAAAATATAAAATAAAATCATATACATGAGAATAAAAAAGAAACTAACTTGGCAAATTCATCATTCACCTCCTCCAATGATATCTCCATTGTAATGACACATGAAAGTGTAGACACTAAAACTCTCTCATCTTAGATTCCTTATAAAGAATGACAATAGTGAAGCTTCATGTCCTTTGGAAGTTCTTTAATTATCATATCCATTCTTCATGTCTTGCCCTTAGATATGATTTTTTGCATCATTTTGGTCCCTTGCATGTTTTTTTCCTTTAAGTTTTTTACTCTCCCACAGTGTTATAGAGAATATTAAAGACTATTTTATCATCGTGTAATTCCCATAGCTGTCCAGTTCTAAAAGAAAGTTGAAAGTATGGATCATATTTATGAAGACTATCTAACCTCTCTTGATCAACAACTATAATCCCTACCTCCATAAGACATTGTCTTCACAAATGCCCACATCAACCTTTCCAAATTCGGTAATGTGATCCAAATATTCTAAATGAAAGACAATAATCCTTTCTCTAAATGACATCTTTATACGGTAGTCATTGTCATTGTTGTGATTCCAAGCAAGACGTTTCACCTCTTCTAGAGAAAAACTTTCATAAACTTGACATTCCACATACTTGAAGAAGGATGCTCTAGGATCTCTCTAAGATAAGCTGCCTCCTTGCCTCTGTAGTGTGACCCGCCTATGACAAATAAATCAATATATATTTTTTTGCACCATCTCTAAAGTTATCCTTTGAAGGACATTAAGATGAATCCACCATCACAATAAAAGGAACAAGTGTAGCATGAGGACTGATCTTCATTTTTGACTTTAAATTCTTAACATGTAAAGCATGTGGTGTTGCCACTTACATTGGTCTTCTACCTATTATATTGGATCCAATTGGGGGTGACAGACCTTCTCAATAAGAAGATTATAAATCTTTCATTTTATAAGTTTGTAAAGACGAATTCTCTCCCTCAACTTATTCTATTGTGATCTAAGCACGCTTAAGCTTAATTCCCCCTAAGAGTAATGAGTTTATGCTCCTCATCATGATCAAACACCTCTTACCCTTCACCACCATCATTGGCCTCAACCTCTTCTCCCTTTAATCTACCTTTTTGACCACCACGTCTACCTCTGATAATTTATCCACATTTATGAGCATTTTCTTCTATGCTTCTTTCGATGTACCTTAGCACTACCACTAGGCACCTCAAGTGTTTAGGAAACAAAAGGGTCAATAGTAGCCAAAGAGACATCTCCATAAAGATATTATGGAGGTAATACTATAATGATATTTTCATTACACTTCTTAGATGTTTCAGAACACTATAGTAGACTAGTAGATTCTCATTTACCACAAACTAAAAAGTACAAACTACAAACTACCAATGCACTTCTTAGGTTTTGCGGATCACTATAGTCTTATCATAGTAGATTCTCATTTATGACAAACTCTGGCACAATCATTAGGAGAAATTTGGACTCCAAAAAGGTCCCTCTAAGAAAGTATTAAAAAAAGCATGGGCTAGCTAATGAGAGAGTTGGGATTCTAGATCCATGTAGCATGGATCTAGAATCTCCAAAAGATCCATGTGACATGGATCTTTTAGAATCACCTGTCACTAAATCTTACAAGATCAAGCTAGTGGAATATAATATTGGAACCAAATCTTAAAAAACTTGAGAACTATTAGTTGTCTCTTAAAGTTCTCACAACAAAATATTCTCAAGTTATAAATGTCACTGTCCATTGGGAATTACGAATTTCTTTCCCTCTTTCGCTTTTTATGCTTTGATTTTTTCCCCTTTTAGACTTTTTCCTCCTTTTTTTCTCTATGAAATTTGATCACACCATATCTCATGTTTCCTTAGCTTTTGAAGAAAATTTGTAATTAGCTTCCTCTCTAGTATGTCTATCATATCCTAAAGTTTCATTTCATTTGGACAAAGCTCAGTGAGATATTACCAATTTCTCACGACATCCATGAAGTTAATCCTTCTTCTCAAATTTTTTGGGAAACATTTTACAGTTAGCTTTCTCTCTAATAGAAATTTATTTCATTCATACAAAATCTCAATGAAATAATATTAATTTCATGCCACCTTGTGGTTACCCATTCTCCTATATTTTTTGGGTATAAAGGGAGTACTATAGCACTCTATTACAGTTTTGGAAATCTTGAGAACATTTTGTTCATTCTACTATGAAGCTTTCAATTCAAAATGTAATGTTTGTTTGTATAAATAAGTTTAATGCTACACTAATGTTATATTTTTTTCTTTTTTGCAAGTTTTTTGCAAGTTATAATAGTTTGTGTTTTGTTCATTTGTAAGGTCTGAAGATTTTTACTTCTACAACTAAGAAGCAAATTTTTTAGTCTATTATCCTTTTAAAGTTTTGGTTGTTTTTTGTAATTTAATTTCTTATCTTTTGCTAGTTTTTAATTTTTTTGTATTTCTTTATTGCAAGTTTTGAGTTTCAAAAAGAAAAAGGTGATAAGTAGTATTCATTTTCTTGTTAAGTAGTATTCATTTTCTTGTTATTAAAAGTTTACAAATCTTTAATTGTAAATTTTGGTTTTTTCATTCTGTTTTGTTAATCTTGTGGTTTAGATTAATTTTAAATATGGCTAATACTAACTATTTGTTTCTTTGCTCTATGCAAATTTTGAATCTTATGGTTTTTAGGTTTTGAGACTATCTATGATTTTGGGAAAGCAAGAAGGTCATAACCAAGTTCATTAACTTATTAATTTGATTAGTATGCTTGCAAAATTGTTAATCTTTATTTTTTAATTATGTTATTTCAATGTTGGGTAATCATGTGGCTTATGTATCTTTTGTTTAATATTTATTTCCTTTTTACATATGTTCCACTACTGTGTGGATGTCGCAAAAAAGAAAAAAGAGTGAGAGTAGTATCCACACGATAGAGGTTCTAAGTAAGAGAGAGGACGAGGGGAAATGGATCCACAATAGTATAGTAAGTTGTTAACCACATGTGGTTAACATGTTTCAATGACAACTATGTCCGCACACTTATGTAACGAGCACCCGTACTATATTATAAATCATGTCATTTGATGAGGAAATCTCCCTAAAGATGCTCCCAAGTCTGAAGCTTCAAAGGACAAACAAGAAGATCTCGGCTAATTGGCCAAACCATAAAGAAAAGCCTTATAACTATGTTTGGGGTGCCTCGGGTCACTTACTCCCGGGTGGCCTAGTGGAAAAAGACTTGGAACTATAAAAACCAATTTATCTTGTTTGTAATTCATGTCATTTGATGAGGAAATCTCCCTAAAGATGCTCCCAAGTCTGAAGCTTCAAAGGACAAACAAGAAGATCTCGGCTAATTGGCCAAACCATAAAGAAAAGCCTTATAACTATGTTTGGGGTGCCTCGGGTCACTTACTCCCGGGTGGCCTAGCGGAAAAAGACTTGGAACTATAAAAGCCAATTTATCTTGTTTGTAATTCATTCTCCCATTTATGCAATAGAATTGGAGTATTCTCTCTCCCTCTCTCTTACAACTCTAATTTAGCATGTGTGGTATTCTTAAGGTTACGAGCGATTAGGGTTTAGATGTTCTCTTAATTCCCTCCTGCTTGAGTGATTAAGCTATCACCCCACAGTCGGCTTTCACGGAGATCCCCCATGATCTTTGCAAGAGAGATTGCACCACATGTAAAGTTAGGAACCGCCTTGGCGTGAACGAGTGCAAGATGATCGTGATACATAACGATGGAGCTCATGAGTACAACTCGATCTTGGATTGGCAACTTCCTTGATAAGTTTTGGTTAACATAAGTTCTCATGGGTGTTCATGAAACAAATCATGTGAGGCTATTTTAAATCTAAAAGACACAAGTGATTTGTGCAAACATTGGAAAGGTAGAATATTAGAGTTTAGACAGCGAACTATTGGTACAACTATGATAATAGGAGTTCTTATTCAGCATGTGTATATGCATAAAGAAATATGATTGCAATTTGATAACCAAATTCAAAAGCAGAAGCCGAATAGTAAGTTAATGATATTTTTTTAATTAGGAATTATTTTTTTTAAGATTTGACTCTAAAACATTGCTTGTTTTCTAGCTCTATATGCCTCAAATTTGAAATAATGGTAGTCTATGGAGTGTCCTTGAGAGGGAGGGGCCACTAAAAAATATGTAAGATAGCACATGAGTTCAACAAAAGGAGTTGTTTTCTCTGGTGGAGTTATAGAAAATTTACATAGGGGATTTCTAATTGAAATGGTGAAATTTTGGGTATAGAAGGTGTACTTTTATTGTAAAAAGTGTTACAGAAGGGGTGTTTTTAATTTTTAAAAATCCATAAGTAGGGGTTTTTTAAATACCCCTAGAACGCACGTGCTACATAGGCGGTTAATAGAGTAACCCCCTAAGGGAGTGTCTAAATGGAAAAATCAATCCTTTCCATACTAAGATTGGTGCTTTGCTACATAACAATAAGAATGCAAGTATCTTTGTCCAACAAAACTTCTTTTATGATTCGTTATATGTTTTGCCTACGTGAGGAATTAATTATGGTACCTTGTAGTATATTCCACTCCCATCTTTGTCTACACTAGAATGGCTACTACCCACCTTTGAGCTCATTGTAGCTTGCAACCTTAAGCTTGTAAACTGATGTATAAGCCACATTGAACCCATCCACGGGATCCAAAGGTATTTATTTGAGCTGATTTTTTCCATTTGGTTGTTTTGTATATTTCTTGTGACATGTGAAGGGGTGAAGAAAACCAAACTCACCTATGCTAACAAAAGTCCAAATGAGAATCAGATGACCCAATTCTTGGGTGAACAATGGGATATAAAGAGAACCAATCATGATGATATAATTGAGTGCCGAGTTATAAAGTTAGATGTTAACTTTAGGTGAAAAATGAACGTGACTACAAATATTATGATTGAAATAATGTGACTACAAAAACATGGTTTGTATAATGTTATTTGTTTTAATGAACAAGTACTTCATTTCCTGGCAAACACTATGTATACATTTCAGCTATAGAAGATGGAGGCTCGTACAAGGAGATTAGCTTAACTTGGATTCTGATGGATGTAGTTGTACTTTGGGAAGGTCACGATATAATTATAGCCAACATAGGGAGTGATTAGCCTCTTGCCTTTCTTAGGCAAGAGATTTATCTAATGTTAAATGATCCTCCTTCAAAATTCTATTTCAAGCTATATGGTAGAAAGGTTAGAACTAGATGTGAAAGTTCTATAACCTCCTATATGCAATGCATTTCCCCTCACACCCTGGAGATTGTGGAATCGTTGTAACATTCACCATCTCAAATTAATGAAAAATATTTTCAGCTCTCTCTAAAATTTGTGTTTACTAGTTTTTTGAAAAAAAAATAGGTTTGCATCTTTGTTTATTTTTTGTTTTAAGTTTACTAAAAATAAAAAGAATTCAAATCCATTTTTTATATCAGAATTATTATTATAGTATTTATATATATATGAGTTAGGATGTGATAAGATGAGTTCTAGGATGTGATAAGATGTGTATGGGATGAGGTAAGAAGTGTATCTGATGGGATAAGATGTATATGGGTTGTGATACGGCGAGAATGGAAGTGATGTAAAAGAATAGATGTGAAGGCGTATGTGGTTATATGAATGGGAATGTAGAAATGGATGTATGAATGTGAACGCGGATGTGAATGTATGATATAGATGTAAGATGTGGATATGGATGTGGATGTATGGATGTAGATGTGAATGTGGATGTATGAATGTGGATGTAGATGTAAAAATGGATGTATGGGTGTAGATGTGGATGTGGATATATGGATGTATAAATATGGATGTGGATATATGGATGTGGATGTGGATATGGATGTATGGGTGTAGATGTGGATGTGGATATATGGATGTGGATGTGGATATGGATGTATGAATATGGATGTGTATGTATGAAAGTGGATGTATGAATGTAGATGTGGATGTATGAATGTAGATATGGAATGTGGATAAGGATATGGATGTAAGAATATGGATGTATGTGAATGTGAATGTGGATGTGTGAATGTGGATATGGATGTGTATGTGAATGTGGATGTATGTGTATGTGAATGTGGATGTGTGAATGTGGATATGGATGTATGGATGTGGATGTATGAATGTGAACGCGGATGTGAATGTATGATATAGATGTATGGATGTGGATATGGATGTGGATGTATGGATGTAGATGTGAATGTGGATGTAGATGTGAAAATGGATGTATGGATGTAGATGTGGGTGTGGATGTATGAATATAGATGTGAAAATGGATGTATGGATGTGGAGATGTGGATGTATGAATGTGAATGGCGATGTGGATGTATGAATGTGGATGTGGATATGGATGTATGAATGTGGATGTGGATGTGGATATATGAATATAGATGTGGATGTATGGATGTGGATATAGATGTGTATGTATGGATTTGGATATAGATCTGTATGTATGAATGTAGATGTGAATGTGGATGTAAGAATGTGGATGTAGATGTGAAAATTGATGTATGGATGTAGATGTGGATGTGGATGTATGGATGTGGAGGTGGATGTATGAATATGGATGAAATGGATGTATGGATGTAGATGTGAATGTGGATGTGGATGTGGATGTGGATGTATGAATGTGGATGTGAAAATGGATGTAGATGTGAATGTGGATGTGTATGTGGAATAATGAATGGAAAAATGTATGTGAATGGATATGAAGTCGATACACCCAAAATGATTTAGCATCTCCATCATCCAAGTGCCCTATGCAAATGGATCTGATGAAGAACCTGGATCCATGAAGAATCTGCAAAAATAAAAGTATATACATGATTTTATCAAAGCACAAATGCAAGCTAGCACAAAACTCGTCCAAAAATGCATGTATATGCACGTGAACAGTCTGTGCAAACAGGGTACACGCTGTCGTGACGTGGGCGGTGTCGCTGGGAACACACTGGGTGTCTGGCTGTGAGAGTTGCATCCAAAATCCCGCAAGGAAACAAAAAAGTTAGCTCTTCAAGTGACATCACCTCATGGTATTCACATGAAAGATACACATGGCCATCATGGAGCATCAGAGGCTCAACATCCAACAAACTATAAAATCAGAGCAAACATAAACGCCTCATATACATAACCAAACCAACCATCTTATGGTTCCAAAGCCCAAGAAAAACCATATGGCACTTGTATGACTATATATACAAAGAGGGAAAAGGTTATTGATCCAGATCCTCACAATTGAGCCATCCTTTAGTCCAACCAGCTAACCTTCACCACCACAAGGTCCTCCACATAACTTGACATGCCGAATTGCAGAGATTAAATGCCAATCCTTGTCCTTTTTTCCATTAAAGCTAAAAAGCTGCAAGCTTGATTCCTGACATAATGTAATATGATCTGAGATTAAAACAAGGAGATTACAATCAAGGTCTCCTTTGATTTCTGCACAAACATGATGGCTTTGTTTGGTGTCATTGTGTTCATGTAGCTCATAAATGACAATTCTACTCGGTATTTGAACTGCCACCCTCTTCTTGTTTTTCTGCAGCACCTGTGGCTGCAGCTCGCCACTCAAACAGACACGGGGCTCTCTCCCTCTTTCGCCGTGACTGCCCAGGCGACTCTCCCCTCTGACCAAAGCGGCCTCCCTGTGTCTATCTGCCCTGTGCAGAGAGTCTTTCCCGTATATCTGCAGCTTCAGCCCGTCCGGTTCCCTTCACACCCGCTCCTCTTACTGCCGCCAGCACCCGCAGTAGCCAGCCACTGTCTTTGGCGCCTTCCACTCTCAGCTCCCCAGCAACTGTTTCCTTAACCTCACTGCAATCCACGTGTTGCGCCTGGGAACCCCCACGGCGTCTGCCCAGGCTCCTAACACGCACGTCTTGACGCCAGCTGTGCCTCACAGCGTTCCACGTTCACTATGCACACGGGAGGCTCCACTTCATATACCTGCAGCAGCTACACACTGGCTCCTCCACCGCGTTCCACTTGCGCTGGCAGCACACGCTTTAGAGCCCCCACGCTCTCTTTGCTCTCTCTTGCAGCCGCCCACAGAGCCTCAAGAACAAAGCGACCTTCCTTCCCTATTGTCTGCAGCGGCTATCCTTTGTAATTGCACCAGAGAGTTCCCCTTCCCTGGTTTTTTTTTCTGCAGAGCCCCTTAGATAAGCGCCGCCTGCCACTTCCTCTCTTTCCCCGCGAGGACGTCGGCCCATACCACCTTTTGCAGCTATAATCAAGCTTTTTCCATTTTTAATTTTTCCACTGCGCCTATCATCCCACACATTTACATTTCAAATAATAACCATATTAAAAAAATCAACCTTTATCCTTGCTAAGGTTTCCCACACCACATCAAAAGGCTTCATTCGGTATCCTTACTGCATATACAACCTTGCCATCTAAAGCATACGATCAAGACCGCAACCATTATGTACCATAAAATCCTCTGTCTCAGTGTTAATATCCATGCCTCCATATACTGACTCACGAGTGCCCATTGTATTTGGACGCGCCCACAAATTCAGACGACTGAGCAGCTGAAACCATCCCCAGCTGACCTCTCACCGGACAGGCTTGTAACAAGCTCAACACCAAACCGTTTCACCTGTACACCTGGCGATGCCCTCAAAAGCAAAACCCTCCACACGCCATACATCCCATATGTACACAGACACTTAATCCATGCATCTGGATTTGTATTTAACAGCCTCACATGCATGGTTTCACACCATAGACGTGCCGTGGCACGACATCCACCCCCTCTAAACCTGCACATCCTCTGGTATGTGCCACACAGGTCCTGGAACTCAGTGCCCAGGCATTATTTGCACACCAACATTGGTATATGTACAAGCATCAGCAATCACATCTGAATGGTTCTGCTTTCCCACCTGGATCAAATACCAATCGCCTTTGGCATATGTGCCATATCCTTTGCTCATATGAAGCCCTATCCTCACTTAGATTCTCTGCATATGCATAATTATCCTCATCATTCAAAGTGGGAAGCTCTTCAAAATGATTTGCTTCAAAAATTTCCTCAGGCCATGTTTGAAGCCTTTGCACCACATATTGTATGGCCACACCAAGTAACAACTGCATTAATAGCATGGAACACACATTTGGTAACATCCCATCCAAATCTACCTTGCCTGGATCCAGCTCTGATAAACATTCATTCTTCTCATCCAAAGAAGGAAAAGCATCAACACATACAAAGTCCAACAAGGCATCATCGAGAATAGCCTCCAGATCTGAATCAATCTCATCACAATCATTTGGCTTACATAACACCTGCACATCCTCACTTGCAACCAACAGTTGACTAGCATCAAGCATAGATGAGCTCAAAGCTGATGGGGATCTATTATATACCATGAAGTCATCCAATGCATCATCTAAGATAGCATCCAATCCAAGATCAATCGCATTGAAGCCATTATCATCTTGCAATCCCACATGTTGATTATCATGAACATTCATACCCCCATTTGGTTGCTCATATGCAGCCTCATGAGGCTCTGTGACCACACTTTGCATATCCTGCATGTTATCTCCCAGTATTTCTTGATACATGTCTGCAGATGGGCTTAGAACTATGGGTCCCTCACCCAAGTACCCTTGAATCTGTATATCATTGAACCCTGCATGATCCAAAAAGACAGATTCAATTTCCCTCTCCAAATCATCATCATAAACAGGCTTCCAAGCTCGAGATTGTTGCTCACAAATGTGGTTGCAAGGTAACCCTGACACTGATGACATAGCATCACCCTGTTTATTGTTGGAACACCCTGTTAGCATTCCAGAATAACCCAAATCCAAAGAACCTTGGCAACCAGCTTCAGAAACAACATCACTGTTGGAATCACCCATATCACTCACCCCCTCTAAATCAATCACACATACTTGTGGCCCATCTGCATATTCATGTACATCATCCTGCTTATAAGCATCATAACCAGATAAGAATGCAGTAATGATAGCATCTTCTTCTTGTCTTAGATCTTCAAACTCTGCAATCATGCTTTCAGCAAGAAGCATTGGTTCTTGCTCTTCTTCACACATATGATACGACACCTGAGGAATACCCTTCAAAACACCTGTCCTGAAGCTCTCTGAATCAAGTGTTTCCTCAAGCATAGGCATACATACATCATGTGGTATGATCATAGGACCCTGTATGTCTGCACCCTCAAACAAGGAAGACAGATTATACTTGCAGAGTTCACCCATTGCATCTTTATGAGGCTGTAGCAAAGCATCACTTTTGGCACTGTGAAGGCCTTGTTGCTCACTAATGGCTTTTTGCAATCCCAATTTAGCATAAACAGCCTCCACAATCTCTGTATCAGCCTTGAATAGCAATTGATTGTCCTCCATAAGACATGCATCAACAACTGCTTCTAAATTGGCTCGGATTGTTGCTGGAATACTATCACAGCTCACATTATACCTGGAACTCGCATAAATAAGTGCATCTGCAAAATCACTCCATCGTTTGGAGTGATACTCTGCTAGTTCCAGCACTTCATCTTTTAAATCAGGACTTACAAGGTATGCAAAAGATGCAATCATCATATTTTCTGGAACCCCTTGATTCTTCATCTCTGTCTCGTAACACCTTAGATAGCTTTCTGGATCGTAACCATCAAATATATTGACCCTGTCATACACCAATTGCACTGCAATTTCCAGTGCTTCCTGCATTTGCTTTTCTTCCTCAATCTTCCTGAACCGCTCTTCAAGCTCTTTCATCTCTGCATATAAATGCTCCATTTTGCTAGCCATCTCTACGTACTCTCACCCCAGCGGTTTCACGTCGGGTTCACCAAAGCTGTCGTGACGTGGGCGGTGTCGCTGGGAACACACTAGGTGTCTGGCTGTGAGAGTTGCATCCAAAATCCCGCAAGGAAACAAAAAAGTTAGCTCTTCAAGTGACATCACCTCATGGTATTCACATGAAAGATACACATGGCCATCATGGAGCATCAGAGGCTCAACATCCAACAAACTATAAAATCAGAGCAAACATAAACGCCTCATATACATAACCAAACCAACCATCTTATGGTTCCAAAGCCCAAGAAAAACCATATGGCACTTGTATGACTATATATACAAAGAGGGAAAAGGTTATTGATCCAGATCCTCACAATTGAGCCATCCTTTAGTCCAACCAGCTAACCTTCACCACCACAAGGTCCTCCACATAACTTGACATGCCGAATTGCAGAGATTAAATGCCAATCCTTGTCCTTTTTTCCATTAAAGCTAAAAAGCTGCAAGCTTGATTCCTGACATAATGTAATATGATCTGAGATTAAAACAAGGAGATTACAATCAAGGTCTCCTTTGATTTCTGCACAAACATGATGGCTTTGTTTGGTGTCATTGTGTTCATGTAGCTCATAAATGACAATTCTACTCGGTATTTGAACTGCCACCCTCTTCTTGTTTTTCTGCAGCACCTGTGGCTGCAGCTCGCCACTCAAACAGACACGGGGCTCTCTCCCTCTTTCGCCGTGACTGCCCAGGCGACTCTCCCCTCTGACCAAAGCGGCCTCCCTGTGTCTATCTGCCCTGTGCAGAGAGTCTTTCCCGTATATCTGCAGCTTCAGCCCGTCCGGTTCCCTTCACACCCGCTCCTCTTACTGCCGCCAGCACCCGCAGTAGCCAGCCACTGTCTTTGGCGCCTTCCACTCTCAGCTCGCCAGCAGCTGTTTCCTTAACCTCACTGCAATCCACGTGTTGCGCCTGGGAACCCCCACGGCGTCTGCCCAGGCTCCTAACACGCACGTCTTGACGCCAGCTGTGCCTCACAGCGTTCCACGTTCACTATGCACACGGGAGGCTCCACTTCATATACCTGCAGCAGCTACACACTGGCTCCTCCACCGCGTTCCACTTGCGCTGGCAGCACACGCTTTAGAGCCCCCACGCTCTCTTTGCTCTCTCTTGCAGCCGCCCACAGAGCCTCAAGAACAAAGCGACCTTCCTTCCCTATTGTCTGCAGCGGCTATCCTTTGTAATTGCACCAGAGAGTTCCCCTTCCCTGGTTTTTTTTTCTGCAGATCCCCTTAGATAAGCGCCGCCTGCCACTTCCTCTCTTTCCCCGCGAGGACGTCGGCCCATACCACCTTTTGCAGCTATAATCAAGCTTTTTCCATTTTTAATTTTTCCACTGCGCCTATCATCCCACACATTTACATTTCAAATAATAACCATATTAAAAAAAATCAACCTTTATCCTTGCTAAGGTTTCCCACACCACATCAAAAGGCTTCATTCGGTATCCTTACTGCATATACAACCTTGCCATCTAAAGCATACGATCAAGACCGCAACCATTATGTACCATAAAATCCTCTGTCTCAGTGTTAATATCCATGCCTCCATATACTGACTCACGAGTGCCCATTGTATTTGGACGCGCCCACAAATTCAGACGACTGAGCAGCTGAAACCATCCCCAGCTGACCTCTCACCGGACAGGCTTGTAACAAGCTCAACACCAAACCGTTTCACCTGTACACCTGGCGATGCCCTCAAAAGCAAAACCCTCCACACGCCATACATCCCATATGTACACAGACACTTAATCCATGCATCTGGATTTGTATTTAACAGCCTCACATGCATGGTTTCACACCATAGACGTGCCGTGGCACGACATCCACCCCCTCTAAACCTGCACATCCTCTGGTATGTGCCACACAGGTCCTGGAACTCAGTGC
The DNA here is from genome assembly GCF_041138505.1 of Cibotium barometz. Lineage (NCBI taxonomy): Eukaryota > Viridiplantae > Streptophyta > Polypodiopsida > Cyatheales > Cibotiaceae > Cibotium > Cibotium barometz. The sequence goes on from NC_141097.1 coordinate 29,116,305, forward strand.
CCAGGCATTATTTGCACACCAACATTGGTATATGTACAAGCATCAGCAATCACATCTGAATGGTTCTGCTTTCCCACCTGGATCAAATACCAATCGCCTTTGGCATATGTGCCATATCCTTTGCTCATATGAAGCCCTATCCTCACTTAGATTCTCTGCATATGCATAATTATCCTCATCATTCAAAGTGGGAAGCTCTTCAAAATGATTTGCTTCAAAAATTTCCTCAGGCCATGTTTGAAGCCTTTGCACCACATATTGTATGGCCACACCAAGTAACAACTGCATTAATAGCATGGAACACACATTTGGTAACATCCCATCCAAATCTACCTTGCCTGGATCCAGCTCTGATAAACATTCATTCTTCTCATCCAAAGAAGGAAAAGCATCAACACATACAAAGTCCAACAAGGCATCATCGAGAATAGCCTCCAGATCTGAATCAATCTCATCACAATCATTTGGCTTACATAACACCTGCACATCCTCACTTGCAACCAACAGTTGACTAGCATCAAGCATAGATGAGCTCAAAGCTGATGGGGATCTATTATATACCATGAAGTCATCCAATGCATCATCTAAGATAGCATCCAATCCAAGATCAATCGCATTGAAGCCATTATCATCTTGCAATCCCACATGTTGATTATCATGAACATTCATACCCCCATTTGGTTGCTCATATGCAGCCTCATGAGGCTCTGTGACCACACTTTGCATATCCTGCATGTTATCTCCCAGTATTTCTTGATACATGTCTGCAGATGGGCTTAGAACTATGGGTCCCTCACCCAAGTACCCTTGAATCTGTATATCATTGAACCCTGCATGATCCAAAAAGACAGATTCAATTTCCCTCTCCAAATCATCATCATAAACAGGCTTCCAAGCTCGAGATTGTTGCTCACAAATGTGGTTGCAAGGTAACCCTGACACTGATGACATAGCATCACCCTGTTTATTGTTGGAACACCCTGTTAGCATTCCAGAATAACCCAAATCCAAAGAACCTTGGCAACCAGCTTCAGAAACAACATCACTGTTGGAATCACCCATATCACTCACCCCCTCTAAATCAATCACACATACTTGTGGCCCATCTGCATATTCATGTACATCATCCTGCTTATAAGCATCATAACCAGATAAGAATGCAGTAATGATAGCATCTTCTTCTTGTCTTAGATCTTCAAACTCTGCAATCATGCTTTCAGCAAGAAGCATTGGTTCTTGCTCTTCTTCACACATATGATACGACACCTGAGGAATACCCTTCAAAACACCTGTCCTGAAGCTCTCTGAATCAAGTGTTTCCTCAAGCATAGGCATACATACATCATGTGGTATGATCATAGGACCCTGTATGTCTGCACCCTCAAACAAGGAAGACAGATTATACTTGCAGAGTTCACCCATTGCATCTTTATGAGGCTGTAGCAAAGCATCACTTTTGGCACTGTGAAGGCCTTGTTGCTCACTAATGGCTTTTTGCAATCCCAATTTAGCATAAACAGCCTCCACAATCTCTGTATCAGCCTTGAATAGCAATTGATTGTCCTCCATAAGACATGCATCAACAACTGCTTCTAAATTGGCTCGGATTGTTGCTGGAATACTATCACAGCTCACATTATACCTGGAACTCGCATAAATAAGTGCATCTGCAAAATCACTCCATCGTTTGGAGTGATACTCTGCTAGTTCCAGCACTTCATCTTTTAAATCAGGACTTACAAGGTATGCAAAAGATGCAATCATCATATTTTCTGGAACCCCTTGATTCTTCATCTCTGTCTCGTAACACCTTAGATAGCTTTCTGGATCGTAACCATCAAATATATTGACCCTGTCATACACCAATTGCACTGCAATTTCCAGTGCTTCCTGCATTTGCTTTTCTTCCTCAATCTTCCTGAACCGCTCTTCAAGCTCTTTCATCTCTGCATATAAATGCTCCATTTTGCTAGCCATCTCTACGTACTCTCACCCCAGCGGTTTCACGTCGGGTTCACCAAAGCTGTCGTGACGTGGGCGGTGTCGCTGGGAACACACTAGGTGTCTGGCTGTGAGAGTTGCATCCAAAATCCCGCAAGGAAACAAAAAAGTTAGCTCTTCAAGTGACATCACCTCATGGTATTCACATGAAAGATACACATGGCCATCATGGAGCATCAGAGGCTCAACATCCAACAAACTATAAAATCAGAGCAAACATAAACGCCTCATATACATAACCAAACCAACCATCTTATGGTTCCAAAGCCCAAGAAAAACCATATGGCACTTGTATGACTATATATACAAAGAGGGAAAAGGTTATTGATCCAGATCCTCACAATTGAGCCATCCTTTAGTCCAACCAGCTAACCTTCACCACCACAAGGTCCTCCACATAACTTGACATGCCGAATTGCAGAGATTAAATGCCAATCCTTGTCCTTTTTTCCATTAAAGCTAAAAAGCTGCAAGCTTGATTCCTGACATAATGTAATATGATCTGAGATTAAAACAAGGAGATTACAATCAAGGTCTCCTTTGATTTCTGCACAAACATGATGGCTTTGTTTGGTGTCATTGTGTTCATGTAGCTCATAAATGACAATTCTACTCGGTATTTGAACTGCCACCCTCTTCTTGTTTTTCTGCAGCACCTGTGGCTGCAGCTCGCCACTCAAACAGACACGGGGCTCTCTCCCTCTTTCGCCGTGACTGCCCAGGCGACTCTCCCCTCTGACCAAAGCGGCCTCCCTGTGTCTATCTGCCCTGTGCAGAGAGTCTTTCCCGTATATCTGCAGCTTCAGCCCGTCCGGTTCCCTTCACACCCGCTCCTCTTACTGCCGCCAGCACCCGCAGTAGCCAGCCACTGTCTTTGGCGCCTTCCACTCTCAGCTCGCCAGCAGCTGTTTCCTTAACCTCACTGCAATCCACGTGTTGCGCCTGGGAACCCCCACGGCGTCTGCCCAGGCTCCTAACACGCACGTCTTGATGCCAGCTGTGCCTCACAGCGTTCCACGTTCACTATGCACACGGGAGGCTCCACTTCATATACCTGCAGCAGCTACACACTGGCTCCTCCACCGCGTTCCACTTGCGCTGGCAGCACACGCTTTAGAGTCCCCACGCTCTCTTTGCTCTCTCTTGCAGCCGCCCACAGAGCCTCAAGAACAAAGCGACCTTCCTTCCCTATTGTCTGCAGCGGCTATCCTTTGTAATTGCACCAGAGAGTTCCCCTTCCCTGGTTTTTTTTTCTGCAGAGCCCCTTAGATAAGCGCCGCCTGCCACTTCCTCTCTTTCCCCGCGAGGACGTCGGCCCATACCACCTTTTGCAGCTATAATCAAGCTTTTTCCATTTTTAATTTTTCCACTGCGCCTATCATCCCACACATTTACATTTCAAATAATAACCATATTAAAAAAAATCAACCTTTATCCTTGCTAAGGTTTCCCACACCACATCAAAAGGCTTCATTCGGTATCCTTACTGCATATACAACCTTGCCATCTAAAGCATACGATCAAGACCGCAACCATTATGTACCATAAAATCCTCTGTCTCAGTGTTAATATCCATGCCTCCATATACTGACTCACGAGTGCCCATTGTATTTGGACGCGCCCACAAATTCAGACGACTGAGCAGCTGAAACCATCCCCAGCTGACCTCTCACCGGACAGGCTTGTAACAAGCTCAACACCAAACCATTTCACCTGTACACCTGGCGATGCCCTCAAAAGCAAAACCCTCCACACGCCATACATCCCATATGTACACAGACACTTAATCCATGCATCTGGATTTGTATTTAACAGCCTCACATGCATGGTTTCACACCATAGACGTGCCGTGGCACGACAACGCAGACATACACGCGCCCTGCGTAAAAAATTTTTCGAAAATGACCGACCACTGACAAATCTTTCTTATAAAAAAAGCCGAGACTGTCACAATCGTTCACAAAAGTACCACCAGAGAAGGACGGAGACAATCGCATAAGGAAAAGAGACAATCGCATAAACAAATGGAAGGAAAGAGACAGGACAAAGGACAAACTGACTCACCTCTGAAAAAGTGAGTCTTCTTTTTGGCTCGTTTCCTTCACCCATGTGTGCTCCTTACACCCATGTGTGCTCCTTGCACTTGGCTTTAGTGCTCTGTTGGAAGAGGCGGCGATGAAGGAGAGGAAATCTGAGTTTGAAAATGGTTTTTTAGAGAAGACGGCGGGTTATTTTAGGTATAGACAGGTGGTCACGTGTAGGAGCACGTGTATTTTTGCGTGTATAATAAAACAGCCGCGTTTATACACACAATTTTAAGGATGTAGCCGCATTTATACACGTGATTTTAAGGATATAGACGTGCTGATACACGCTATTTAAAACAGTGAGACGCGCTGATACACGCGATTTTTAGGTTATAGACGCGCTTATACATGCGATTTAAAACAGTGAAACTTTTTATACTTTCATTAAAAACTGATTATGATTATGTGTTTGCTCTTTTGTACCATAGGATGTCATCAACCTCCTCAAGCAGTTCTGGTGAGGATGAGACAATGCATCATCGTAATTGCGATGTGTGGTTGGGACAAAGGATCAAGTGTATGTGTAATCGATGTCAAGGATGCATTGTACGAGCTCATTGAATTACCTTGAATCACATCTCCATGTATGGAGAATGGAATCAAACAGGTTTAGAGGTGAGTAGATGTAAATTGATAGTATTCAAATGACTCATCGACTTAAAAGCAGTGTTGATGTGGACAATGCATGACTTTCCAGGATTCAGCGATTGTTCTGGTAAAAATTCTAATTACCTCCCTACTCTAATATTATTGGCTATATTAATTATAACTATTGACTTTATTATTCTAACTTTTATTTATATTTTAACAGGTTTGAAAACATCGGGTAAACATGCATGTCCTGTTTGTGGCCCTTCGTTAGTACATGAGTATGCTGACGGTTTAAGTAAGACCATATTCGATAATCATCATCGATTTCTCCTGTCAGATCATCCTAAATATGTTGCTAGTAAGAGTAACATTCCTCCATAAACACTTCATGCAAAGATTGGAAGCGTATTTGGGAGTCTACAAATATTCTTCCTCCAGATGGTGTACAGTAATGTTTTTCAATCTTGTTTTGTGTAGTCTCTAATTGGATTAAAGATCACATAGAGCAATCCCTTGTGTAGGTACTCCATTTTTTTTCGGCTACCATATTGGACCCATCTTAAGATCAACCATCTTCTTGATCCCATGCACATCTTCAAGAATGTGGGATCTGGTATTTGGGAACATGTTTTTGGTAAACGTGATAATGTTAGCATACGGGAGGACTTGCGGGTCGCAGGACGTATGCGTCAAGCTTGGCCACGAGAGGAGGGTGGACACGTTTGTCTTCCGCCTGCACCATGGATTATATCAAAGAAAGAGGAGAAGCAGGTAAAGCAGGCCATCACCACTTTGCATACTCCCACTGGATGCATGAGATCATTGAAGGGAGCCTTTACAACCACTAAGAAAAGAGGCGTTGAGCAACTATATGGGTTGAAGTCCCATGATTGGCACAACATGCTCCAAGTAAGTGTTTTCCACCAAGTCTTATACGTTGAAATTAAATTTTGTAATGCCATAAACCATACATACATGTGCTCTTATGTGCGCAGTTCATACTATCTACTAGCATCGACCATTGTGCAAACAAGAGTTTGAAAAAATGTATTTATAAGATGGGCGAGCTTGTGAGGTATGTAAAACCCATGTCAGATCACCCTTCATTATACCTTGTAAAATGAACGTGCATGAGGTATAACGTACTATTCATTTATTTTTCAGATATGTTAGTTCTAAAGCAATTGATCCAGCCACGTTGGATGATGCGTGTGTTATGGCAGTGGAGGTGGTTTGTTTGGTAGAGGAGACTTTTCCGCGCGAACCATTCTCACAAGTCAACTACATCTCATTGTGCATTTAGTGGACAAAATTGCTTTATGTGGCACTGTGCATGCACGTTGGATGTTCTTCCTAGAGCACTTCATGAAGACCTTAAAGACTTTGTGAGGAAAAGTGCAAGGCCCGAAGGAAGCATGGCCGAGGTTGGTTGATACAAGAGTCTCTTGTATGTATATATTTCAGAATTTCTTGGTCAAGTGGACAGCTCTTTGCTGCGACTATGGAGCAATGAAGAGGACTTGAGGATGACCTCTATTGTGCCTCAAGGAAAAGGACAGAGTAAAGTAATTAACAGAACATTGATTGATGATCTCAATTTCACTTGCATCCTTAATAGTGATGTGATGAGCAGATGGGTTACAAGATATGAGGATGCAAAGACAAAAAGGCAAGCAGAAAGAGCTCTCTTTCGGAGGCAACATGGCTCTCGTAAGGCATACCCTAAGCATCTAGCAACACTTCCGAATGATATCCATGTTGATTGGTTGCATGAGGAAATGGAGAGAGCAGAGAGCGGCGAGGGGCTGCATATCACGGCAGAAGAATGGGAGTATGCACGAGGATGCATGTTAAAGGTACATAGAACTAATGTTTTGCATTAGTTGTAAGTGATTTGCTTTTAATACTTATTCACATTGCTTACACAAATATTGCTTCTATTTTGGTCGACTGCACTATGTTCAATGCTATATGGTGTGAAGGCAAGCATTTTCGAACACAAAGAATTGATGAAAAGAGGAATACACAAGATTGCGGTGTCATTGGTAGCTTTGAGGGGAGCTAATGGAAAAATGGATGATTATTGTGGCACAATCCAAGACATATTTAGGCTTGACTTTCGTCGCTTCTTTGTGTATGTTTTGGATGTTAAATGGCAAATGAACGTGGTGGAAAAAGGGCCTAATGCAACGATAAAACGCCATGCAAGTGGCTATGTAACTATTGACTCTACAAAGTTTTGGCAAACAAAGAAAGATAGGCTCGTATTGCCACAACAATGTGAGCAGGTATGCATTTTTTTACTAATGTGTTTCATGTACATATATATCTAAGCTCGCGTACCCCTTGACTTTTGATATGCTAATTAATTACTGTAGTATGTGTATTTGAGTAGGTTATCTATCTGCCAATGGTGCATGACATTAAATAGTGGTACGTCATCCCTATTGCACCACGTTCCAAAGTGATGTATAATACATTCATTGATATGGAGCATATGGAGGATGTAACAAGCCGCAATGAAGATGATGTCGAACATGCCAATGAAGATGTTGTGATCGATGATCTGCAAGAAATAAGAGATGATCATGATAATGAGGATGAGCGTGCCATTTCTCATGATCATGAGGATGACCCTACCATTGAGGATGATGGTGATGTTGATGAGGATGATCAGGGCATCGATACCATTATCAATGGACAGAATATCGATAGTGGAATAAATTTAATCGTAGCCTTACAAATTGATCAAATGGATATTGATGTTGATCGTTTTGGCAAGGATGGATCTTATTGAAGATGAGATCGAACCCTAACCAATCCATCACTGTATCATTCTAAATTGATGACATTTCTATTGTATATGTTGTCTTTTAATTATCATCTCATGATTTATTTTTGAATATATTTCATTGTTGTAAATGCATGTAGTGGGATTGTGTAATGATATATACTGTAATGTACTATGAGATGGTTTAAAGAAAATGGTTTTAAATTTTGTAAAGGAATGGAGTTTTTCTTAATAAAGTTCTCACGTGTAATAATGCGTGTATAATTGCGTGTATATACACGCACTGATACACGCGTTTCTGAAACCAGTATACACGTAAATTTAGATGCCAATATACATGCACTGGTAGATGCGTTTCTAAAACCAGTATATACATGAATTTAGATGCCAATATACACGCGCCCGATACTACTCATATATATGCACGACCATACACACGCCCGTAACTTATCGCGTGTATTGAACACGTGTATGGCAGCAGTGTCTTGTAGTGAATGTGGAGGAGAGGGTGCTTAAGCTCTTTGTAAGAAAAACACACATACAAGAGTAGACAAGCATACAACAGAGATGGATGGTTGAATTTTCTTCTATTCTCTTCTCTTCTCTACAATTATAACATAAAGATAAGAGTATGTACTATAAACATACAAGGTAATTCCATAGTGTGAACTCAACTACATGAGCTAGTGCTATAATTATTCCACAAGCCTAGTGAACTAAAGTGGTTGTCACATAACTTGTAAACTCTTGGCAACATATCATTGTTAGCCATAGGTTAGCTTGAGCTATGGGCTAGCACCGCAGCTAGCTGGACAGCTGCATGTCAGCATCGCCAACTATCAGGGGGCCCACCTACTTTATTGTAGGAAACGACGCTTCCTTAATACCCACCTAGCACATCTTATCATAGTACTTTATCAGGGGGCCCACCTACTTTATTGTAGGAAACGACGCTTCCTTAATACCCAGCTAGCACATCTTATCATAGTACTGACAAAGACTGTAAGAAGGCAGTATAAAAGAATGGATCTTAAGCATTGTAAAGGCTGGCTACTATCAATTGTATTATTTTCCTTTTTGGGTTGATATAAGCAAGACCATTGTTTTTGTTCTCTCTCTCTCTCTCTCTCTCTCTCTCTCTCTCGTACATTCGTCTTCCTATTACATCTTTATGTATTCATTTACGCTTCATATGTTATGGTCATAAGAGTTATTTATTAAGTTATCGTGCTCTTGCACTATTTATTAAGCAGTCAGTCCAGTAGTTTTCAGTGATCTGTGTGTGCTGTGTTTGTCTCCGTGTGTGTTAGATCCATATTTGTCTGATGTATGCTGCGTGCATAACCAATGATTCTCAGTAGGTTGCATGAGGGAATAAGCGGTCATATTTCCCCATCAAAAATTTGGCGACCACGATGTTTTTTGTTGTTGCCATTTCTCTTGCTACCTCATTGCCGTTGTGTTTAAATCTCCTCCCCTTGTTTTCAAAGTTGTCCCTCAAGTCAGCACGTGAAAGGCGCTACTTGGAGTGCAACCAAGCTCAGCAATTCTTGTTCGCCAACCCTGAAGACCAACCCACTATATCTAAACTAGAACAATCTGCATCCCACTCAAAAGAAGAACCACTCACCTCTACTTCACCACCACTGTTCATACTACCTCCACCACCACCACCCCCGCAGCCTCGCCCCCTGTGTTACTACAGTTAACAAAAAGCACGCCAAATTTTTTGAGAAATCCTCAAATGATGTAGATGCTCACATCCTGATGTTTGACACCGCTTGGCGTGTCAATGTACCTGGCCCGGTTGACCAGCACCTCAAAAAGGCTGCCTTTGTTCCCACACTCTAGAAGTGTGCCGCTCTTTGGGTTGCTTAGTATGAGTACTCCCATTTTCCCACTTATGATGCCATCCAAGATGTATTCCTTCAACACTTCAAAGAGGACAAGACATCCGTGCATGTGCTGGAGAAGCTGTGCAGAATGAACCAGAGGAGAATGACAGTGAAAGATTATGTTACAAAGTTCCAGAAACTTATTCGCATCATGCTAGATGCAGCTAATCGACCTGCGGAGGAAATTATCAATTCTTACATTATGAAGGGCCTCAGCAAGCAACTTAAACGCTCCGTGTTTCTGGTGCTGACCTAACTACCATCACCATGGGGAGCAGACCCAGCTCTCAGAGCAAAGCGGGTGCTGGAAGGACTTGGAAAATGCAAGGAAAAGTCCTAGAGTAAAAGGAAGTCCAAGAAATTCTATCCGGATCTTCAGAACGAAGAGGATGATTTTGATGAAAGACAGGCTCAGTTATCCCAGTGAAGGTGCGAAGCCCACTCCTATCGTCCGCTTAGACATTTGGTGTGTAAGTGTTGTAATTATGGTCATGGAGCCAATGAATGCGGCTTGAATGAACTCTGGGATGCCATCTGCAGGATGGCCACACATATTACTGAAGCCTGCCGGGGTATAATGGCAGGAGAGCCCCTCCGCATAACCAGTACTCCAACCTCCCACATGGTGGTGGTTGTTGCAATCCAACCCACCCAGCCAATGGCCATGCCTGACCAGTACTACAGACCCCAATTCTGCCCACGTGAAAACTTTCGACCTAGAGAAGTGGTTGGTTCCCCAAGGCCTATCCTCACATGCCTTTATTGCCATGGCCAAGGCCACCAAAAATCAGAGTGTGAAATATGGAGAAAGCGCAAAGTAGAAATAGAGGGAGCCCAAGCTTCTGCACCTGGTCAATGCGGTGGAAATCCAAGCTCTGGATGAGCAAGCAATACCCCGACTGACCACACAGGCAGCCGGATCATCAACTGTGGTGGTGACTAGATCCATGCAACCCAAGCCTTCGGAGGGGGTACAAGAGCCGAAGAAGGGGAAGAAGAAAGTTTGGACGGAAGTATTTGCTTGGGTAGAGGAGTAGCGGGCCAAAGATGCGCTACAAAAAAAGCACCCAAAAAGGCAGAGGCCAATTTGTCGACTCAGTTTTTCAAAGATGATCCTGAAAGAAGAAGGCAAAGTCTCCTTGTTGCCAATCAAAATGCAACGGTCAATGAAAGGTGCAGAGATACGTGGGCCGGAAGAATGTGCGAAAGCACAGAAGTGGGTGGATTACCCAAAAAAGCTCACAGAAGTAGAACACCAAGTGTACGATCTATGGGAAGAGATCTAAAAGCGACAACCAATACACACATCGGTGGAGTAGTTACTCACATTGGTGCCGAGTTTTAGGGAGCAAATAGGTCACTTGAAACCTCAGGGAGAGGAAACACCTCCCTTGCAGCCACACTGCTAAAAGCCCTGAATATTGAGAAGGGAGATACCCCACCAAGGGAAACCCCCATTTATGAGATGAAGCCATCCCAATGATCTAGGTCAAGTTGTCTCGATTGGATATACCAGAAGTTTTGCTAGATGGCAGTTCTGGAGTCAATATCCTATCAGATGCAACAACATGCCGCCGCATGCTCGGGTTGAGCAGATGGGATCCCACACCAATTGTTGTCAAAATGATGGATCAATTGCGGGCGAGTGCATCCACTTGGATTAATCCACAAGCTCACACTGGAGGTATCCGGATATAATTTCCAGATAGTAGTTGTGGTGTCTCCGGATGGAGGATATCAAAGGCACGTATCCAATGTTGCTTGTAAGCAGACCCTGGCTTCGCCAAGCACGGATCAAGCAAGATTGGGATGCGGATATGATCACTATTTGGCATGGAAAGAAGAAAAAGATCTCTGCTGCTAGTAGGTGGAAGGTGGAGAAACCAGCCCGACTCAAAATAGTCAAAGGAGTCAACATGCTGGAAGGGTTAAACCTCGATGAGGAAGAGGAGTATCTCCAGTAGAATGCTAATTTGATCAGCCTGTTTGAGGGTGATGTAGTTCGAATAATGGACAGATATTGGCCAAGCACTCCGCACAAGGATAAGGTTCCCAAGGATCAGTCCACTCCCACTAAGGAAGGACACAGTCTAGATAAAGCAGAAGATTTAATGAGGCTTTGGCTGAGGAAGGCACTACTTTGAGCCTACAGCAACTCATTGCAGTAGAAAAGGATTTTGACAAAGGCCTCAAGCACTCCAAGAGGGTAAAAGAGAATGCATTAATGGAAATGAACCTCAAAACTAATAATGACTCCAAGATGATCCGGGTTAGTGCCAAGCTAGACACCAAGTTCTAAGAGGAAGTCCGAGTGTTTCTCACTTCCTTCAAAGATGTGTTTGCTTGGAGCTACACTGAGATGAAAGGGATTGATCCCACCTTTTACCAACACCAGATCAATCTAAAGGAAGATGCCATCCCCATCTGGCACACAACAAAAATATCGAATGAACCTGAACTATGCCAAAAAGGTGAAGGAAGAAATAGATAAGCTTCTACAAGTCGGATTCATATCTCCGATCAATTGGGCAACATGGTTGTCCTCGATCGTGATTGTGCCCAAGAAAAACCAAAAGTTGAGGGTCTGTATATAGATTATCGAAAGCTGTGAATGCAGCAACCATCTTAGATCCTTTTCCCTTGCTATTCACAAAAATGCACAAGTGTTTGATTCATCATTTTACCTTTACAAACCAAACATTAATCTTTCAAAGATGGATAAAAATCCATTGTCCTGCATGGTTTTTTTTAAAATAAGATTCGTCAATAAAGACAGCATGTGTTTTATCATGATAGTTTTGGCTTTTCCCCTATTAAGGTTGTCAAGAAGCACTATGGCAGGCCATGAGATGTACTCATTCCTAGATGGGTTTAGTGGATAAAATCAAGTTCAAATGGCCCTGGAAGATCGGGAGAAAACAGCTTTCATCTCAGAATGGGGAGCCTTTGCATCAAGCGTCATGACCTTTGGCCTCAAGAATGCTCCGGCCACATTTCAATGCATGGTTTCGGATTTTTTTTTTTGATTTTTGACTACCTTCATGCGGGTATTCATGACTTTAGTGTGTTTGGAAAAACATCTTAACATTTGATGCACCTATACTACAGCTATGCTTGGCCAAAGGCAAACTCTCCAGATTAAGCCTGAACCTAGCCAAATGTGCCTTTGCTGTCCAAAGCGGAATGCTATTAGGCCGCCACATTATTTCCAAGGAAGGAATAGCAATTGACCTAGCCAAGGTTGAGGTGATTCGGAAATCCCCAACTCCAACAAATGAGAAAGAGTTGAGAAGATTTTTGGGGCAAGTCAGATGGCATAGTGGAATGCTCAAATACCTCGCACATGTAGCAAGCCGCTTAAATAAAAAGATGGTGCAGATCAAAACACCTCTGACCAAGCAACTGAGGTAGGAAAATTTCAACTGGATAGTGGAATGCGACATCGCATTCCAACATCTCAAGATCATATTGTCAGAAGCATCTATTGTCTAGCCCCCAAACTGGGAGCTACCCTTTCATGTCTTTGTAGATGCCTTTGATGTGGCAATTGGTAATGTTTTGATGCAAGAGGCCAACAAGAAATGGTTCCGTCTTGTCTACTACACCAATCAAAGGCTCTCTAATGCTGAGTGGAACTACTCAACCACACACAAAGGAGCCCTTAGCATGATCTATTTAGTACCAAATTTCGGCACTGCTTATTGGGAAGTAAGTTTACCTTTCATGTGCTTATTGGGAAGTAAGTTTACCTTTCATGTGGATCACTCCGCCTTGCTATATTTGGTAGATAAGTAGATTCTAGCAGGAAAACTAGCTAGATGGATACTAATACTTTAGGAATTTGAGTTCACAATAGTGCACACCCCAGGTGCCAATCATACAATGGCAAATTATTTATCCTAGCTGGAATCCAGAGAAGCCCCAAGCGGAGTAGCAAATGGCCTACCGGATGCTGAGCTGTTCACAAACTGACACAGTCATCCCCATCCCCTAGACATGGCATGATGAAATGCTAACATTTGTTGTTATAGGTTTGATGGAGGATAATCTTTCCAGAGATCAACGGAAGCAGATTGCCATCTGCATAGCCGACACTTCCAAGTCATAGCTGGCCATCTATACAAGAAAGGGATTGACCAAATCCTCTAGAGGTGTATCCCACCACATGAGCATGAAGCTGTCCTCAGAGAAGGTCACCAAAGAATTAGTGGAGGACACTTTGCCGTCGGAGAAATCATCAGAAGGAAAATCCTTCAAGCAGGAATCTGGTGTAATTGGTGATGCTTACAGATGGGCCAAACAGTGTGATGTATGCTAATGTCTTGTCTAGCCACAACAGATAAAGACAAGATGCCACACAACCTAATCCTCCCCCTAGAACCATTCCAAAAGTGGGGCATCGACTTTGTTGGCCATTTAATACCCCAACTTATTTCACCGATCACAAGTATATCTTGGTGGCTACAGACTACATCACCAAATAGGTAGAAGCCCGTGCTCTTTGGGATAATACAACACAATAAATTGCCAAATTCCTCTATGAGATGATAATCATTCATTTTTTGAATGCCCGATTGAGTTGATTAGTGACCAAGGCAAGCACTTTGTCAATGATGTCATCAAAGAGCTGGTCACCCAACATCTCATCATTAATAAATGCTTCACAATATAATATCCGCAAGCCAATGGTCAAGATGAGTTGACCAAAAAAATCCTCAAGTAGATCCTCACAAAGTTGGTCAGTCAAAATCGCAATGACTGGGATGAAAAGTTGTATTCCGCTTTATGGGCATTCTGCACAGCCTATGAGATCTCGACCGGAATGACCCCATTCAAACTAGTATATGGCACAGAGGCAGTTGTACCAATGGAATACTTAGTACGAAGTCTCTGCATTGCCATTGCTCTGAAAAGTTAAGCTCAGAAGAGTCCCTGCAGCATCGCCTGGATAAGGTCCTTGCACTGGATAAAGCACACTTCAAGAGTTTTTTCGTCACCACAGTCATTCAAAAAATAAGGAAGAAATGGGTCGACTGCCACTCCAAGTTCCGTATGTTCAAGGAAGAAGATCCAGTCCTATTATTTCAGTCTCGCATGGGTCCGCATCGTGGAAAATTGAAGCTCTGATGGACAGGACCATTCTAGATAGTCAAGAAATTCTATGATGGCACCTTCCTTCTTAGCACACTCAACGACGAACATTTCCTTATACTAATTTTTCAAAGTGGAGACCAAGGTAGCAACACACACATAGATGCAGCAAAGTGGAGACCAAGGTAGCAACACACACATAGATGCAGCAAAGCAAGGAGAGATAGAGATAGTACGTTATAGTTCTAATTTACCTAAATCCTCCCATGTTTCAAAGGATAGCAAGTTGTATCTTTGTAGGCATTTATATGGTAGTGTGTGGACGTAAGCTAATAATGGGCCAGTGCACTTCTCCCCTCTTTTCCCGCACCAAGATTATATACAACCTCTTATGAGTGCATGTAAGTGACCTCATCATGTCACTTCACTTGTACTTCACTCATTCTCATCAATCTATGTTCTTATAAGCCAGTCCAACGGCTACTGCCCCCATGACCCTACCACATGCCGATGCCACCAAATCCCTTCATTAAGGCAACAGCACCACCAATCCAGTTTCCTGAGCATCCATCCATCATGAAATCACCTCTCTTCAAACAATCATGAAAGGTTTCTCTCAAGTGCAGAGGAACATGACACAATCTCATCAAGAATTTTCATCCGCTACACACCAATGCTACATGGTAACTCTTTTTAAATCCCCACAAGATCCAACTAATCTTGGTGTATTTATCTATTTGCACGCAACACCCCTTCTCTCTCTAAGCCATAGCCCTTCGCCTACAACAACCTTCTACATTTTCTCTCACCTTCCACATGCTCTGCACACAGCCATGAAGAATACTGCCCAAGGCCTAACTCCTAACCCTAGAAAACACAACCCCCATAGCTAAAACTGAAGTACCACTCATTTGTTCACCCACACCCCACCATGAGGTACAACTGACTCCAAAAATCCAACAGTCCCTAGTTCCTTCTTCTGATCCTAGTTACACAAGACGAAGATACCATTACCCTGAAAAGGAAGCCACCACCTATGATAGCTTGTCTAGGCCCTTGTGGAAGTATCTACATTGAAGGCCAGTCATCTGCTGGTATAACGGTAGTAAAGACCGTTACAACAAAGGGAGAAGCTGAGGATAGCGAGAAATAGAATCTCCTTATTCACAAGACTCGAGATCAAAGAATAGTTTCCAAAAGCTCACTCTTAGATATGCCAACAGCCAGCACGACAGTCAGAGCTCTGATGACAAAGACAGTTACTTTGGAAGGAGAGGACAAAGAAGCCAACTGGAAGATGGAGATATAGCACAACAATGATAATAGAAGACCACTTGCAAGAAGACAACATGGTTCTAAAGCAACTCATAGTAGTAGTAACACAGAGGAATGACCAAACACCGAGGGCTCATATTCAAGGATCATGGGCAACTCCTCTACCTCCCATCTCTGTGCGCTGTTACCCAATGTAGCTGGGATATCACTAGAAGAGGCAAAGACATCCTCACCTCAGAACACCACTTTGCGCTCTGAAGTAAGTGGTGAAGTTAGGAAAGTGGCAAAAGTAGTGGAAGAGCCAATACCTCGACAGAACCTAGCAGCACTAAATCTGCGCAAACACCTATCAACATATGAAGGCTGCAGTTGTTGGAAGTGCTGAAGGATTATTCCATGGCTCTAAGTACTATGATCACCTACATGACCAAATAATCACCATGATAATGCCCAGAATTTTTCTTCCGGAAGTCTGCTTCTGGGAATCAATCCCTGAAATTCATCTCATGATGGAAGGCATTCATCATCCTCTGCTTTTTGGATCCACTCTTCCACATAAAGAACCAAGATGTGCCTGCTACCACATCATTCACAGGATCCGGCCACTAAACTAGAGGTCAGCAGCAACGCCTTCACTAGCTCTGATCACAGAACTCGCCCAGAAGCTAAAAGGCATCTAACATTCCAAAAGGTGAAAACCTTGCGGGTTTGAGTTGTTGGATTGGGAATCTGACTCACCCTATGGGCCAAGTGTTAGCCGTAGGAGGCTAGCTTGAGCTACGGGCCAGAGCTGCGGGCCAACGCTGCATGTCAACACCACCAACTATCAGGGCCCACCTACTTTATTACAGCAGGAAGCGGTGCTATCTTAATACCTAGCAAGCACATCTTATCACAGTACTGACAAAGACTGTAAGCAAGCAGTATAAAAGGATGGATCCTAAGCATTATAAAGGCTAGCTGCTGCCAATTGTATCATTTTCCTTTTTGGGTTAATATAAGCAAGATCGTTCTTTTTGTTCTCTCTCTCTCTCTCTCTCTCTCTCTCTCTCTCTCTCTCTCTCTCTCTCTCTCTCTCTCTCGTGTACATTTGTGTTCTTGTTACATCTTTGTGTATTCATTTACGCTTCATATGTTATGGTTGTTAGAGTTATCTATTAAGTTATCGTGCTCTTGCACTATTCATTAATTGGTTAGTCCAGTAGTTTTCAGTGATATGTGTGCTGTGTTTGTCTCTGTGTTAGATACGTATTTGTCTAGTGTATGCTGCATACATAACCAGTGATTCTTATATTAGTAGGTTTCATGAGGGAATAAGCAGTCATATTTCCCCATCAACAATCACCAATGATCTCACCAACCATGCTAATGGCACTGTCATCCTAGCAGGTTATCTATATTCACACTAGCCTTGAGCTCGATATCTCAATAGTGAATGCCTTACATTAAAGAGTTTTCCAAGATGTATAATATAGATAATACCTTTATACTTTACCACTCTAGGTTTTGTAAGATGCATAATATGAAAAATATCTTTATACTTTACCACTTTGGGTACGCAATTGGGTAGGTAATCAGAGAGAATAATGAAGGGTACCTTTATTCTTTACCACTCTGGTTACATAATTGGGTAGGTAATCAGAGAGAATAATGAAGGGTACCTTTATTCTTTACCACTCTGGTTACATAATTGGGTAGGTAATCAGAGAGAACAATAAAGGGTACCTTTATACTTTACCACTTTGGGTAGGTAATTAGAGAGAGAATGAAGGATACCTTTATACTTACCACTATGGGTAGGCAAAATACTATACCACTCCAGGTAGATAACTATGGGTAGGTAGCTAATCATAGAGATTAATGTGTCCCATTGTTTGCCTTTTATTAAGAAGTTTTAGGGAAATGCATGTTATAGAGATTATCTTCATAACTTTCCACTTTGGTTATGCATCTAAATTTATTTGGCCATGCTTGGTCATTGGTTTTGAAGGAGTCTTTCCCATTTGGTCTTGGATTGCTCGGTCCTTTTGGTTGCTCTTGGAAGGAGGCTCTTGCTTGGTCTTAGGTTGCTTGGAGAAAGGAAATCCTCTTTTAGCACTTCACCATTCAAGTTAAACTCAGATTAGCAAGTACAATTCCTTCAGTAACATATTCTTGATTTGCATAACCTCCCCTAGTCTCCTTAGGGTGTTGAGCTCTCCATGTGTCAAAACTTTCTAGGAGAATCATTGTGTAGCATATCATAATGTAATTTTTGGTCACATCTTACCATGGATATTTTTGTGTGCTCATGAGTGTACAAACTCTTCTAGATCAGGCATTGAAATGGAAGCTGTAATTATAGTACTTAGGCACATTCCTCTTGAGGTAGTATATCAATGTAGACTATTGTCACAAGCCTCTTTAGATTTTTTAAGATGGCATCTGGCTTGAACAAATTATGAGCTACTACATAATCAATTACTCTCATCCTTGGTCGGCTTGCTTGTGTGGTGGCTAGACTTGGACATGGCTTATCTTGAGAAAAGAATATAAGAGATCTTCATACAATCTAGTTTATAAGAGAATATTAAAAACCTTAGTGGAAATAATAGGATTGCTTACATAAGTAGTAGAAAGTGGTGGGTGCATGTCCTTATGCTTGTGATGTTGGTGTGGGGATATTTTTTGTGGTGTTAGTAGTGTTTATAGGGATTAGGGGGAATTTGTGTGTTAGTAGTGTTTGTAGGGGCTATGTGAATTTTTGTGTGTTTGTAGGGGCTGGGGTGTCTTGTGGACCATGGCCTTTAGTTGAAGGTCAGGTTTCATTCTTCTTCTCAACTCCCTTGTTGTCATGTTTGGGTGATCCTAGCTCCACACTTTCAAAAAAGTTATTAGCTTCTTCATAAATAGTGTCTTCCTCATCATCATTAGGGTATGATGCACGAGAAGCATCCTTCCAAGTGTAGTAAGAAAGTAGTTATTAGTAGATCATGTGGTAGAGAGTAAGATGATTCCTACTGGATGGTAGGTGGAGCTCATGTGTGGTGGTAGAGTAGGATGATTCCCCTTGGATGGTAGGTGGAATAGCTATTGGTAGATCATGTGGTAGAGTAAGATGATTCCCCTTGGATGGTAGGTGGAGTTTTTGTGGTTCACCAAGTGCAAGCATGTAGCTCTCACAACACTCTATCCTTAAATGTCACCTCACAACACTCTATCCTTAAATGTCACCTCACAATACTCACCACTCAGTACCTACTACCATTGAATTTACTTATGGAGTGTGAGAAAAAGTCAAAATGCCTACAAACAATGATACATCACAATGGGTAGAGGAGAGAATGTCCTTGGAAAGAAGCCAAAAAATGGTTGACAAACTCCTAAACCCAAAAATGGCCGAAAAACTTCTAAACCCAAGAAACATAAAAGCTCAAAAACTGAAAAGTTCAAGGCTAAACCCAACAAACATAAAAGCACACAAACTAAAGAGTTCAAGGCTAAACCCATGGACAAGGGTACAAGGTTATAGAAAGTTTACCCAAGGAGGTAAAAAGTGACACACGATGTTGATGCATCAACCTTTAAGATTGTCTTCAAAACCAAGGAACCCAACCTTCTTGTCATGCACTAAAATTCAAATCCAAGCACTAAAACCTAACCCAACACCCCAAGATGAGAACAATATTCTTGTTAAGGGCCACAATAAGAAAGCTAAAGAAGCCATGCTTAGGATTGTGAAAATGTATTGGGTCGCCTATTGAAATAGAACTATTACCTATTACATGAACCGCCACATGCCAGAACCAAGAGGTTTACCCAATATAAAAAAGAAGACTATTATTATGTCTCTTCTCCCATAGATCTATGGGTCACTATAGAGATATGCCCTATCTACAGTGTGGCACCAAAAATACAAGAGAGAAATTATTACCAATTGGAATAATATAGCTAGCTCTGTGAAATAGCTCCCATTGTTTTCACCTTTTATCATGGGATGCTAGGTTTACCCATTTGTAGATATTCCCAAGGAAGGCCACCCACCAATTGTAATAATATTGCTAGCTCTATGAAATAACTCCATTATTGTCACTCCAATGGTTGTAGAAGTTGCTCCAAGGGCTTCATCCTCATGGTGGTAGTGATGCCATGGTGGTGCAAACAAGATAACCTGTAATAAGGATTTAATCTCTCTCACACACTCACACAAGAGAATGGATAAGGTAGAGAAGGAGAAGTACACAAGATCTCTCTAATTCACACATAAGAAATTCCATTTCTCATTAGCCGATTTTTCATTTATATAAAAAGTATAAGTGGCCAACAACAATAGGCATGGGTCATGATTTTACTTTGTGAACTAGTGTGTCCTAGGCTACTAGTATACATGACAATTGATGCTGGTATTACACTTAGCTTGATCATTTCTTATTTACATTATTATGATTTCATTTGAGAAAAAAAAATCATAAGATGTGCAATAAGTGAAAAAGACTACTAGGGCGGCCAAAAATTGCAAAGTGACATAAAAGGGGAATTGTTTTGGTGTCGATCACTTGTAAATACTCTCTAAATAATTCAACCACTTAAAAACTTTATTGGTG
Organism: Cibotium barometz; assembly: GCF_041138505.1. Lineage (NCBI taxonomy): Eukaryota > Viridiplantae > Streptophyta > Polypodiopsida > Cyatheales > Cibotiaceae > Cibotium > Cibotium barometz. The sequence continues at coordinate 29,136,619 of NC_141097.1, forward strand.
GGCCCATCAAATATGCCCACCTAGCTAACCACTATCATAGCTGGTTAATGTAGGTCCATCCTCAGACCTATATCATGAAGTGTAAAGCCTTGGGGACTTTATGAAAAAGTTGGTCACTGAAGATGATTTTGGAATTGTTGAGTGAAGAACCATCCTAGCACCATTAACACATAATGAGATACACCTCCAAGGCTTGAAAGGAGTGTTATTTCTAGAAACCTAAGAGCAATCATGTTGCAGCCATATGGGTTACTATAATGAAAGAAAAATCAAGGGTGTTGCAAGGTAAAAGTGGTTATCGATATCAAGGTTACCATACATGTGCACATGTAAGAAATAGAAAAGAGTGCTTAATACATGCACTTGGAAAAAAACACAAGCACCTATAAGCTCCACATCAAAAGAATATGTTGTGAAAGAGAAGCATATGAAAGGAAGGATAATGCATGTGCTTAAAAAAAGACACAAGAACCTATATGCTTCACATCAAAATATAATATTGTGTAACAGAATCATATGAAGGGAAGTGTAATCAAGGTGATGGTTTTTATTGTGGACTAGAGTTTCACCTAGCAAGGTCCTCACCATCCAGAGTTGTATCGTAGACTAGAGTTTCACCTAGCAAGGCCCCCACCATCCAGAGTTGTACCTTAGACTAGAGTCACCCCTGCTAAGACCCCCCCACCATCCCCCAAGTTGCACCTTAGATTAGATTTTCCCCCACCAAGGTCTGCTCCATCCCACAGTTGTACCTTAACCTAGAGCTTTCCCCACCAAGGCTCACCCCATTCCTCTAAAGATTTATCTGGATGGTCTTCTTTTATGGTTTTTCCTAAAAAAACTTATATATAATATTCACGTGCATAGTAAAGGAGGGACTATGCATGTGGTCAAAAAATTGATTGGTGACTCTAATAGTGGACCATTATGCCTACCACTTTTGGGCCTAATGACTAGGAATGGACAAACTTATAAGGACTTTTTGGCCGAGATCGACTCGTGAAGGTGTCGCTCCCAGAGAGTACTTTATGTGGACCTCCCCATTGTTTCCTAAGACGAATTTGTGAAACCTTGGCATACTTGTGGCATACTTGTGGGCAATGATGAGAAAAACTTAGGCACTAAATCTTGCCTACATCAAAGTTGATTTTCCCTCTCAAAAACCTAGGTGGGGAAACTACGGGTGTTTGGAGTCCATTTTGTAAAACTTGTATAACAAGGGTAAGGTGTCATATAATTTCATATTAAGGGGTAAGGTGCCATATGATGCTCGATGGGGTAGAGATTTTGACATGTGTAGTCTAGGTAAATGTTGATCACTTCTGTGAAGCTCCATCTAGAATTCCAAATTTTGAAGCTAAAAACTATGTTAGTTATAAAGGTGCAAATGTTTTTGCATCTTGGTGGAATATCTTGCCATGATGTGATGGACCCATGGTTGCAAACATGGTGAGTATACTTATTAGGTGGTGTCTCTTATTCATAGCTGATTAAGGTGTCCAAATTGCCAGCATACTTGTCAGGTGTGTGGTGTTTTATTCAGAGATGATTTTAACTTGTCCAAATTATGAGGCTTGAAAAACTGATATGTTTTTTTATCCTGACTAAATGTAGCCTTCCATGCACCCAATGAGTTTCAACTTGAATATACGGTAAGTAGATATCATTGGAACAAAATCTGATATAATTTTGATGTGCCTAGGATACTTCGCGTTTATAAAATTGTTGATTTGAGCCCAAATTTTAATTTTTGATTGTCCTTACATGGGTTGCATTAGTACAACCCCTTTTCCCAAATTTTGATGTGCCTAGGATACTTCGCGTTTATAAAATTATTGATTTGAGCCCAAATTTTAATTTTTGATTGTCCTTACATGGGTTGCATTAGTACAACCCCTTTTCCCAAATTTTGATTGTACTTACATGGGATGTATTAGTACAACTCCTTTGCCCAAATTTTGATTGTTCTTCCATGGGATGTATTAAATTTTAATTATCCTTACATGGGATGTATTAGTGAAACCCCTTTGCCCAAATTTTGATTGTCCTTACAAGGGATGTACTAATACATCGGATGTATTAGTAATTGTTACATGGGATGTATTAATACAACCTCTTTGCCCAAATTTTGATTGTTCTTACATGGGATGTACTAATACATGGGATGTATTAGTACAACCCCTTTGCCCAAATTTTTATTTCCTTACATGGGATGTATTAGTACAACCCCTTAGCCCCAAAATGCCCCAAATTGAGGTGAAACTTGGTATGGGACAAGTGTAGGAAATTGTTAGCATACCTACCTAGCCCTTTCCAAATATAGCACCTCTAGGGTCCCCTTTTATCAAGGCATGGAAAACTAATGAGCATTTATACCGCTATACAAATTTTTGGTGAGATGGCCTCTTGGACAAGCTTAAAGACATAAAGATGTTGCTAGATGCAATGGGATTTAAAAAGGATCCAAGTAATTTTTTGCATACATATTTGTTTGTGAGTAGCCAAATGATGCTATTTGGGCCCTCCTTGAACCACACCTAGAAAATTTAAAGCCCAAACTCCCCTCTTTTTCTCATGATAGGTGTGGCTAAGAGTGTTTTTGGAGCCACTTGACATGCCTCCCCTAATCAAAATTAGTTAAAACTTGATATGAGTTTAGTGTTGGGATAGATGAGGACTTGTGTAATACGTACATGAGATTAACAGAGGTCCAATGGCCCATCTTTTTGTTAGGCATTGAAATTGAAAAGGCCTTTAACCTATATTTTCACACTAGTCTTCTGATTGTCTAGCCTAGCGGAGTGTGGCTGGATGCCCCAGTTGTGTGATGGGTGTCAAATTTGGTAGGGTTATACCCATTTCATAAGTAGTCTAAGAGTAATCTAATTTTATTAGTACTCTAAGAGTAATCTAATTAAAATCTTTTGTCATATTTCATAAGTAATCTAATACATTCAAATGATAGAATTCTTGGCCAACTTTAAACATTCAAAAAGTAGCAACATATTCATGTTTCTCTTAAAAATTTTATCACTTTTCTTAATATACGATTTATCTTTGAATTCCATTGTTTGGGCCCCTATCCCAAACAATTCTTGGCCAACCTTAACATACAAATAATAGCAACATATTCATGTTCCTCTTGAAAAATTTAGCACTTTTCATATATAAGGGGCATCTTCAAATTCCATTATTTGGGCCCCTATCCCAAAATGACTTGTTTAGCAAGAAAACTTCTATAAGTTGTCCAAGCTCAACACATGCTCCATTGAGTCCACCATAATTTTTTCTCACATCCCTAGCTTTTATAAGACCATTGTTGCCTTATAAGGTACCTTATAGGGGATACTAGTAGAAAGAGATAGATGGCCTGTCTTGGGGGGATAACAAAAATGGATGATTGGCATCCCCTCATGGAATACTTGGTTGTTATCCCCTCCTTGAAAAGGGTATACCAAGTATGTGGATAGAAAAATTCATACATTTTATCCCCTCTTCCAACCAAGGATTCCAATTATCCTCTCATGGAAAAGATGATACTTGGTATCATCCCCCTAAAATGGGGGGAAATATTCACATTTTTTGTCCCTTTTTCGGGGTTTGAAAGGGGGGGTGGGTAGTTTAAATCATCCCCCCTCAAAAGAGGAAACTTGGCATTTCCATTTGGGGAAGGGATGCCAAAAGTGGATTCTTGGCATCTTATGCTTTCTACTTTTGGAATTCCTTCTGCTAGAGAGATAGCAAGTATCTTATTTTTAGGACTTTTTGGTCCTACCTACAGCAAGACTATGTGAGGAGTGTTTTTTTAGGGCTCTTGTGGTGGTCAATGGTCAATGATAAGAGGTCTAAAACTGTAGAAATTTTCATTTACGAGAATTTGATAATTTGAAAATTTATTTTTTGATAGAATTTTTTAAATTTGGTGTACTTGATCTGTTTTGATTTGTATTTATTGTGTGTAAGTTACTTATAATGAAAACATTACAAATCCTTTTGTAAATGGGTATTTGAAACTTTATTTCTTTTTAAAGGGGGGTAATATTCTCCCCCCAAAAAAGGGAATTCCTGTTTGGAGGAGGGGGCACTAGGCATCTGTTACCCAAAGGAAAAACCAAGTATCCTCTCTTGTATCCCCTTTTGGCATCTGTTACCCAAAGGAAAGACCAAGTATCCTCTCTTTGGGGCTTTTTTCTTTCTTTCTTTTTTTGGGAAGGGGATACCAAGCCTCCACCTTTGGCATCCCATTATATAGAATGGAATAGAAAGTATCCACTTTTGGTATCCTATTTTAGGAGATGAATAGAAATATTTGATAGTAGGTATCCACTTTTGGTATCCCATTTTGGTAGATGGGATACCAAAAGTTGATAAAGAAGGGGAAGCACGTATGCACTTTTGTTATCCCATTTTAGGAGATGGGATACCAAAAGTGGATATAGCAGATATCCACTTTTGAAAAGAGTAAGAAATTTATTTCTAACCAACTAAAGTATTATTAAAGATTTTTTTGGTTTTTTTCTTTATAACCTATCAAAATTTGTGGTTTTAAATTTTTAGAGGCTTTTTTAAAAAAAAAATTCAAGTTGCACCTACACTAAACCTTGGTTTTCTTTCACATTGTTTAGTATCTCTCTTGAGACAGGGGGTACCAAAAACTAGATATTCCCTCCTTTAGAAAGGGATACTAATTTCTGTATCCTATCTTAAAGAAAGACTAAATTGGCATTAAAAACTGCATATTTGGGCATGAATATAAAATAAATTTCATTTCTTGCTATACCTTTATCAAAGCATTTAGACGTGTGGAATAATAGTGAGATATTGATTGGAGCATGTAGTGTGCCTATTCTTCATAGCGGTAGATACAAGGTTTCATGCATAATAAGACACCCCAAGATGGGGGGCCCAAATTATGGAATTAGGAGGTCACCTTTATAGAAAAGTTATAAATTCTTTGAGAGAAACATTATGTTTGAGACATGGAAAGGCTGGTCATAATCCTTTATTGAGAGGTGTTGCTTCTGTGTGATCAATGTCATCTACTTGTGTGACATAATCCTTTCTTAAGGGGTTTTTGGTTGCTTCCATGATATTATCAAGTATGACATAATGAAATAATATGTTTGCATCCTCAAATGTAAAATCAATTACATATGTTAGAAAAATCTAAAATCAATTACATATGGTAGAAAAATCTTACGATTCAAGTTGAGTACACCTAATTAGCAAGGACTTGAACATGAACATTGATCTAGAGGCCCAACTTTGGTATCATTGTTTTCCCCCAATTCGAATATTTGATATCATATCTAGGAACAAGGGCATACCAAGAGGGGAAATCAAGTTTCACCCATATTGAGATAAGAGGACTTTAAAAGAATATACTTGGTACTCCTCCATAGGAAGGGATTTCAAAATAATATACTTGGTACTCCTTTTCCCACAAGAAGTGATTCTTGTGGGAAATGCGAGGGGTGATGTAAAGTTCCATTTACGGTATCCTCTTCTCCCACCAAGGTGAAAATTTGGTAATGTGGGGACATACCTCCTAGAATGCAATCTTGTTTAGAGACATTATGTAAAGTCTTTTTGTCCATGTTTAAGCAATCGAAATCTTTCTCGTCACCAAAGCACTATATGCTTTTACAAACTTATATAAACTTCAATGCTAGAGTTGTAATTAAGAACTTGAAATAATTGATTGATCAAAGTTGTTTTTATTAAGATTCCCAAATTTCTCTAAGCTTTCTTGGCATTGTATGTGGATCATCCTAGATCTTTGTACCTAAAAGATAACTAGTGGGATTTGATATGTGTTGTCTCTGTTGAGGAGATTGTAAATGGGCATCACACCTTCTTTCTCCTTGTTGATTATCATGAGAGTGTTAACTTTTCTAAACTTGAAAAATACCATGATGTATAAACTCCATAAAGTTTCATAAGCTGTATGATTTGCTCTTATTTATGTTTCATATGCTTTAGGTAATGGCCACAACGAGTTGAAAACATGTCCATAAGATAAATCAATACTTTTTTTAAAGCTAGTATCATGCGCTAGAAATATTTTACTTCAAGGGTGAAAAGGTTTAGTAGTGTTTTCTAAAACTTAGTACATGATATTTGAGAGTCTTAAAAAACTAGTTATGGTTTTATATTTTATCTTATCTCTAGGTTACATGTCATGCATTTCTTTTCTAAAGTTAATGATTTGATATCATGCTCTTTTTATCTTCTAGAAATTTTGAGAAGTTGCTTCTTTTAGGCCACTTATGTAATTAATCTATATGGAATTTTAAAACGTTTTAATAGCTTTCATAGGCACGTAATACCACATTCTTTAAATGGTACAATGGAATTGGAATAAGGATTAAAACACTTTGACATGTCTTAAACTTATGCACCAAATATATGCCTTGAGACTTGAGTTCTAAATATTTGCCTTGAGACTTGAGTTCTAAATAAACTAGCATAGGCTTATGAACTCAAGGTAGCATGTGAAAGGATGCAACACTTGAGTGGGTGATGTAAAAAGAGGATAAAGAAAGATATGAAAAGGCATGAGAAGAAGATGATTGTGTGTGTGTGTGTGTGTGTGTGTGTGTGTGTGTGTGTGTGTGTGTGTGTGTGTGAGAGAGAGAGAGAGAGAGAGAGAGAGAGAGATTTTCATCATAACCAATATAGAGGACAACATATGATCCACATGATGTCATCAATGTGTAGGGAACATGACCTAAATTTGTAATCTTTTGACTAAGAGTTTGATATATATACAGACAACTACTACATAAGCACACAAGAGTGTGCGAATACATGCACAAAAGGGTAGGTTCAAAAGGGGGAAGGGGGGTGGGCAAGGGAGGGAGGGAGGTGGGAACACATAGGTGATGCTTGTCTTTGTCATGAATTATATAGGTGCCTTGAGTTTTTAGAATTAATTGTGCACATGGTATGTCCAAAACTGCATATGGTATGTCCAAAATACAATGTAGGCTACTATTTGAAGGTGCACTAATTTTCAAGTTATTTGACCATTAATGCACATGCTTTTTGAATGAGAAAATATTGTTTCTTTATCTTTACGTGAAGGTTATATCACTTTGACACCATGGTTGGTAGGTGTTACAAGAGAGTTACTTTTTTAAAATTCTTTCCCCCCATTAAGTTCATGCCTAACAATGTGCAAAGTACTAATTACTTTTTTGAACTTTTCTCCTCCATCAAATTCATTCCTAACAAGGTGTAAAGTACTCCTTAATAAGTAAGTTGATTAAACACACAATTGTCTCTTAATCAAATGTCATAATTACACACCACTAAATTTGCACATGATTAAATTTTCACATCACTAAAGTTGTCTTAATCAAGTGTAATAGTTGTGCACCACCAAAGTCTAAACCCACCCCCCATGCCTTGTAACTTATTAACCATGACTCTATAGACATTGCATCTGGAAGAGTGAGGGCATAATTCTATAGACATTGCATCTGGAAGAGTGAGGGCATAGTTCTACCTTTAATTATAGTAAATTTGGAGAGTGAGGGTGTACTTCTACCCTTAATCATAGTGAGATATTTAAAATCGGCAGTTAAGGATCACTATTTGTAGAAAAGGATACATAGTTTTTGAGATACAAATACAGTAAATGGCATTACTAAACAAATTTTTTTAATGCTTTTGATTTTTTCATTGAAGGCAAGGTAACCGCCTTAGGATGAATCTCCAAGGTGTGTGTGTTTTGGTTTTGGGCGGGGCCACCCGCGGGGGGGGGGGGGTTGTGCACGAGCCCCACCATTTGACTGTGCAATGTTTATGGTGCGGGCTAAAAAAAGTGCACCATACAAGTTCATGAGCATTATGAAAGAAAAGGGCATCAAATAAATCCGCATATGGTGGAGTGCTTAAAGCATTGGTCATCTAGAGCTCAAGTTGGGTTTGAATCTTCTTAGGGCCATATACATTTTTTATCTTGAAGTAAACGCCAAAAAAGGGCCTCCTTTCGAACATTGTGTATGCTCAAGCATCAAAAAGTGGACATTGCCACCATTAGAAAAGTGGATGCCGGACAGGGTGGGGCATGCCTCTTCAAATGAAACTAACACCTCGCCAACCCTCCTGCCCTTGCCCTAGAATTTCATAAACTTGCTCCTTTAAATTGAAGGCTAAGCTTGCTCCTTTAAATTGAAGGCTAGGCAAAATTACAACAAATTTTTCTCAAATATGGGCCCAAACATTTTTTACATTAATTAGTTTGGCAAGAGGGAGAATAGAATTTTTTGGAACCTTAATATTAGTGGTTTTTTTTGTTTGGTTTTGATCTCTCTCTTTCTCTCGGACTATGCTTCATCTGTGTCGAACGGCCGCTTGCTCTCTCTCTCTCTCTCGCCAAGGCGGGGCGACTATGGTAGTGTATGCTAAGGTATTAATTTATTAATGAAGGTAGTAAGGAAACCGGTAAGGCAAGGTAAATTTTGATGAAGGCAAGGTAAGTTGGCAACCCTCGTATGATGTTTTGCATGCATGATAAGACTGCGTACTCTTAAGGAAGATTATGTCAAGCGCGATTGTTTATTGCGTGATGGCCACCGGCAGCCCACATGGTAGCGCAACCTGATCTCCCAACTGTACCCACTACCGACCGTTGCCGCGCTTTGACCTCTGCCTGCTGACCAACCATGCAAACGGTGGGCGGCAACGCGTTCTTCTTCTTCTTTTCACACTCTCACCTTCGGTTACATATAATATGAACTCACCTTCTAGTCCCTGGAGTTTGGACTTCCCATCTCTATTTTGCCCTTTAGCTACGTGTTAAACGTGCGTGTATGCTACCTCACTTCCTTTATAAAGTCATCACATTATCTCATCTTTCAAAGCACATACATAATCTATACCTTTCTCAAACGTAACATCATAACCAACCATGGATTTAGTAGGGAATGAATCTTTGTCTATCAATGGGATAGCATCTTTGTTTGAGGCACTATACGCAACATCCCATTTTAGGCACTATACGCAACATCCTATTGGGATCCTCAAAGATTGTCGTGCTATAATTGCAATTCTATTGCAAAACTACTACAGGAGAGGGAACTGCAAGAAATGCCATATAGGCTTTGCACCTATTGGACCTAGGATCTTTTTGTTCCTACGATGCAACACTTGCAAGCTAAACACTAAAAAGAAAGAAAACACTATGGCTATTGTATATCCAAGACACAAGGAAGAAGAAACGTTAAACACATAATTGCTATATTGTGTGGAAAATTTTGGTTGATGGTGGATAGCTCCGTCTTATGCTCAATAATGTTGGACTTCCCAATCGCCCCAAAACAAGTGGTGGATGGTGCATGCATTTAATGACAATGCTCAACAAAGTGTCATCAAAATCATTAGTCTCTCTATTTACATCACTACTAAGAAGTGGGTCTAGCTCACACTTGAGATGAATATTTTAAAGTCTTGGCCAAGCTAGGTGGACTAAATGTGCTCCATAGGAAGGCATCAAAGTGTATGAAATATAGCCAAAGGGAATGAAAACAAAGAGCCTCCATTCATGAACTAATCTTATTTCACAGAGACATTGTAGATAAACATGGCATTAGCTTAGTATTTGTGGCTTGAGTGGGGCTTCACCCTTACTAAGAATTATATTGCATAAAGATAACCCAAAAATCATATTTGTGATACAAAAATTGCACGAGGTTCATTGCACTTTGGGCATAGTGGTTTCCACCTTGATTTTATAGTTACTATTTTTAATATCTTAATATTCTTGCATATCTAAATAATGGTTTCCACCTTGATTTTATAGTGACTACTATTTTTAATATCTTAATATTCGTGCATATCCAAATATGCTTCAAATATTGATTAGTTGAACAATGAAGTTCTCTAGGTGAGTTAAAAAAATGTATAAGGGTGAAGCATGATAAGGTGGTACACTTTCTACATTGTTTTCTACCACACTTGATGTGTTGTAAGAAGGTGCAAATTGTGTGTGAATTGAGGGAAGTTACTAGAGGCATTAGGTGAAATATGGACTCTCATTTTTGCCCCTTAAGGATTTCCACACCTCCTCTCTCTAGAAAAATGGGCTCATGGTGAAATTTTTGCAAATCAACTCAATTTGGACATTTGAAATTTACTCTTCGAGACCTTTCTAGTGAAATATAGCATGATAAGCAATTTTGAATATTCAAGAAGTCCCCAAATTGGTGATGATGTGGCATGTTGCATGCCACATCGTCACTAATTTGGGGACATCTTGAATATTTAAAATTGCTTATCATGCTATATATCATTGGAAAGGTCTCGAAGAGTAGATTTCCAAATGTCCAAACTCCACTCACTTTTGAGTTGATTTACAAAAATTTTACCACATGAGCCCATTTTTCTAGAGAGAGGAGGTGTGGAAATCCTTAAGGGAAAAAAATGAGAGTCCATATTTCACCCAATGGTGGTGAAGAAGGTGCTATTTTACCCCATATGTGGACAAGATGTAAATGTATCTCATATCTTCACTCTGTCGAGTGTCTTTTGGGTAGGGAGGACTGGTAAATGTATATTTTATTAGAGCTTAACAAGTTTGATGGAACATTAACTATCTCAAAGTAGCATATGAAAGATTGTCATGGTTTATAATTATCCTATCAATCGTATGCCAAGGTATTGTTAGATTTCTTGGTGTTATTTTCTTTTGTGACTATGAAGAATTCATTCAACCCAACCATAGGTGATGCTTAGCACTTGTCACTAATTTTAACGTAAGAAAGAGATACTAAATGGTACCCTTAAAAAGGTGAAAGTGGCACCAATGAACAAACACTAATTACAATTATCCACTTGAAAAATGTCTACTATTGAGGGTTGTAAGGTAATACCTAATTATTTACACTCTCATGGGTGTAAATATTTATTTAACTAATTGATTTTTTACTTTTGATGTGGGTAGGGACGGAGGGATGTAGAGAGAGAGAAGGGAGTGGTGTAAATCCTATAAAGGATGACGATTGAATTATTCCTTGAAGCATGCATATTAACTTATGTAAATGAATAAGCTTCAAAATACTCTTTTGTTGGATTCAACAAGTGCCAATATACATAAAAGACCAGTACAATAATACACACAAAAACGTCCATCCCATGTTAATGATTCATTACATCTAGCTTTAGAGATTTGAGTTTTGTGGGAGTTTTTTTCTCTCGAATCCTCTTAACGTGACGTGGATCCTAAGAAGTTTAGAAATCACTCATTTTAAAACGCTTGCATATCTCAAAGACAAATGACATGACAAATCACACTTTTTGAGATGCAAAAAGTTGCATTTGGATTTTTATTAATAGCAATAAAACTTGTCTATTGTGTGATCTGATAATGCTTGACTTTTTTTATTGTATGATATGATTAATGCTTGACTTATTAAAGGCTTATTCACAGGTTTTGAACATGTATCAACCTATAATGCACAATCATTCTTTTTAAAATTTTTCTTCCTTTTGGCTTGTTATGCATCAATCTTGCCCACTCCTTGTAATGCCATTGTTGAGATTTTCCTTGATGTTGTAAAGATTTTCATAAAAATGAAACACCTATCTTAGGCAATTTTGTTTCTTTGAAAACCTTACCTTCTCGATGCTTTTCCCTTCTAATTCAATTTTTAACAAAAGTGTGTGGTGAGCACTAGTCACGGTAGTTAACAGATAAAAAGACTACAAAGAATTAATGTTTTATACATATGTATGCACCAAGTGAGTACATACATATGTACTCACTTGGTGCATACATAAAAAGACTACAAAGAAATAATGTTTTATACATATGTATGCACCAAGTGAGTACATACATACATCCTTTACATTTGAAATCTCCATTTTAAAGTTATGACAATAGATATTACAAATAAGTGTGCATGTGCTCGTTCATGTGATTTTTCATGCATGCACGCACGCACGCACGCACGCGCATGCGTGCATGCACACACACACACACACACACACTGACTGTATATGTGTGGGTTTTTAGTACAACATGCCACACCTATAAATATTTATGACTATTATCTTTTTTGACCACAAAGCAAACATCTTACAAGAAAATATTGTATCTAGATGGGGAATGTGCAACTCTTTCACTCACACATTAGAGAACAATGAACATTACCCCTCTATCTTGCATTTTTTAATCTTAAAGCATGTATACTACAATTTTATTGAAAAATATATGTGTGCAACAACTAGCTACTTAATAATCAATGCGTATACCACGGAAGCATATAGTGTAGATGTGTAAAATTTTGATTTTTACTCTTAAGCTTTCTCTAAATTTCACCGTAAGGGTTTAGGAATGTTTGGAAAATACCCAATGGGCCGATATTTACACTTTCCCAAGTTCTTGAACTCGGAATCAACATTATCCATACCTTTGAAAGAAGGTTCAAAAACTATCAATTTATTTTGTTGGAGTTTGTGGTTGCATGGTGCTACTTTCTAATAAAATTCAAGAACTTGGAAGGAAACAATTATTGATCTTATTCCAATGATCCTAAGGATTACATGGAAGAGTAGTAGGCCTATGCATTCACCCACTTCAAAAAAAAACTCGCCCACCACCACCACAACTATGTCCATGCTAGGACCTTTACCATTGATGAAGCACAAAAGGGTTTTAAATCTCCAACCAAATCTTGGTGGGTCATGCATAAAAAGGAGCTTTTGTAGTCACTGCTTTGTCATCACAGTGATCATTTGTTGTAGTAATCACATTCACCATTCCCCATGGCTCCCTTCTCCCTCTATATATATCCTTTGGGTTGAGTTTTGAGATACCCGGGAATCCAAGCATCCTTGTGTTGGGTAATTAGTCAAAGCTCTTCTTGTGTAACTACCTGTCGAGCACTCGCCTTCTTCTTTTGTGAGCCTTTGTTAACCCACAAAGCTTTGAATTCCACTGTTATTTGCAGTCTGCTAAAGAGTGGGGAAAGCCATCAGCTGTCCTTGGGAGCTCATGCTAAGTTAAGGGCTGAGAAGGGGCTGGAAGGATTTATAATAACACTATTAGTGGCTTTGATTAGCAGCAAGTTCGATTAACAACAATCTAACAGCCTTTTAGAATACAGTATTGCAGATTTGCTATCATAAGCTCGGATTATGTCAAACAAGATGGCTGAAGTGCAGCAGCAGCAGCAAGGCAAATCATCAATTGTGTTGGTCAGAATGCCGGGCATTCAGGTGTCAGTGGAGGATCCTGGGAGAAGTCACGTGTTAAACGTGCAAAGCCTCGCCGATGAAGTGGAGTCGGCGCCGGCCATGCCGCCCACCTCGGCGGCGGCCAAGGTTCCCAAGCTTTACTTTGGAAAGAGAGTGTCGTATTGGGTGCTCATGACAGTCTGCAGTGTATTTCTTCTGGTTGGTATCTCAGCGGCGACGCTGCTCGGGCGCCTCTACTTTGTTCATGGGGGCTCGCAAAGGTGGCTCTACACTTGCATGCAAAGCGCCGGCTGGCCAATCCTGCTGCTCCCCCTCCTCACCTACTACTGCGTCAGCTCTTCAAGCGCGTCCGGCTGCCGCCGCCCAACGCCCATCTCCTTCAAACTCTTCGCCATCTACTTGGCCATGGGCTTCTTTACTGCACTCGATAACCTCCTCTTCTCATGGGGCCTCTCCTACCTTCCCGTCTCCACCAACGCTTTGCTCTCTGCTAGCCAGCTTGCTTTCAATGCCATCTTTGCTTATGCTATTGTGGGTCAAAAAATCACCCAATATGTAGTTAACTCGGTTTTTGCAATCACAGTGGGGGCTGTGCTGTTGGGCGTTCATGCAGGCTCTGACAGGCCGGCAGGAACCACTGAAAAGCAATACATTCTAGGGTTCGTTGTCACCATAGCCGGAGCAGGTCTCTTTGCTTTGATGCTACCTTTGATGGAGCTCACATACAGGAAGGTTATAGGCAAGACCAACTTTGCAGTAGTGCTGGAAGCACAAACAGCTATAGCGATGATTGCTACATTTTTTGCAATGGTGGGCATGGGGATCAATGGAGAGTTTGGTGCAATCAAAGAAGAAGCAAGGAGTTTTGGATTGGGTCCTTTTGTGTACTCACTAACTCTTGTTGGGTCTGCAATTGGCTGGCAAATGTTCTTTCTAGGTGGTGCTGGTATCATCTTCCTGGCTTCCTCTCTCTTGTCTTGTGTTTTTGCCACTGCAGTGCTCCCTCTCCTCTCCATCCTGGCTGTTATCTTCTTCCATGATAGCTTCTCTGCCCTCAAGGCCATTGCCATGCTGCTCTCCATTTGGGGCTTCATCTCTTACATCTATGGTGGCTACCTTCACTCCAAGTCACAAGATGCTGTGCAACCAGCTGAGAATTCACAAAATGTCTAGGCTTGAACCTCCTGGTTATTATAAAAATCAATGACATATAGCACCAACAACAGCCTTCATCAGGCAGTTAATCATAAGGCAACTTCCGGTTGATTATTATTACCAAGGAAGCTTCCTTTGAAACTTCAAGTAGTTGCTTAATAACTGAGTCCCAATGCAGGATTTATTAACTCCCATCAACACTATAATTACATGTGTACTCGTAGCAGAAGAATGAACTTCTCAATCCCCAAGAAAAGAAGGGTGCATTTCCCCCCCTTTCCCCTCCCTGCAGGTGTACTTAAAAGGGTGCTTTACTCCTCATTCACTTGCTGAAAGTGAGCCCATGTAGAAAGACAATTTTGGGCTTGTTATACAAAAATTCATATGATGTTGGAATCTCTCTCTCTCTCTCTCTCTCTCTCTCTCTCTCTCTCACACACACACACACACACACACACACACACATCACTAAGGGCTAATTTTCGCATCGGAAACTCTGCCTCAGGAAAAAAACCTAGAGAAGCAATATGCCATTACATGTCCTCTTTGTTTCTCCTTCCTATTGGTGGCCTCTTTTTGTATCCTTGCTATGGGATGGTGTCTCCTTCCTAGTTCTTGGATGATTTCACAAGGTGAATGTGTAACTAGTGTATAGGATATGATGGGATTGCTTTAGTGATATATTATAAGCTAACTATGAACAGAACTTATGGCAAGAGTAAACTTAGATTAAAGGGCAGTTTGAAAGTTTTGGAGAGCAATAATTGGAAGGTTGTCGAGTGCAGTATTTATGAGGGGTAGGTTAAAACGTGTTTGAGTGGAATAAGGGAAAAAACTTATAGGATAAGGTATATGATTTGGTGTAGTGGAATAAAGATCTTATGAGAGGTTATGTTTTGTGGAATGGTAGAGGTATATGTTATACGATCATGTGGATTAATTAAGCTAGCATCCATGAAAACTCTTCTCCCCTTCACCACAGAATTTGGGAAAGTATTCATGCATCCACCACAATGCAAAAAAAAAATAAAAATCTCCATTTTAATTTCCCGGCTGAGATCACACTAAAAAAAAACACTCCTTTTTAGTGTAATTTCACGGCTGAGATCTTTGGTTGGCCTGAAAATTAAGAGCTAAAATTTTAACAATTTTGGTTGAAATTAGAGGCTAAGATTTAAAACCGGAGGTCTATGATAGAAAAACCGGAGGTCTATGATAGAAAAACCGACTAAGGTTAATAAAGCTGTGGCGACAATTTAATTAAAAGGGTTGCGTACGCTTTGTAAGTATCCATTCGAGAATTATGGTTAAAGATCCATATAAAGGCTCGTGTGTATTATGTGCAAACATCTCAAACACATAAGTGGCATAGCTGTATTACTTTGCATAGGTATATAATATATAAATATTTAGACGTTATGTGATGATATATTTGTGAACGTTTCCACATAGAAACACATGCACATTACCACCATTAGCATGTTAAATGAAGCCACAAATTGTTTTATAGAATTTGTAGTGAGTGTGCAAATGAGGATGCACATTTGATCCTTGGTGTGTGTACCTTGAAGATAAATTGATCACAATCACATTGAACGATTAGTTACATTCATCACTGGATCAAAATTGCTTTGCAATGTTATGATTAGTAGCTTCTATTCTTTATAATCAACAAGAATTTGTCATGGAGAGCCCTGCATTGCACCGGTTTGTACAATAGTTTACTTTAAGAAGAGCATTTACTATTTCATTTTGTGTGTGTACATGTTTCTTGGATTGAAATAAAGTAAAGCTATGATAAGAACTTGGGATATGTATCAAACCAACGTGATAAAGTTTTTGTATCTTTTCACAAAGTGAACCTCGTAACTTAAAGTAAGCCACACTATAGCCACACTTTATGAGCATGACAACCCAAGTACACATATTAGTCATACTATATGTGAAAGACACCAAATGGGATGCTACAGTTGTTGGCAACAATCCTCAAGACTCCTTAAATAAAGAAACATAATGAAGAGGTCTAAGCATAAAGAAGCATGGCAATATCAACCCCCAAGTGTTAAGGTATGTACATGTTTAACTTGTCTTCATGTGTTCTTTCATTCATGAACTATGTCTAATATGCTATTTAAAATCATTTAATATACAAGAGATCTTCGGGCCTTTACAAATTCCACAATTTTTGGTATATAAATTTTAGTAAATTGTTCTTTAATACAACATTCCTAATGATACATTCCAAATTAAATAAATTAAGGTTCCAAAACAACTCCTCATATACATTCCAAATTAAATAATATAGGTTCCAAAATGATTCTTCATGTATTTATATATATATTTTGTTTTTGAACTTTTACTGACTTTATGTGATGTGATAGATGTACGACAAAAGAAACATAAGTTAAATTCTAAAGGTCATGTATGTAACTTATCTAATTATACATTCATCTCACTAGCTATTAAACATCCCATTTAGAAGTTCAATCCATCGTTTTTGGAAAAGTATGTTGGATATCAATGCTCCACCCTCATGTTGTATTGTCCAAGAACCGGCTAGCTCACGTTTGTATGCCCGAATGGGACCCAAGATGAGCCTGAATGGCCGTGGGAGGTGGGGAAACTACTATGCAGTGATAATTACATCTTTATGGGTCAAGTTTACATAGCGGACGGTGGCACCGACTATGCCTGTGAACCTACACAATTATGTTAGGGCTGCCGTACGTATACATGCCTACATAGATACATGCCCAGCCCCTTCTCCTAACAATTCACATCAGCCATCATTTGTGAGTTTACTCCCCAACTTCTACTAGCTTATGACCTCCATCTTAGCAGTTCTATCCATCAAAGCTTCCTTCACAGTAATACAACCTCCATCTTATCAGTTCCAGATGAGTCACCATCACATGAACACATGGGTGTGTGGATTCTCCATCTATCGTATCACTTCAGTAATATATTATTCTTCTATATCACTTCAGTAATATAGTATTCTTCTATATCTCTAATATTGTGTAATTTGAGTTTTAAAATTTTGTGCTGTGAAAGATCCTACTTCTTGTGGGTGTTCTCTTGTATACATCGCACGTTGTATTATCTTACATGGTATCAAAAGCTCTGGCTTGGTATAAAACTTCTTTTCTAATTGTTGTTTGTCTAGCAGTCCCTTAGAGAAATGGCATCTTCCACAAGACCCCACCCACCACCATTCGGTGGTGGGTGGGGTCTTGTGGAAGATGCCATTTCTCTAATCTTTCCATTCGGTGCTAATGGAAAGATTAATGGCACTAATTATCCTCTCTGAAAGTTTAAGCTATTCTTTCCACCTACGAACTTCAAGACACCATCATTGGTATTGATGTCCACCTGCCACCAACAAGGAATGTAGACTACACCCTTATACCACTTTATGCCGGCTTGTCCAAGCTTGGAGATGGAGCTTGGAGATGGAGTCTAGAGCTATAGAACAATGGACCTTGTTAAAAGAGCCAGTACGAGACCACAAATCGCATCTCAAAAATCAGCAGCTTCAACAAGAGAAGCTGAATGAAGGTGAAACAGTGGAGGTGTTTCTCACCAAAATCAAAGATATCTATAATTGACTAGATGACTAAAATCAGCATGAGTGTGCTCTCCTTAGATCTTGTTCGTCATCGCTGTCTAAGAGTATTGTTGCCTAAGTATGATAGTTTTGTTACATCTTTGAATGTTGGTGTTAGGTCTACTCCGCTCACATTCAAGGAGTTGCTCACTAGAGATGAGGATGCAAAGTCGCAATGGTGGGGACCATGCTTTCTCTACTAACACAAAAAATAAGGGTAAGGATTCTAACTCTTCAAATCGGAAGAAAAAGGTTAAATGCTTTTACTATAATAAGAAAGGTCACATAGCCAAAGAATGCAGCAAAAAGCAAGCTCAAATGCCAAGAATGGCACTCTAAAGACCAAGGAAGAACCAGTCATGCTTGTAGACACTACAAGGGAATGATGGTTTTTACCAATGGGGTGGTTAGTACCGGCGGGTGACAATTATGGGTGTGCTGGTATAAGCGGTGGGAAAATGCATATCATAAAGCGTCGAGAATTGGGTTAAAAAAATGCTTATTTATAGACCTAAAAAATTAAAGTATAGTCATATTTATAGTTAAAATTATCATATTTGGCCTTTTTGAGCTTATCTATATGATATTAAAAATGTGTAATTCAATATAGAAAATAAAAATATTGCTAGATTCTATTTTTTCGTATACTTTGTTGATGATGGGATAGTGGTGAAACCTTGCATACATATACTAAGTAGTAATGCTTTTTCACTTTTACAAAGTTTCAAGGGTAATGGGAATGTGTTTATAATATATGGCCACTTAATTATCACTCTAGTTAAAATTACACAATTTTGGGAATACTTCTTTGGTAGCTACAACCACTTAATACTTCTCTCTACGTATATTATGTTAATTCTTAGAGCCATTAATCAAGAAAACTATTAATATTTAATACTTATAAACTTATAGATCATCATCTATTCTACATCCTCGGCTAGATCTATGACCCCAAAAAGATCAATTTCAAGGAATGCCTCTGCATCCTCTTCAATGTCACCTAAAGAATTTTGAACCAATTGGTCAATGGCTTGCTCTTCTGTAGGATCAAGGTCATCTATGTGCTTTCTTTCGTCAGCTGTACTTGGCTCTCCATTAGAACTTGATGGCCTTTCCCTCAGGCCTAGGTTCATTGTAATTAGCTTTTAGATTTCAACATCAACTTTATCATTTGTCTCTTGAGTTTCAACAACATCAACTCCATTGTTATGACTCTCTTGTTCTTCTTGTAGTTACTCACCTTCAAATTTTTTTTTTCTATATGGAGTAACTTGGACTACAAGCACCCACCTCAGATCCTTCGGACCTGCTTTAAAGACGACTAGTTTACAATGTTCTGATAGCACAAAGGTGTCCCTCTGGTTGGTCAAAAACTTTGTGGAGTCAACTTGAACAAACCCACTCTTGTCCTTCCACATGGTTGCATTTGGTCCATTTGTTACTACCTTTAATCACTTCACATCAAAGATAAACATGTCAAACCTTCTAAAAACAATGGGGATGATGTTTTGAATGGTTCCACAGTAATCAAACATGCCAACTTCTACATTCAAGTCACTTGCACTTGATCAGCTTTCTTCCAAAAAGATAGCCTTGTTGACACCACTATAAAAAATTATTCTTTTACAATCTATTCGTACCTCTCAAAAATGATGGCCGTGTGACCAAAGTGCATTGGATATTTATGATACTACAAGCACACAAGAATTAGCTTGCAAGGTGATGCACGATAAACAGATTTTTTTAAATGAGATAGTAGAGTCAAGGAGATCGATCACTTACATGCCAATCACAACCTTTTGCAAGATCCTCCTCCTCCTCCTCCTCCTCAGTGCTAGCCTCACCATCATGTTTTTCTTGTGTTATTATAGGACTCAATCATAGCCAAGCCTAGACCAAAGCAAGGGAAGGGCATCGGCTTGGCTTTATGTGGTGTCAACTAGTTTAGGACTCGATGCATTTTTCTCAATGTGGGGGAAGAATGTACGAGGTAGTTAACTACCAGCTGTTAAGTATGCATCAACTAGTTTAGGATTATGCACCCCTAATTTTGATTTTCAACTATTAAAACATGTGTAAACCCTAAACCTCCACATGCAACATGTGCCATTAGTGAAAATTTGGACTCAAATTAGGCCCTTTAAGGATTTGTACACATTCTCTTTCTACAAAAATGGGCTCATGGTAAATTTTTTGCAAATCAACTTAGAAGTGAGCGGAGTTTGGACATTTTGAATCTACTCCTTTCCAATGATATATAGCATGATGGGAAAATTTGCATATTCAAGAAGTCCCCAAATTTGGTGATGATGTGGCACCTTACTTCTGAGTTGATTTGCAAAAAAATTACCATGAGCCCATTTTTGTAGAGAGAGAAAGTGTACAAATCCTTAAAGGGCCCAATTTGAGTCCAAATTTCCCTAATGTTTCTTGCATTTTGATGGAGGGACAACCCGCCCAATTTCCTATAGACATGGATTTTGCAGATGAATATAACAAAAGCATTATGTGCCACAAAAAGATAAGCAATTCCCTAAGTGATATCCCTAAGTGGGTACATGAAACTTTGCTGCCCTATATGAGCTTGGATGGCCGTGGGAGGTGGGGAAACTACTATACAACCATAAGTATATCTTTATGGGTCAAGTAAACACCATAGACAGTGGCATCGACTGTTCTCATGGACCTAGATGATCATGTTAGGGCTGCTGCTCCACATATACAAGCCTATATAGTTATACACGTCCAGCCCCTTCTCCTCCTAAGAGTTTCTTGTAATATTTCATCAGTCACTATGAGTTTACTACCTAGCTTCTATTAGTATATAACCTCCATCTTAGTAGTTTCGGATCAGCCATTGAAGCTCCCTTCACACAAGAGCACACGGGTGTGGATATTTGCCTATTATATCTCTTTAGTAGTACAATATTCTTCTCTATCTCTGTTATTGTGCAATTTGAGTTTTAAAGATTTGTGGTGTGAAAGATTCTACTTCTTATGAGTATTCTTTTGTAAACACTGCACATTGTATTCTCTTATAAAGTGTGAAAGATGTTTAATGAATAGAATTAGATGATTCAACTATAATAAGCAAAAATAATCAAAGGACACTTGGAAATAATTTATCTCATTTACTCACACTACTAAGAGATTAGACTTTTAAAAATGAGTAGAGAAAAGTTTGTAGTAGTATGACATAAATGATTCATGAACATGATCAAGAAGGGAAGGAAAATCCCTAAAGGCTAGTATCGCAATCATCATGACCCAACTTTGGGATGAAGAAAAAGAAAAATTGTAACATTTGATGATTAAATATGGTTTATATTTCATACTAGTAGTACTATATAGAGATGGAGAGAACCCATGTTACCCTCCCCTATTGTACATGGGTTGGCTGAGCCCCTCTCCAAATGTTACGGGATTAGTGTGCCATGTGGAGAGGGAGCCCAAAGGGGGCCTCACCTAGCCCTTTTCATTATCTTCCTTCCCCACTTCTCTCTCTCTCTCTCTCTCTCTCTCTCTCTCTCTCTCTCTCTCTCTCTCTCTCTCTCTCTCTCTCTCTCTCTCTCTCTCTCTCTCTCTCACACACACTTCACTTACACACATATACAAAATAGGTGAAATAATATCAAATCCAAAAATGTGGAACATGGCCAACCAAAATAATACTTTATATATGACACCATAGTGGGTGCATCATCAATGTAGCACCTCAATTGGCACCATCACATGACTTATCACATATCTCACAAATGCCAACCATGTTAGTTAGAACATAAAATAGGCACAAACACATACACCAATACGATATGATATTATTTGCCCATACAAAATGGGTGGAATAATATCAAATCTAAAAATATAGCACCAAGCCAACCAAAATAATATTCTATATGACAATATAATCAATGTAGCACCTCAGTCATCAGGACTATCAATTAAAATAGGTAATTGGAATCCACATAATCAATCCTACATGACAACATAAAATGGGCATAAACACATACATCAATAATACACTAGCTCAATATTTAAGACAAAGATCACCCACAAGATTAATAACATTAGCATGGCCCCAAATACATAATATTCCAATATCATTTGCCCCATTAGGTTTAAGTGGTCTCACCCATAATACCAACCAGTCAGCATAGTACAATGGTGATCACCTAGGTGACCTTAAATAACCATAAATGGATGAGATCGAACATTCCCTCTTGCTTGAGTTAGCAAATGATTTCGGTAGCATGTTTGATTATATGAGAAAATAAGGTCTAGACAAGAACAATAAAACTAATCAAGCATCCACCAAGCATCTTCCACTGAGCATCTTCTCTAGGATGGTTCTTAAAGGTCAAGAATCATGTGAACATTACCTATGCATATGGTGGTTTGCACATGATCAAGAATAGTGTCTAGCTTATAAGTAATTCTTCTTGATTCAATAATATGCATATGGTGGTTTGCACATGATCAAGAATAGTGTCTAGCTTATAAGTAATTCTTCTTGATTCAATAATATGTGGTGGTTCTTCATAGATAGGATGTGTAGGAAGTGGTTCTTCATAGACAGGATGTGTAGGAAGTGGTCCTCACAAAAATGATTTAACAACTTAATGTGAAAGAAATTGTGTATGTTCCACATATCTAATCGATAGGCAAGGTTATTATTTGTAATAATCTTGAATATTCCTTAATACCTTGGTGTGAATTTCATAAATGGATGCTTCTCTACACTCTTGAGCCTCCTTTTCTCAATTATTATTTTTAATAACCTTGAACAGTTCGTAATACCTTGGTGCAAATTTCATAATTGGATGTTTCTCGTCACTCTTGAGCCTCCTTTTCTTAATTTTCCATATAACATAATCACCTTCTTGAGATGATATAACTTTTCTCTTCTTATTTACATGTTTACCAATAGCTCTAGAGATTGATGTCTAGCTTATCATACTTATTGGAATATAATGCCAAAATCTTGTATAAAATCATTAGCTCCTTCTAGGATTCTATGACAAAGGCATGTATTTTGAATGGATAATGGCTTCCCATAAATAATCTCAAACGATGCTTGTACACAATAACAGAGTAAGGTGTGTTATTTTAGGCGAATTTTAGAAGATGAATCCCAAAGTTTTGGTTCAGAAGAAATGTAGGCTATAATAAATCTAGAATGGTGCTATTAGTTACCTTTCTTTGCCCGTTGGATCTTGGATAAAAATGTGGTCATGAAGTCCCCTTGCAAGGTGGTGTATTACTTGGAGAATATTTATCTTATGGTCTTTAGGTCTAGATTTTACTAAGTCCAAGTGGTAGCTCTTCTAGAATACAATTTGAGAATTTAGAGAGGAAGAGGCTTGATGTGAAGTACTAGTAGGTGTAGTAGGTCCAAGTGGTAGCTCTTCTAGAAAAACCATGTCAATTAAAATAATTAATTGGAATCCACAAAATCAATCGAGACATTACAATGTGAAACACACATGAATAATATATACTAGCTAAGTATTTAGCATGAAGATCACCCGTAATACTAGTGATTTTGCATGTCCTTAAATATATATATCGATAACACTGATTGTCAGTATTAAGTGGTATCACCCAGTTAGCATGGTAAAATGGTCACCAAGAAATCCCTAAATAACCATAGATGGATGAGATCTAACAAGGATGAAGAGAGATAATAGGTTTTTGTTGATTATTCTTTTGGGAATATTGAATTACATGTTATTATCATATTGTAGCTCTCCCTAAAATATCTATCCCTTTGATCACATCTAGCATATTGTTATTATGGTGTACCTTTCTCTAAAATATCTAACCCTTTAAGCACATCTAGCATCTCTCTCTCTCTCTCTCTCTCTCTCTCTCTCTCTCTCTCTCTCTCTCTCTCTCTCTCTCCCCCCAAACACACCTAGCCTCAACCCTTGATCCTTCAACTCACATGTAATATATAAGGGATGAGTTGTAAAAATAACATAAGAATACATGCACATTCTTGTGTGCTTTTTATAACTCATCTCTAGTTATATTTTACATTTAAGTTAAACATTCAAGACTAAATCTAGACGTACTTGAGGGGAGGGGGGGGAGACACACACACACACACACACACACACATGCACATTCTCTATAATTCATCTCCTATATTTTACTTGCAAGTTGAAGGATCAAAACTTAGGCTAAATGTGGCTATCAAAACTTAGGAGTGAGAGAGAGAGAGAGAGAGAGAGAGAGAGAGAGAGAGAGAAAGAGAGAGAGAGAGAGAGAGATGGTTTGATCGATACTAAGGTCATATATAACCTATGGGTTTGGTTAAAATTCATAGACCATGAATGGTTTCAAATAGTCAAAACAAAAAAGGTGAAAGATTTGAGACAAACTAGCAGTGTACAACCTTGTTGAAAACAAGTACTATTCCTTTGCTTTTCGTAATATTATGACCTTCTCAAGTTCCACTCCCCTAGATTTGAGTTTTATTGATGGAAGGTCATCTTTAATTTAAAGGTTGATGTCCTTTTGATTTTGAAGTACTTGAGTGCTTCAACATGGTTTTTTTCTCCTTTTCAAAATGAGATCTTTATAAACATTGTAAAATCTAGTGCAATGAAACACATCCACATCCACATCCTAAGTGTTACATGCCATGGAATCCTTTAGTTGTTCAATACCATTCATTTTTTTTAGATTTTTTAATTTTGATCTTTGGTATTAGGGCCTCTTTCTAGTTTTACTCTTTAATTTTCTACTATAGCATGCTATCTTGAGTGTATAGCTCCTTATGGCAGTCTAGTAGTTTTTGTAGGCCTTGTATTGCACCTCATGCATCTTCAACTTAAGTTTATAGCTCCTTTTTGTGGTCCCAATAGTTTTTGCAAGCATGGTATTTCACATGTGAATTTTTTATCGTACACACTTCCATTATAACTGAATAATAGTATTTAATTGAATAATAGCATTTAAATGTGTGAAGAGTTTCTTTAAGCTCTTGGTTCTCATCATCAAGAGAAAGAGAGAGGGAGTAGTAAGGGGTGGAATTTCAAATATAGGAGGTTAGGAGATGTAGGGTTTAAAGTTAAGGGTTGGCATGTGAAATATAGGAGGGGAGGGATTGGTTAGGGTTTTAAGGTTGATATTAAGGGTTAGAATATGACACATAAGAGAGGAGGGGTTGGTTAGGGTTTTAAGGTTGATATTAGGGGTTGGCATGACATGTCAGAAAGGAGGAGATTTGCATCATGATAATTAGGTACCAAGGAGATCACCAAGGTACTATGTTGAGCTATAAAATATAGGTATTTATGGTTTAGTTTTGGATGACTTTTATGATTTTGTGATATCTATTGTGGTCATCAAAGGATTCTTTTCTTAGTGGGAAAAAGTAGTGGTTGGGAATTTTTTGGTCATCAAGAATGCTTGTCGGTCTTAGTGGGTAAAAGGAGTGGTGGATGACAAAGAAAGCTTGGGTCACTTGCATACTCGAAATTTCTTTTGGTTGAATTTCATAGAGAACATTTTCAACAATGTGGAAAGATAAGAAATTATGGCTTTTCTCTTCATAGGAGAATGGGAAATTTCAATGGAAACATTTTGATTATCATGTTGAAAAAAGTAATAGCCACAAAGAAAGCTTGGGTCACTTGCATAGTCAAAATATCTTTTGGTTGAATTTTATAGAGAACATTTTCAACGATGTGGAAAGACAAGAAATTATGGCTTTTCTCTTCATAGGAGAATGGGAAATTCCAATGGAAACAAAAGTATCATTTAATAATTATTTGACATTGAATCAACATTTTTATTATCATGTTGAAAAATGTAATAGCCATTCAAAAGTAGATAACATCTAGATTTTGAAGATACTTTATCTCTATTTAGAATATTTTAACTTCAAACCACGATCTCTTGAAGAAACTAGTTAAAGTGAAAGATGTCACATAGTTGAAAATAGAACTATTGAAATACACCATCAAACCACATGGAGTAAAGACATGCACAAATAATTTTCTCTTCCTAACATGCATGGTTCATTATTACATAGAAAGTTTACATAGTCTACTTCTTATAAAATGTACTTACTTAAACAAACATGCATGGCCCATTACTATAAAGAAAGTTTACAAAGTGTACTTGTTTAAACAAACATGCATGTGGCAATATGACCCCCTTATTTAAGAGAATAAATATGTAGCGCTATAATACTTTTTAATGATCTTAAAAGGGAAATAAAAAATGATACTTTTTTATGACCTTAAAAGTGAAATATTTATTTAACTCAATTAAGGATCAAAGGAGTTAACGAGTAAAATTAAATACATGGATTCTAACCTGATTCCAATACATGGATTCTATCCCAATTCCAAAGGAGTTAACGAGTAAAATTAAATACATGAATTCTATCCCAATTCCAATATTGAGAAGAAGAGATTTATCAAGGCAAGGGAAGAGAGTTTCTCAAGAAGGTACAATAAAGACCTGTAGCGTTTGAACAATCAAAAAATCTTGGCCAACATGGTTGTAATTGAGTAATTTTTAATGAAAAAAGAGGTAATTTACCCTTTAGGAGGAAGGAGATGGCCAACATTGCTATACTTGAAGTATTTTTTATTAATACAAGAGGTAATGTCCCCTCTATAAAATCTACACATTGTGGGAAGGTGTTGAGTGGGATATTAAGAGAACTACAACCCTCTTGTCTCTTATGACCTTTGCCACTAAATAAATTATTAGAGGTATTAATGAGGAACAATTGATGAGGCTTCTATAAGTGAAAAGATAATAAAGGCATGAATATCTAATTGTAATGGAGGAAAACGTGACAACGATGATTTAATTTTGGGAAATGAAAGTGAATGATGTAATGTAAGGTAAGACAAATCTTACGAAAGTGATTCTTCAATGCAACCTTGCCCATGGAGCATAATAAATTTATGAGGATTGTAACTAATTTTTATGGAGCTTTGAACGCAATGTCAACATGAAGAACTTATACTACAAATAGGCCCACTTGTTAGCATGCCTTGCTAACATGGGGGAACACACATGCTCCTACACACATAGCCATGGAGTAAATATGTACACATGAGTATGGAGTAGGAGGCATGGATTAAGAACACACATGCTCCTACACACATAGCCATGGAGTAAATATGTACACATGAGTATGGAGTAGGAGGCATGGATTAAGAACACAAAAAAACTTAGATACAAGCAAAACATCATAGTGTATTCCATATCCATCATCTTGTATATGTACAAGAATCATGTATATTGTGTGTATAAGAATCATTTAGATACAATAGTCATGTCCAATTTGCATACAAGAGGGGATTTATATAGCCATCAAACCATGTGACTCTTGGGATACTCATGTGACTATTGGGCTCCCATAACCTCCATAAGATCCTAACTCCCAACTAGTCCTCTTGTAACCACTTCTTGATATGACACCTTGTAATAACCAAATCCCACAACTCATTAGCATAATCTAATGCTACTAATGCTAGGGGGTGTTCACACCCAAGGTAATGCCAAAATGCTAGGGGGTGTACATAATCTAATGCTACTAATGCTAGGGTTCAACACCTCTCTTTTCCTTTGTTTAGTTGGGAGTGTACTGTCTCCTATCAATGCCAAGTACATCACAAAAATATGTGAATAAGTGGCTGCTAGAAGGTATAATGCAAGACATTTCAAGTTATACAATATATCATGTAAAACCACAAAAACTGATGTGGTAGACCAAGGAGATGGTGGAAAGATGATTTCCACCAATCTGATGAAGAGTTTACAAGTATATAGTGATGAATAATCTCATCCATGGGCACTCAAGTGTGCTACCATCTATGTCAATGTAGCCACCTGCTTATGCTCCATGTGTCTGGGAAGTCAGCTTCATCTCCGGAAGTCCACAAGGTGAGTTCTCCCTTGGGTCTTAAAATTACAACACCCAACAAGTAATTGCATTCTAGAAATCATCACATCATTTTCTTATGCTTTTCGTTTTGGTTTTTGTTTGATCCTTTTTCTTACATGCCTCATTTTAGGACTTACAGGTGATGCGGTCAGGCCCTCAATGGGTCTTATAGGCATTGTATCCTCAATGCAAGACTCTTCCTCTTTCCCTTATGCCTCATTTTAGATTTCTCCCTTCTGTGATGCTCACCACATGACCGGATTCTCCGATTCGCCAGTGAGAAACCACCCTTTGAAGTCTAGCTGGACAACCTGATGAAGCTATACCTACACCTTGAAACCCTTCACCTTTACGCTTAAAATCAGATAGATTCAACCTTGGATCTACATCAAAGCATAGATCTTGGTCCAGGATCTCCAGGTTAAACTCCTGCTGAGATTCTTCAAGCACGTTGTCATCATCTTGAAGAAAATAAGCACTTAATTATGTATAATAAAAATATCAAGAACATTAAGAAACATGATAAAAATATTAAGAACATTAAGGATCGTCCTATCATGATGGCCAAATGTTAGCATAGCTTTGTTAACATGGGGAACACACATGCTCCTACACATATAGCCATAGAGTACACATGTACACATGAGCATAGAGTAGGAGACATGAATCAAGGACAAGATAAAAGATACAAGCAAAACATCATAGTGTATTCCATATCCATCATCTTGTATATGTACAAGAATCATGTATGTTATGTGTATAAGAATGATGTACATACAATGGTCATGTCCAATTTGCATACAAGAGGGGCTTTATATAGCCATCCAACCATGTGACACTCGGGCTTTATATAGCCATCCAACCATGTGACACTCGGGATACCCATGTGACTATTGGGCTCCCATAACCTCCACAAGATCCTAACTCCCCACTAGCCCTCTTGTAACCACTTCTTGATATGACATCTTGTAATAACCAAATCCCACAACTCATTAGTCTAAGCTAATGCTACTAAGGCTAGGGGGTGTTCACACCCAAGCTAATGCCAAAATGCTAGGAGGTGTACACACCCGTCAATACCACCATAGGAAAGGCTAGATTTCCTCAAGTTTACCAATATACACCAAGGTTTCAACTAATTAGAATAAAGATATATGTGTCTCTGGATTGAATGTTTGAGGTATGAAGCCTCTTGTAAAAAATATCTAGATGATAGAAGTACAAACAAGGAATTAAAACAATTGTGCCTATGCACATACCACTCACCAATGGGGATAGTTTTGTGTTTGTTAAAGGATGATGGGTACTTATAGTATACTATTAAAACTTACACTCTTATAGTGCACTACGTCCATTGCTCTATTTTGGCTAAGATGCCACAGGTGCCATAGTTAAAGTTATCCAAGATTTACACATAGCCCCACCCATGCTGTATATAGATTTTTTTCAACTACAAGGAATTAGAAGCAATTTTTCTTGTAGGAATCATATATGGAAAACTATATAACAAAATATGACAAAACACTCACCAACCAAAGATGTCTCCAAAGAGTGTTAAAAGGTTCATCCTCATCCTTGCTGGTCTATTTAGGCCAATCATATTCACCTTGCTTTATAAACTACTTTTCTTGTTCATCTTTTTGGTTTATAGCTTTTTAAGATCTTTTTTCTCTTTGTTCTTATTTTTCCCATTATTGTCTTCAGTGCATGCATACCTGGGTGTGCATCTTACAAACACGCCATGCAATAATACATAGATTATTGAGTCAACCATCCCTTTTCTATAGAGACTTCTCACCTAGCTCTTTGACAAATGAATCCCTTCATGATGCTCATAAATCTTGTAAAGAATAATGGATATCTCATCCATATTAAGGTGCACTATGCACTTGGATTTTAAAGAAGGTCGTTTGGAAGTTCTTTCTTCTAGTAATTAAGGACATAATATATACATATGGTTATGCACCATTTTTTTATCGATAAGAATATGACCTACTAGTGATCCCAATTGATAGAGTCCTACTTGAACACTTTTGTAAGAAACGGTAGAATGTTCTATAAGATACAACAAGACCACTCGAATTATATTAATAAAGTAAATGATATTTATAAATAGAGAGAAAAACACTTATATTACCTGCGTGCAAGAAGTTATGGTTAGTCATGGCTCATTAGACTCGGATTTATATGTAAACAGAGAGAAAAATATTTATATTACCTATAAGAAGTTATGCCACTCATGGCTTGTTAGACCTAGATTGATGAAATCATCCCACAGTAATTTTAGAGAGGCACCATAAGTTGTGGGGGATATGTATTGAAGTTTTTTGTTTATCAAAGCATTATCCTTCTAGCCTTACAATATTTGTAGTGCTATTTTCTAGCCAGAGGATCAAAAATCAAAGTCATTGCCAAGTACTTATTTTAAAACTCTTATGAAAAAATTCCCTAAAGATTTCATTTTTTATAGTAATGAAAAGTGGAGCTAGCTGCACAAAGAAATTATCTATGCTTGTAAAATTAAAAACCAAAAGAAAGAAAGTTCCTTTAATATAAATTGAACCTCAAAATGAATGCCTAATACTAAGGGTTAATTCCAATTTCAAGCCCCAAGACCAAGTTCAAAGTTAATGTTGAACATTATCTTAAAGTTAACGCTTTGAACTTGTTGTTTAATTTCAAGTCCAAGCTTCAATTTGATGTTGAACATAAACTTTTAAGCATAGACTTGATATTTTAAACATCTATTCCAAGTTTGATTCGATGTTCAACATTTAGAGCTAAAGCATAGAATCGATGTTCAACATTGAGTTGAAGCTTCAAGTTGGTGTTGAACATCAACTTTAAGCATGGACTTGATGTTGAACATTAACTTGAAACCTTTACTTGATGTTCAATATTAAGTCCAAGCTTCAAGTTGATGTTCACCATTGAATAGAAGATTTAACTTGATGTTGTACATCGAGTCCAAGCTTTAATTTAATGTTAAACATTAACTTGAAGCTTTGACTTGATGTTGAATAGCAACTTGGTGTTAATACATTCAATGCTCTCCTCTCTAGGTTTGGCAGTGCTTTAATTTATAAGGTGCTTGTTATGAGGAAATACCAGGGTGAGCACAATAGACACTTATAGGTTCCCAATTCACACACTAGAAGGACTTTAGTTATGTGACCAAATGGTTAGGAGCTTATGTAGAGACCTAGGTAGAAACCCAAGGGCACCTTATCTTTAGGTGAGAAGACTTGCTTGTAGAGTTGGTGGTGCCTGAAGGGGGTTACGGGGGCATGATCACAATGGCTACCATTGCACCATGGTATTGTGACATGAAAAATTGATATCTTTCATTTTCAATTTTGTACATATTTTGATGGTTTCTCAATGGTAATAAGGTGGAAGCTTGTCCAAGAATATTGCGGCGCCCACAATGGAATAGGGCATGGTGATGTGGTGGCTTGGCGGCTACCCTGATAACAGCATTCTATCTTCAAATATAATGGTTGTACTTGATTTAGGGTGCACACATTGTAAATGCCACAAGTATGCTTGATAAATACTTTGGTATGGTAGATAGGCTAGTGATGTGGAAAATAAAGTGGGCCTTCATGCTCACATGGATTTTAATTGTATTATTATTATAGTATTCACCATAAGGCTACAAGTTAGGGAGTGTGGAAGGCATGTGGAGGAGTGTGTGTAGGTGCATAATTGGAAAAGATTCTTCTAGAATGCCTACATGGAAGAGGAGAATTCCGCCATATGTAAATGGGATCTCCACCTACATGCCACTTAGACTTGGCTATTATCTCATCACACTTTCAAAGTCAGAAAGTCTTCAATTTAATAATCAATAGAAGACTTAGCCCAAGAAGACAATTGATGGTGACATCTACCCTTATGTCACTGAAGGGTTGAAGATTTTCATGTTGTAATTTGTAACAATGGAAGAGAGGGTGATTCTCCACCTATAAAAGGATCCCTCCTCTCCCTTTCAAATCAATGAATGAAGCCTCCTCAATTGAGCATTTTGTGTCATTGCCATTCTCTTATCTTCAAACACTCTCTTTACATGTGAATGTCTTATTTAGCATTAGCTCCTCATGCTTAACCCAATTTTGGACCTCTTTGGTGATTCATGATAAGTGGGATAAGGAGTTATTATCTTGGTGGGCCTGTGACTTCTCAAGGTAGCCCTTGCCTTATTGCCGCTCTCCTTTGGAGGTACCAATGGTTTTAGCAGTAATAAGCATGAGGAAAGACTTTGGGGACCATAGGTAAATCTTTACGATTGTCCGCTGAGCAATGTCAACCCTTACCCTCTAGCTTGAATCATGAAAGAGATGAAAGACAAGAGTCTATGTGAAAATTGAGGTTTCATGCAAAGAGAGGGAAGTGCAGTTTTTGTGGTCTAATACCCAAATTTCAATCGGTAATTACTCATCACTCGGGTATTGGTTTCTAAAATTGATCATATGGCTAGGAAGCTCTTTATATGCTTTTTCCACTCATGTATCTAAGTTCTTAGTCCTTTACTTCATTGATGATCAGAATTTCTCCCAAATTTGCTAACTTTTAGGCGAATTTGGTAGTTTTATAGTGTTGTAGTAAAATGCTTTTAACTTTTCGCTCGGTTGCCCGTTTTTGAAAGTTTTTATATAGGCACGAAGCTCTCTTCAAGCTCTACGTATCTATGTAATCCTCTTTTGTATAGTGTATATGGATTTAAAAATGCAATTCTCTGTGTATCTCTGTTTTTATAGACTTTTAGCCATTATTTCTTCTTAATAATGATTAATTTCTCTTAATCTCTTATTATCAAAAGGCAAATCCCATGTATCTTATGTTAGAATTTTGTGGTGCTCATATTAGATCAAAGATGTGGAGGAGAGAGACACAAAATATAAGAAAATATGTTGCTTTTATTAAGTTGCTCAAAATACAACTAGGCTTCTTGCTCCATACAATGCCTTCTAGCTCCACCTTTAAATAGGTGAGCTAGTGGACCATAAGTCCATTCACACACACACCCTTCTTCTCCCCTTTTACAAAACCTTAGTCTCTTAATACCCCCCCTCAATACTAACTATGAAAGAAAATTGGGAATAGGTGGTATTGGACATAGGTTGCCTTTATAACATTAGGCGTACAAGGTTAGGAATATAGGTGTGGTTACATTGAGATTTAAAATAATTTCTTAGTGGAGTTAGAGGCTGATACAAAGTTAGCCTCTGACTCTTTGTTAGGACATTTAGAAGTGATATGTCCCGTTTGTTTACATTTGTTACATTTAATTTTGTTGGGATATTTAATCCAACAATTATTTGCCAAATGACCCATCTTTTTGCAATGGACACATCTTACTTTGATCACTTGATGTGACAAAGCTTGTTCGATATTCATTGAAGTTGCATTTGAAGATTCAGCTCCTCCCTTTGGTCTCTTTTCTTCATCAAGACAAGATTGAATAACTCCTTCAAGGGATTAGGTATGTTCTTCAGGGTGGTGACTAAGGTGGGGTGGTACACCTTCTTAACTGCATTTAGCAAAACAGCCACTGCATTATCTTCATCCATTCTCGCATTCACTGATGCAAGTTGAGCCATAAGGCCCTTCAAGTGAGAGATGAAGGCTCCAATGTCGTCTCCCTCTTTGAGTTCCAAGCTGAAAAATTCAATTTTAAGTGAGATCTTGGAATTCTTACCACCACGAGCTCCATAGAGCTTATCAAGCTCATCCCATTTCTCCTTTGCAGTGTCGGAAGCTGGTCCACATGGTGAATGAGAGCCTCATAAAGATGAAGCATGATGATGGCTTGTGCCCTCTCATCATCTTCAATATCTTCAGCCTTAGTTTGATGATCAATAACCTTAGTGTCGGAGATGAATGGTAGAAACCTTTGGACATCATCTTGTACTTGGACTTGCCAAGTGTGGAAGCCCTCTCCTGAGAACTTCTTAATTTGGGTGTTGTCCTTTGACATTGGGTATTGAAGGAGATTACTAGAGAGTAATGGGTTGATTTATGAAAAGAAGAAAAAACCAAAATTTTTTGATGTTTTGGCTTAAGTAGAAAGAGAAAGACTTATGAGAGTGCAACAACCCTTAATCAAGCCAAGGATGTTGCATAAAAAAGGAGATTAAGATGGTTAAGCTTATGGTTTAGCACTTAGGGTTTGTGCCCAACCACTAATTCTGATGGGGAGAGCTTCATTAGTGTCAAAGAACACTTTGTTTGGTGATTAAGATTACCATTAGTGTTTAGAAACATCATTAGTGCTTAAGAGCACATTTCTAGCATCTAATGACACTTGCATTGGTGATTAGATTCACCATTAGTATTTAAGAATACTCTTAGTATTTAGAAATACTTTGGAATGGCTACCCTTTGTTGGATTAGTAGCCTCATTAGTGTTAATCAACATTATTAGTGTTTATGAACACTATTAACAAGCTTGAGCAAGCTTTCATGGAGAAGAGAAACAGTAGGCGCCTGGTTTTTTTCACTCTCACAGTTGATTCAGAGCTAAGATTCGAGTTGTAGGATCTTGGGACCTTGGGCTTCAAAAGCCCTAAGCTCTCTAGGGGTGCAATTGCCTACACACGGTGAATTATCATACGGCATCAGCTGCGCAATTTTCGTACGTCGGACTGTTCAAGCGGCAATGCCGTGGCCAGGAGAAGAGGAATCCGTCGATTGGCTGAACGAGCTCGAGCGCCTGGAGGTCTTCTTCAAGTTCCTAGTTGATAGCATGCTGAGATCTTGCCTCCACGAGTTGCTGGAGCTGCTCCACTGGCAGGAGGTTCAGCTCCACAAAGAAAAAAGGATAAAATTGACCTATTCTACACCACAAAAGTGACCTAATCTTGCCAAGCTCTAGATACCATGTAAGAATTTTGCGGTGCTCATGTTAGATCAAAGATGTGGAGGAGAGAGACTCACAAAATACAAGAAAATATCTTGCTTATTAAGTTGCTCAAAATACAACTAGGCTTCTTACTCCATACAATGCCTTCTAGCTCCACCTTTAAATAGGTGAGCTACCAATGTCATAGCACATCGTAATTATCTATTGTGTGTATTATGTCTTGGATCTTGTGTGCACATAGTGTGTGTGTTTACGTGTGTGTGTGTGTGTGTGTGTGTGTGTGTGTGTGTGAGAGAGAGAGAGAGAGAGAGAGAGAGAGTAGGTGCACTCTAAGGTCCGATTATCATTGGAAAAGAGTGGATTGATGCCACTCACTGCTAAATCGCATTAGGGGAAATTATCTATTGTGTGTATTATGTCTTGGATCTTGTGTGCACATAGTGTGTGTGTTTACGTGTGTGTGTGTGTGTGTGTGTGTGTGTGTGTGTGTGTGTGTGTGAGAGAGAGAGAGAGAGAGAGAGAGAGTAGGTGCACTCTAAGGCCCGATTATCATTGGAAAAGAGTGGATTGATGCCACTCACTGCTAAATCACATTAGGAAAAATTTGGGCTCATTTTTGGGCTCTCTAAGGGATTTTTTGTATAAGATCCCTGTCCCCACCGTGCAACGGATTCGGGGTGCTAGCAGAGGAAGTAGCACATCTTGCGTGGGGCAGGGTCCCACACTCGGGGCCTCGCCCACAGATATCCGCACAGGTGACTAATTCCTCGATTCTTCCAACCCAAACTCGAAAAAACTTCTCTTGCCCGGAAAGCACGGGCGATTCCACCAGGATAACTTTTTCCTAACGTAGTCAAAAGCCTTAACTGAGCTCATCTGACCGAACCCGTAAGTCCCATAGTCAGATCAGGAAAAAAGACTGTACTTGGATCATAGAGATCAACGCTTTTTTCCTCATTGAGAGGCACAGCTGTTGATTATTTTCCATAGAACAATTTTTGTCCGAAATTTACTTCATCTATAGAACTAAACAGAAATTGAATCTCGATTCACGGATCCATCAGTCCAGCCTAAATCCCATCAAGTCCCATGGGTTAGCCAACCACCCAACCACTGTAGTGATGGGATCCAATTAGGAATTTGGTTAGGTTTTGTCCCGGGTACCAAGGAAAAGAGTTCCCAGGCCCCCTAGCCAGATTTTCAAGCAAATTTAACTCCAGTCACACCACTTACACACCCAATATGAAATTGCCTTTTTCCTAGATTCAAATGTATTTAATTTAGTCATTTAATGAAATCATAGTGTTACTGATCATAAACTTCCAAGTATCCGATTGAATCTTAATTTCCAATCATTCCTTCATCGGAGTATCTATGGCATCATTGGCAACCAGAACGCTCACCACCTGTTCACTCAGGGACCTTTTCTATAGTTCCTAGCTCATAGTACCCGGCAGATAATCACTTATAAAAATCAAGATAGAATTCTCGTTGAAGATCAGCAAGATCAACCAACAGATCCATATAAGAGAGCTATGAACTCATCAGTTGAGGACCAGCAAGGTCAATAAACTACATCCATACTCGGTTTCAGAAAACAACTCTTACTCCTTGTTCCAATATCTTCCACGACGCACGTGTGGGTATCTTCGACGACCCAGAGCCCGAGCACCGTATGGTCAGCACCCTCTAGGATCCTTCACAGGTCACCTAGCGCTTCACTCATAGGCCGCTTCCTTGGTCCCTCATCCACCATACCGGAAGCTCACCATTTATATCGAACCGAGGCTGGTCAAGACCTCGGCCGACCTTGCTACGCGAGACGTCCTCCATTGACTCTCCGTTCAGCAGTTGCAACTTTATCAGTTAGGTCTCCACGACCTTAACCACAAGATGGTCAAAATGCTTCCCCAGCATTCTTCACATAAAACAGTCATTTACAAACAGGTCATAAATACAGTTTCTATAATGAACTCATGTCTTTCGAAATTGTTCCACATCAATCCATATTACTTAACCCAATTCCAAATCATGTGCATTGACTCTCCGTTCTCAGCAGTTGCAACTTTATCAGTTAGGTCTCCACGACCTTAATCACAAGATGGTCAAAATGCTTCCCCAGCATTCTTGACATAAAACAGTCATTTACAAACAGGTCATAAATACAGTTTCTATAATGAACTCATGTCTTTCCAGATTGTTCCACATCAATCCATATTACTTAACCCAATTCCAAATCATGTGTATTCATTCTTGACCAAATCATTTTCATCCCATCACATCAGATTCATTCACTTCACATAACATCCATTCCTATCTTTCTTAATTTACATTATGTCTCATCACATCCATTTCTCATTACATCTCATTCGTTCATATCTTATATTATTCATTCACATTCTGATTCACATGACATCTCATCTCATCCATTCGCTCATATCGACTTCATATCCATTCACATACATTTTTCCATTCATTATTCCACATACACATCCACATTCACATCTACATCCATTTTCACATCCACATTCATACATCCATATCCACATCCACATTCATACATCCACATTCACATCTACATCCATACATCCATTTTCACATCCACATTCATACATCCACATCGATACATCCATTTCCACATCCATATTCATACATCCACCTCCACATCCATACATCCACATCCACATCTACATCCATACATCCATTTTCACATCTACATCCACATTCTTACATCCACATTCACATCTACATTCATACATACACATCTATATCCACATCCATACATCCACATCTATATTCATACATCCACATCCACATCCACATTCATACATCCACATCCACATCCACATTCATACATCCATATCCACATCCACATTCATACATCCACATCTCCACATCCATACATCCATTTCCACATCCATATTCATACATCCACATCCACATCCACATCCACATCTACATCCATACATCCATTTTCACATCTACATCCACATTCACATCTACATCCATACATCCACATCCATATCCACATCCATACATCTATATCATACATTCACATCCGCGTTCACATTTATACATCCACATCCATACATCCATATCCACATTCACACATCCACATTCACATTCACATACATCCACATTCACATACATCCATATTCTTACATCCATATCCTTATCCACATTCCATATCTACATTCATACATCCACATCTACATTCATACATCCACATCTACATTCATATCCTTATCCACATTTCATATCTACATTCATACATCCACATCTACATTCATACATCCACTTCCATACATACACATCCATATTCATACATCCATATCCACATTCACATCCATACATCCACATCCACATCTACACTCATACATCCATTTTCACATCTACATCCACATTCACATCTACATCCATACATCCACATCCATATCCACATCTAACATCTATATCATACATTCACATCCGCGTTCACATTCATACATCCACATCAATACATCCATTTCTACATTCCCATTCATATAACCACATACGCCTTCACATCTATTCTTTTACATCACTTCCATTCTCGCCGTATCACAACCCATATACATCTTATCCCATCAGATACACTTCTTACCTCATCCCATACACATCTTATCACATCCTAACTCATCTTATCACATCCTAACTCATCCCATATGTATCGTATCACATCCTATCACTTCTCATACACATCTTATCACATCCTATCACTTCTCATATGCATCTTATCACATCCTATCACATCTCATACACCTCTTATCACATCCTATCACATCTCATACGCATCTTATCACATCCTAGCACATCTCATACGCATCTTATCACATCCTATCACTTCTCATACACATCTTATCACATCCTAGCACATCTCATACACATCTTATCACATCCTATCACTTCCCATATGCATCTTATCATATAATATCCTATCTTATCTCATACGCATCTTATCACATCCTATCACTTCTCGAGAATACACATCCTATCACTTCTCATACACATCTTATCACATCCTAGCACATCTCATAACATCTTATTAGGCATAAAGATAACTTTAGGAGGAATAACACATTTATAATAATCCTTTTATGCATTTTACTATGCATAAATTCTAATTTAATGAGAATAATACTTTCAAAATAAGAATAAATCTTTTATACATCTTTCTATGCATAAATTTCTATCTTAATGAAATTAACACTTTTAGAATAAATCTTTTATGCATCTATCTATGCATAAAATCAAAATTGATAAGAATAACTCTTTTGAATTAAAAATAAAATTCTTTATGCATCGTTCTATGCATAAAATCAAAATTGATAAGAATAACTCTTTTGAATTAAAAATAAAATTCTTTATGCATCTTTCTATGCATAAAATCAAAATTGATAAGAATAACTCTTTTGAATTAAAAATAAAATTCTTTATGCATCTTTCTATGCATAAAATCAAAATTAATGAGAATAACACTTTTGGGTTAAAATAATTTCTTTATGCATCTTTCCATGTATAAATCCAATTTAGTAGGAATTACACTTTTAGAATAAAAGAATTTCTCTTATGCATCTAATTTGTGCATAAAATCTAATTATGATGAAAATCTCACTTTTAATATAAAAAAATCTTTTATGCATATGTTTATGCATACAAATCATTTATGATGAAAATCATTCTTTTGATATACAAGAATTTCTTTTATGCATCTAATTTGTGCAAATTATGATGAAAATCTCACTTTTAATATAAAAAAATCTTTTATGCATATGTTTATGTATACAAATCATTTATGATGAAAATCATTCTTTGATATAAAAGAATATCTTTTATGCATCTAATTTATGCATAAAATTCTTTATGATGAAAATCACACTTTTAATATATAAATTTTTTTTAATGCATCTACTTATGCATAAAAATCAATTATGATAAAAATCACAGTTTTATAAATAAATATTTCTAGTATACATTTTTCTATGTCTAGAATGAAAATAACCCTTTAAGAATACTCATACGATGGGGATTACTCTTTTTAACATAAAATTTAATTACTAGAAATCCTCTTTTTCTTAATTCATCAATTATGCATAACATAAAAATCAATTTCTCCATGATTACAATGAAATTCTTTCAATTAATCTAGGATGATAATTCCTAGAATATGGTAGGAAGTCCTCTGTTCATGCTTTGAATGAAATTATTTTATGTGTAATTTTTACAGAAATTTTACCCCATAGCTCCGCTGTTATGACTGATAAATCTCAATTATTTTAAAGGATAAAGCTTATCATTAAGGGAATGATTAGAATGATCCCTAATTGGATCATTAACCCATAATGGATTGAATCATCAATATTCATGAAATACATAAACTAAAAGCATAGAAAAAAGCCATTAATTTGGCCTCAAGCATAGATTAATCTTGGATTAAGGAAAAGCTTTATGAAAAGCTTCATTTGGATTGAGAATAGGTCATGAGAATGACCATTCTTTGAGTGAGAGAGAGAAATTACATAAAAACCATTAAAATTAAGCATAAATAAAAATTTATGTAATTCTTTACTACCATTCATCAATTAACTTCAATAGCATTCAAAAACCATTCCAATTAAGCTTCTCAAGCTTGAGAGGGATTGAGAAGAGAGAAACATTGAGAATTTATAGAAAAGATCAAAATTCACCATTTACCTTACAAATTGCTTGATTCTTTGTTCACAGTAGAGGTCCCTAACCAATCAATTGGTTTGGTGTGCTGATGGAGTCACCAATGGAGATTGAAGAAAGAGGGAAGCTCCAATTTCTTCAATTTGGAGAGAATTTTAGAGAATAGTAAAAATTAGCATTATTTCAGAATAATTTTGGCATAGCATAATTCTCCTATTTTTTTACAAAGACTCAGGTTCTATTTATAGGAGAGGGAGGCTCTAACCAAGACCAACTGATTTTTAGAATTTTCTAGATTTTAGTTTGGTTGAATTTGGACTAGATTTGGACCTAGTTTGGTTCCTTTTTTATTCGGTTTGATCCAAGAGAGAGGAGAGATAAAAATATCACATTATTTTTTAGTTTAAAACTCATTCAAGCATGTGAAGTATGCACCTCCTTGAAGGGACTCCCCTTCCTTACATATGTGTCAAAATGGAATGATTATACCTAAAATATCTCATTTTTTTAGTAATACTCATAGTTTTTTACTAATAACCCTTGTACATAGTCAACTCTTCATCTTATGTGAGAATTTACTCATTTTTGGGTAATTTCTTTTACAAATTAGATTTATCTCCTCCCCACACATGGATTGATCTTATTGGCCCATAGGAACCTTAATTTAAAATTTCAAAAAAATCTTGACCCTCAGGATAATGCCTCTTAAGCAGATTATACTTGATTTCTAATGCACCTCTTCTGGAAATCTTTTTGAACTTCTGTTTCAGGGGAACTTATATTAATAGGATGAGAAATTTTTCTATCCAAAAATATTCAAAATCTAAATAATCTCTCTCTAGAATATTTTCTCTCTCTAGGCCAAAACAGCAGGTAGAAATAAGATCTTTGATATTTCTGAAGAGGGATTTGACTACAGGGGAAGATACTAGACATCCTGAGAGGCTGGGGAGGAATCTTACATTCTACCCCACTTAAGAAACGCGAGATGTCCTCATCTCGCAAAACTAGAGGAGAATTCTTTTTCTTAAGATCCAACTGATTATGGGTTCCTTATATTTTGGTGAACCCAAATATAATCCTAGGATAAAGATCCCTTATAGAAAACTCATTTTTAAATAATAATTCACTCAGATCATAAAATTCAATTCTTTATCACAATAATGGTCCATTAGACCGAAATTTCTATCTGAACAGTCCATGGAAATTTTTCCTTTATGCAGATTTTAATTTGACCTCCTTTAACTTGATCCACTGGGTCAAGTGTTAACAGCAGTCAGCACAATCCACTAATCTCATAGTGATTTGCCAGAGTTATTAACGTCATTCCAGTTATGAACATCATCACAGGGACTCGTCCCATTCATCCTCATTGTGGTTTTGCTCAGCTTATTACATTTCAACCAAATTTCAAGAATCATCATTTTTCAATCAGAATCCAAATCAACTCATCAGTTCACATCTAGAATTTAAAAATCATATCAACCACATTCAAACTCATCATCTGGATAGCATTAATGCTTATAATTTCAAGTCTTAGATTTACTCGAATATACTGCCACCAGTAAAGAGCTACAGTTATACCCTTGATATATACGGGTAGTCATGGTTCTTGGAACTATAAGGTAAATACCATCATGTCTAGGCCTCAAGCAAGTTAAGGATTCCATATAATTGCGGTACTTCCATCTGAAGACCCAATTACTAATTTACGAAGTTCAGTTTGAATATCAAATTGTATGAATTTTATCACACACAATTACAACCTTTTAGTGCTTCTTGATACATTTTTGACATATTTGGCTTCTCGGTTGATCCTCAAATTGGCTCTGATACCAACTGTAAGATCCCTGTCCCCACCGCGCAACGGATTCGGGGTGCTGGCACAGCGGAAGTAGCACATCTTGCGCGGGACAGGGTCCCACACTCGGGGCCTCGCCCAACCACGGATATCCGGACAGGTGACTAATTCCTCGATTCTTCCAACCCAAACTCGAAAAAACTTCTCTTGCCCGGAAAGCACGGGCGATTCCACCAGGATAACTTTTCCCTAACATAGTCAAAAGCCTTAACTAACTTAGCTCATCTAACCGAACCCGTAAGTCCCATAGTCAGATCAGGGAAAAAGATTGTACTTGGATCATAGAGATTAACGCTTTTTTCCTCATTGAGAGGCACAGCCGTTGATTCTTTTCCATAGAATAATTTTTGTCCGGGATTTACTTCATCTATCGAACTAAACAGAACTTGAGTCTCGATTTACGGATCCATCAGTCCAGCCTAACCCCATCCAGTCCCATGGGTTAGCCAACCGCCCAACCACTATAGTGATGGGATCCAATTAGGACTTTGGTTAGGTTTTGTCCCGGGTACCAAGGAAAAGAGATCCCAGGCCCCCTAACCGGATTTTCAAGCAAATTTAACTCCAGTCACACCACTTACACACCCAATATGAAATTGCCTTTTTCCTAGATTCAAATGTATTTAATTCAGTCATTTAATGAAATCATAGTGTTACTGATCATAAACTTCCAAGTATCCGATTGAATCTTAATTTCCAATCATTCCTTCATCGGAGTATCTATGGCATCATTGGCAACCAGAATGCTCACCACCTGTTCACTCAGGGGCCTTTTCTATAGTTCCTAGCTCATAGTACCCGGCAGATAATCACTTATAAAAATCAAGATGGAATCCTCGTTGAAGATCAGCAAAGATCAACCGACAGATCCATATAAGAGAGCTATCAACTCATCAGTTGAGGACCAGCAAGGTCAATCAACTAGATCCATACTCGGTTTCAGAAAACAACTCTTATTCCTTGTTCCAATATCTTCCATGACGCACGTGTGGGTATCTTCGGTGACCCAGAGCCCGAGCACCGTATGGTCAGCACCCTCTAGGATCCTTCGTAGGTCACCTAGCGCTTCACTCATAGGATTCTTCTTTGGTCCCTCATCCACCGTACCGGAAGCTCACCATTTAAATCAAACCGAGGCTGGTCGTCAAGACCTCGGTCGACCTTGCTACGCGAGACGTCCTCCATTGACTCTCCGTTCACCAGTTGCAACTTTATCAGTTAGGTCTCCACGACCTTAATCACAAGACGGTCAAAATGCTTCCCCAGCATTCTTGACATAAAACAGTCATTTGCAAACAGGTCATAAATATAGTTTCTACAATGAGCTCATGTCTTTCCAGATTGTTCCACATCAATCCATATTACTTAACCCAATTCCAAATCATATGTGTATCCATTCTTGACCAAATACATCATTTTGTATCCC
Source organism: Cibotium barometz (assembly GCF_041138505.1). Lineage (NCBI taxonomy): Eukaryota > Viridiplantae > Streptophyta > Polypodiopsida > Cyatheales > Cibotiaceae > Cibotium > Cibotium barometz. The sequence goes on from NC_141097.1 coordinate 29,180,340, forward strand.
ATCACATCAGATTCATTCACTTCACATAACATCCATTCCTATCTTTCTTAATTTACATTACGTCTCATCACATCCATTTCTCATTACATCTTATTAGTTCACATCTTATATTATTCATTCACATTCTGATTCACATGATATCTCATCTCATCCATTCGCTCTCACGCCCACCGAGGAGACATACCCCGTCCCAGACACACTCAAGCACACCCTCCCAGGTACCGTCACGTCAGGGCTCACAGCCACCATCACGTACTCCCTCACAGCCACAGTCACGTAGACAATCCCCCAGTCGTGACTCCACCCGTAGTACAGAGGAGAGCAAACGCCGCAGTAGGAAGAGTGGGAGTGGAGGATGCAGCGGGTGCTTTGGTGGGGGAGGTAGTAGGGCACACGGTGAGAGAGGAGATAGAGAGAGAAGAGTTAGAGGAGACAGTGAGGATGAGGAGGAGGTGAGAGAGGTGGAGGGAGTGATCTGCTATGATGTGACGGATAGGGGCGGGGTAGTGATGGATGCGAGGGGGAAAGAGGTAATGGAGTACATGCGTGGGGTAGTTTCAAATTTGTACAGAAATTGTTTTATTAGATTTAAAGATCAAAATAGCCGAATAGTTGGGGAGGTGATAGATGCTGTACATAGTCGGTACCCCAATCCCCCACATGCGACATTCTCGGATGTATGGGGAAGGACGCGAATAAGGGAGATCTTAAGTAATAAAAGATTTCACCTTAAGAAACTCGCGTATGATGATGGGCTAATTGTAGCTGCGGGTGGCTATCCTGCCGAGAAACCTACCACTGCGCACAAATGCGAGTGGAAGGAGGCAAAGAAACGAGCAGAGGGTGGCGTGAAGAGTAGCCAGTATGTGGAGGCACGACGGATCCAGATGGAGACCATTAGATCTTCGCATTTCGGATCTGGCGATGTCGAGTCATGGAAGGCAGAGTTCGTAATAAGTATCTTGCCACTTTATTTGATTGTTTACTTAATTCATTGATTCTATGATTGTTTTAATCTTACAAATTATGTTGATTATGATACAGCGACGGGTTATGGGGAGGAAGCCCATAGCCCACGATATTGGGTATGCTCGCCGGCATAGCAGACGTGACGTGGGCCCTCTTCAGAGCCGAGGGACGTATTATGGACGTGTAGTTTGAGATGGCCATGAGACCATACGGTCGACAGGTACTTGAAAACTCTAAAAGAATGATTTTGGTTTATTGAATTACATATATATATACTTATATACTATATATTACTTGAATAGGCACAAGCTGCTGCTGCACCTGCTGATGATCCTGCCACTGATGATCCACCCGCCGCCACTGCTCCTGCTGAACGTGAGCACTACTCATCGGACATGTATACCGATGTGAGCTCATCTGATCATGGAGAGAGCAGCGGGTCATCATATGGGTCTGAGTAGTACTCAGACTTATAGTATCACATTCCATATTGAGGATGTGGTTATATATATATTTTTGTAACTGAAGCCATGGGCTACTTCGACCTATGGACTCCCTTGTATATATGTGTACACATAAAATTTTGATAGTAATATTGAATCATGAATTGATAGTATTGCATTCATGTCTGTCTTGAATCGTGTATTAACAATGTATGCATTCATGTCGTTCTTGAATCGTGTAATGACAATGCACTAAATCTTCCTCGTGTGGATGGTGCAATGCACCCAAAAAAAATCCAGAGAGTGCTATTGGGTGCTGGAATGCTGGAACAGCATTCAGGTCCAAATAGCACTCTCTGGATTTTTTTTTTTGCTCTCTGTTCGCGTGTATAGACGCGTCAACTCTGTCAAAACCGCGTGTATATACGCGGATACTCTATGAAATGCGCGTGTATAAGCGCAGCTAAACTGACAAAACGCGTGTATACACCCTCGTATCAGCGCGACTAAGCGCAAATAAACTGACAAAACACGTGTATACACACGTGTCTGACTGCTTCTATACACACGCTTTTACGCGCATGTCTCTGGCCGCGATGATACATGCGCTGATACAGGGGCCCGTTACTTTTTTTCCACAAGTCATTTTCCGCGGCTAGGAGCGCGGGTATGAGCCCGATCCCTTTTGTAGTGATTCTTCTTGTGGTATCAAAGCGTAAATTTGTGCTTTTAAGGATCTCAAGCACTCCCTCCCCTGCATTCTTCTCATGGTTCTTCTCATGGTATCAAAATGCTAGTTTGTGTAAAGATCTCAAAGGCAAAAAAAAAAATAAGAGGGAAGCAAAGGAAGTGGTACACATGGGTAAGGGTAAGGGTAAGTCCATCTCTTTTTATTTAATTTGGAAGAAAATCTCTACAGATAATTTCTAGGTAAGAGATTATTTCTTAACATGTTAAATGTTAGAATCGATCAAATATAGGATTCAACAACACCTAAGGGTACATGGGATACCTTAGTTAGGCTGTACAACACAAGTACCAATGCAAGAAAGATGTAATTAAATTAAGAGCTACATAATGTGCAGAGGAATACAATGAGTATCAACAATTTAAAGCTCTAGTTTTGATGCTGGCAATTTGTTGGTGTTTCTCGCATTGATGGAATGGGATTGGTAAAGAGAACGATCAATTTTGGACATCTATCCAAACTTAGGAAAACTTTTAAATTTTGATGATCTTATATCCCTTCTCATCAGCAAGGAGACATAACTTGGGACATCAACTCTTCTGAAAATACGCAATAGGAGCAGGTCTTATACACAGACATAAGTAAAGATAGAGGCGGGTTTTTAATCTAGAGGATTATGTACATCATTTTGGAAATATATATCATGGTCAACACAACAATAGGAATCTAATGCACACACAAGTGGATACGCCACTTATGTGGTCCAACACAACAATAGGAATCTAATGCACACACAACTTGGAAGATGCCAATCTAGAGTCAGTAGGAGCCAGAGAGGCCAAGGTGGATGGTAGAGAAATCAAAGTGGAAATAACATGAAGTGTTACATCCTCGAGATATGGATTATCTTGGTTTTTCTCAACTCTAAGCCTCTGGGTATTATATCTACCAAAACCTCCCTTTACTTTTCAAATGCCATCCTAAGCATGTCTTATGTGTATTCATGTGGTGTGGAACATAAGGGAGTGAATGAATGCAACCCTCTATTTCATGGTGTAAGGTCTCTTTCCCTATGGAGTTATAATTATTATAGTTTTTGCCAGCTTTTGTAGCTTTAAGGCTACAAGCTTGATGTCGCCGAGGACACATTATGTGAATGCCTTGTGGGTCCCTTTGGTTTGAGGCATTCCTAGATATTGTCTCTTTACCCTTCCCCATGTTCTCTGTTCCTTGTCCAAAATGGAGAAGAATTGGAACTTGGTTCCATGATGATGAATCTTCTATAATGAGTTCCTTGAGAAGGTGGGACTCTTGCTTGCACCATGTGTGCTTGTTGTTGGGTGTTTTGAGGAACACTTGTCCTCCCTAATGGTATATCAAAAGAGATATGTCCCGATTATCATAACTACAATTGTTGGGCTACTTCTTGGGGCTCTCGGGGGGTGCACTATATGGAAGCCCCTCCTACGACGTGCGTTCAAGGGGTATTTAAAAAACCCCTTATCTGTGAATTTTGAGCTGATAAAACTACCCCTTTTTCTTTATAGACTTACGGGTTTTTTTCCAAAGTACAATTAAAATACCCCTCTTGTAATTGTATTTCTGTAAATTTACCCAATATTTTGGATTAAAAAAACCCCACCTAATGATCGCACGTGGTAGACTTACATTTTTTGAGGTGCACCCCCCGAGTTGGGGCTGTGTGGTTAGCTTGGGATAACCCAAGACTCAAGAGGAACATCTCGAGCACGTTTGAGTACTTTCAGCCAAAGTGGAGAGCCATATTCTTCATATGATAGCATGCATAATTTTCAAAGGTTGTTTCAAATCTGAAATCTATGAATTTACAATCTTGAAACTATCTCCCCTAGCTTTAACCCAATTTAGATACCTTTAATTTCTAAATATTCAGAGGTTTTTTGCACTTGTTTTAAACCTCAAATTTCATGAAAATATTCACCTATCAGACCTTAATAATCTCTTTAAGAAAGCACATAAAAATCATTATGCTAACTCTATGTTTTCTCTTGAACCTCACTAGTTTTTCCCGTATGCCCAATGTCGAAAATGACTTATATACAAGTGACTAATTTTTACACTTGGTCGGCCAAACTTAAAAATGATGTGCACCCACTATTACTAGTCTTGAGAAAGTATGTACATGAAGTCCTTAAACTTTCCCTATTTGACATTAAGCTCATGAATAAGGATGTTGTATATGTTCCAATGCCATCTTACAAAAGATATGTGCCCATTCAAGTAGGGAAGATAGCAAAGCCCATTATGGTAGGTCAGGTGGTTGAAACCATGATAACCTATGGAGTGGTCAACATACCCTCTTCCTAATGTTGGCCACTTCCTTGCATCACCCAAGTGGTCGGTGGGTGTGGTGAAGCTCCAATCAGGATGGAAAGGTGTGGATGCATGAAGTTGGCATGTAACGTTAAATGGTAGACTTGTGGAACAATGTGCAATTGAATAAAACTAGCTAGATGGATACTAATACTTTAGGAATTTGAGTTCACAATATTGCACACCCCAGGTGCCAATCATACAACAGATAATTTATCCTAGCTGGAATCCGGAGAAGCCCCATGCGGAGTAGCAAATGGCCTACCGGATGCTGAGCTGTTCACAAACTGACACAGTCATCCCCATCCCCTAGACATGGCATGATGAAATGCTAACATTTGTTGTTACAGGTTTGATGGAGGATAATCTTTCCAGAGATCAACGGAAGCAGATTGCCATCTGCATAGCCGACACTTCCAAGTCATAGCCGACACTTCCAAGTCATAGCTGGCCATCTATACAAGAAAGGGATTGACCAAATCCTCTGGAGGTGTATCCCACCACATGAGCATTGACCAAATCCTCTAGAGGTGTATCCCACCACATGAGCATGAAGCTGTCCTCAGAGAAGGTCACCAAAGAATTAGTGGAGGACACTTTGCCGGAGAAATCATCGGAAGGAAAATCCTTCAAGCAAGAATCTGGTGTAATTGGTGATGCCTACAGATGGGCCAAACAGTGTGATGTATGCTAATGTCTTGTCCAGCCACAACAGATAAAGACAGGATGCCACACAACCTAATCCTCCCCCTAGAACCATTCCAAAAGTGGGGCATCGACTTTGTTGGCCCATTTAATACCCCAACTTGTTTCACCGATCATAAGTATATCTTGGTGGCTACAGACTACATCACTAAATAGGTAGAAGCCCGTGCTCTTTGGGATAATACAACACAATAAATTGCCAAATTCCTCAAAGAGATGATAATCATTCATTTTTCGAATGCCCGATTGAGTTGATTAGTGACCAAGGCAAGCACTTTGTCAATGATGTCATCAAAGAGCTGGTCACCCAACATCTCATTATTAATAAATGCTCCACAATATAATATCCGCAAGCCAACGGTCAAGATGAGTTGACCAACAAAATCCTCAAGTAGATCCTCACAAAGTTGGTCAGTCAAAATCGCAATGACTGGGATGAAAAGTTATATTCCGCTTTATGGGCATTCTGCACAGCCTATGAGATCTCGACCGGAATGACCCCATTCAAACTAGTATATGGCACAGAGGCAGTTGTACCAATGGATCGACTGCCACTCCAAGTTCCGTATGTTCAAGGAAGAAGATCCAGTCCTATTATTTCAATCTCGCATGGGTCCGCATCCTGGAAAACTGAAGCTTTGATGGACAGGACCATTCTAGATAGTCAAAAAATTCTATGATGGCACTTCCTTCTTAGCACACTCAACGACGAACATTTCCTTATACTAATTTTTCAAAGTGGAGACCAAGGTAGCTACACACTCATAGATGCAGCAAAGCAAGGAGAGATAGAGATAGTACGTTATAGTTCTAATTTACCTAAATCCTCCCATGTTTCAACAAAGGATAGCAAGTTGTATCTTTGTAGGCATTTATATGGTAGTTGTGTGTGGACGTAAGCTAATAATGGGCCAGTGCACTTCTCCCCTCTTTTCCTGCACCAAGAGTATATAAAACCTCTTATGAGTGCATGTAAGTGACCTCATCATGTCACTTCACTTGTACTTCACTCATTCTCATCGATCTACATTCTTATAAGCCAGTCCAATGGCTACCGCCCATGACCCTACCACATGCCGATGCTACCAAATCCCTTCATTAAGGCAACAGCACCACCAATCCAGTTTCCTGAGCATCCATCCATCATGAAATCGCCTCTTCAAACAATCATGAAAGGTTGAGAGATAGAGATAGCACGGTATAGTTCTAATTTACCTAAATCGTCCCATGTTTCAAAGGATAGCAAGTTGTATCTTTGTAGGCATTTATATGGTAGTTGTGTGTGGACGTAAGCTAATAATGGGCCAGTGCACTTCTCCCCTCTTTTCCCGCACCAAGATTATATACAACCTCTTATGAGTGCATGTAAGTGACCTCATCATGTCACTTCACTTGTACTTCACTCATTCTTATCGATCTACGTTCTTATAAGCCTATCCAACGGCTACCGCCCCCACGACCCTACCACATGCCGATGCCACCAAATCCCTTCATTAAGGCAACAGCACCACCAATCCAGTTTCCTGAGCATCCATCCATCATGAAATCGCCTCTCTTCAAACAATCATGAAAGGTTTCTCTCAAGTGCAAAGGAACATGACACAGTCTCATCAAGAATTTTCACCCGCTACACACCAATGCTACACGGTAACTCTTTTTAAATCCCCACAAGATCCAACTAATCTTGGTGTATTTATCTATTTGCACGCAACACCCCTTCTCTCTCTAAGCCATAGCCGCTTTGCCTACAACAACCTTCTACATTTTCTCTCGCCTTCCACATGCTCTACACACAGCCATGAAGAATACGGCGCAAGGCCTAACTCCTAACCCTAGAAAACACAACCCCCATAGCTAAAACTGAAGTACCACTCATCTGTTCACCCACACCCCACCATGAGGTACAACTGACTCCAAAAATCCAATAGTCCCTAGTTCCTTCTTCTGATCCTAGTTACACAAGACGAAGATACCATTACCCTGAAAAGGAAGCCACCACCTATGATGACAGCTTGTCTAGGCCCTTGTGGAAGTATCTACAGTAAAGGCCAGTCATCTGGTATAACGGTAGTAAAGACCCTTACAACAAAGGGAGAAGCCGAGGATAGCGAGAAATAGAATCTCCTTATTCACAAGACTCGAGATCAAAGAATAGTTTCCAAAAGCTCACTCTTAGATATGCCAACAGCCAGCACGACAGTCAGAGCTCTGATGACAAAGACAGTTACTTTGGAAGGAGAGGACAAAGAAACCAACATTTTGGAAGATGGAGATATAGCACAACAATGATAATAGAAGACCACTTGCAAGAAGACAACATGGTTCTAAAGCAACTCATAGTAGTAGTAACACAACAGAGGAATGACCAAACACAAGATTCAAGGATCATGGGCAACTCCTCTACCTCCCATCTCTGTACGCTGTTACCCAATGTAGCTGGGATATCACTAGATGAGGCAAAGACATCCTCACCTCTCAGAACATCACTTTGCGCTCTGAAGTAAGTGGTGAAGTTAGGAAAGTGGCAAAAGTAGCGGAAGATCCAATACCTCGACAGAACCTGGCAGCACTAAATCTGCGCAGACACCTATCAACATATGAAGGCTGCAGTTGTTGGAAGTGCTAAAGGATTATTCCACGGCTCTAAGTACTATGATCACCTACATGACCAAATAATCACCATGATAATGCCCTACAAAGAGCAGCATGACACCATCAAGATCCTCGCTCACATCAAGGAACTCAATGAAAGCACGCTAGGAAGAAGAAGCCAGTACTACCCCAGAATTTTTCTTCCGGAAGTCTGCTTTTGGGAATCAATCCCTGAAATTCATCTCATGATGGAAGGCATTCATCATCCTATGCTTTCTGGATCCACTCTTCCACATAAAGAACCAAGATGTGCCTGCTACCACATCATTCACAGGATCCGGCCACTAAAAGTGCTAAACTAGAGGTCAGCAGAAGCAACGCCTCCACTAGCTCTGATCACAGAGCTCGCCCAGAAGCTAAAAGGCATCTAACATTCCAAAAGGTGAAAACCTTCCGGGTTCGAGTTGTTGGATTGGGAATCTGCTGACTCACCCTATGGGCCAAGTGTTAGCTGTAGTAGGCTAGCTTGAGCTACGGGCCAGAGCTGCGGGCCAACGCCGCATGTCAACACCACCAACTATCAGGGCCCACCTACTTTATTACAGCAGGAAGCGCTGCTTCCTTAATACCTAGCTAGCACATCTTATCACAGTACTGACAAAGACTGTAAGCAGGCAGTATAAAAGGATGGATCCTGAGCATTATAAAGGCTAGCTGCTGCCAATTGTATCATTTTCCTTTTTGGGTTAATATAAGCAAGACCGTTCTTTTTGTTCTCTCTCTCTCTCTCTCTCTCTCTCTCTCTCTCTCTCTCTCTCTCGTGTACATTTGTGTTCTTGTTACATCTTTGTGTATTCATTTATGCTTCATATGTTATGGTCGTTAGAGTTATCTATTAAGTTATCGTGCTCTTGCACTATTCATTAAGTGGTTAGTCTAGTAGTTTTCAGTGATATGTGTGCTGTGTTTGTCTCTGTGTTAGATACGTATTTGTCTGGTGTATGCTACGTACATAACCAGTGATTCTTATATTAGTAGGTTTCATGAGGGAATAAGCGGTCATATTTCCCCATCAACAATCACCAATGATCTCACCAACCATACTAATGGCACTGTCATCCTAACATGTTATCTATATTCACACTAGTTAAGCTTGATATCTCAATAGTGAATGCCTTACATTAAAGAGTTTTCCAAGATGTATAATATAGATAATACCTTTATACTTTACCACTCTAGGTTTTGTAAGATGCATAATATGAAAAATATCTTTATACTTTACCACTTTGGGTATGCAATTGGGTAGGTAATCAGAGAGAATAATGAAGGGTACCTTTATTCTTTACCACTCTGGTTACATAATTGGGTAGGTAATCAGAGAGAACAATAAAGGGTACCTTTATACTTTACCACTTTGGGTAGGTAATTAGAGAGAGAATGAAGGATACTTTATACTTACCACTATGGGTAGGCAAAATACTATACCACTCTAGGTAGATAACTATGGGTAGGTAGCTAATCACAGAGATTAATGTGTCCCATTGTTTGCCTTTTATTAAGAAGTTTTAGGGAAATGCATGTTATAGAGATTATCTTCATAACTTTCCACTTTGGTTATGCATCTAAATTTATTTGGCCATTCTTGGTCATTGGTTTTGGAAGAGTCTTACCCATTTGGTCTTGGATTGCTCAGTCCTTTTGGTTGCTCTTGGAAGGAGGCTCTTGCTTGGTCTTAGGTTGCTTGGAGAAAGGAAATCCTCTTTTAGCACTTCACCATTCAAGTTAAACTCAGATTAGCAAGTACAATTCCTTCAGTAACATATTCTTGATTTGCATAACCTCCCCTAGTCTCCTTAGGGTGTTGAGCTCTCCATGTGTCAAAACTTTCTAGGAGAATCATTGTGTAGCATATCATAATGTAATTTTTGGTCACATCTTACCATGGATATTTTTGTGTGCTCATGAGTGTGCAAACTCTTCTAGATCAGGCATTGAAATGGAAGCTGGAATTATAGTACTTAGGCACATTCCTCTTGAGGTAGTATATCAATGTAGACTATTGTCACAAGCCTCTTTAGATTTTTTAAGATGGCATCTGGCTTGAACAAATTATGTGCTACTACATAATCAATTACTCTCATCCTTGGTCGGCTTGCTTGTGTGGTGGCTAGACTTGGACATGGCTTATCTTGAGAAAAGAATATAAGAGATCTTCATACAATCTAGTTTATAAGAGAATATTAAAAACCTTAGTGGAAATAATAGGATTGCTTACATAAGTAGTAGAAAGTGGTGGGTGCATGTCCTTATGCTTGTGATGTTGGTGTGGGGATATTTTTTGTGGTGTTAGTAGTGTTTATAGGGATTAGGGGGAATTTGTGTGTTAGTAGTGTTTGTAGGGGCTATGTGAATTTTTGTGTGTTTGTAGGGGCTGGGGTGTCTTGTGGACCATGGCCTTTAGTTGATGTTCAGGTTTCATTCTTCTTCTCAACTCCCTTGTTGTCATGTTTGGGTGATCCTAGCTCCACACTTTCAAAAAAGTTATTAGCTTCTTCATAAATAGTGTCTTCCTCATCATCATTAGGGTATGATGCACGAGAAGCATCCTTCCAAGTGTAGTAAGAAAGTAGTTATTAGTAGATCATGTGGTAGAGAGTAAGATGATTCCTACTGGATGGTAGGTGGAGCTCATGTGTGGTGGTAGAGTAGGATGATTCCCCTTGGATGGTAGGTGGAATAGCTATTGGTAGATCATGTGGTAGAGTAAGATGATTCCCCTTGGATGGTAGGTGGAGTTTTTGTGGTTCACCAAGTGCAAGCATGTAGCTCTCACAACACTCTATCCTTAAATGTCACCTCACAATACTCACCACTCAGTACCTCTACTACCATTGAATTTACTTATGGAGTGTGAGAAAAAGTCAAAATGCCTACAAACAATGATACATCACAATGGGTAGAGGAGAGAATGTCCTTGGAAAGAAGCCAAAAAATGGTTGACAAACTCCTAAACCCAAAAATGGCCGAAAAACTTCTAAACCCAAGAAACATAAAAGCTCAAAAACTGAAAAGTTCAAGGCTAAACCCAACAACTACTTATCTACCAAATATAGCAAGGCGGAGTGATCCACATGAAAGGTAAACTTACTTCCGAGTAAGCACATGAAAGGTAAACTTACTTCCCAGTAAGCACTGCCGAAATTTGGTTACTGAATAGATCATGCTAAGAGCTTCTCTATGTGTGGTTGAGTAGTTTCGCTCAGCATTAGAGAGCCTTTGATTGGTGTAGTAGACAGGACGGAACCATTTCTTGTTGGCCTCTTGCATCAAAACATTACCAATTGCCACATCAAAGGCATCTACAAAGACATGAAAGGGTAGCTCCCAGTTTGGGGGCTAGATAATAGATGCTTCTGACAATATGATCTTGAGATGTTGGAACACGATGTCGCATTCCACTGTCCAGTTGAAATTTTCCTACCTCAGTTGCTTGGTCAGAGGTGTTTGATCTGCATGTGCGCTTTTGCCGCACAGGTCATAGTTGGGGACTTGCCGAGAATACCGTATGCGAGCCACGAATGGCTGCAAGCATACAACCAGGAAAGTAAGCTCAAACAGAATGCGAAAGGTGTGTCACTCATCACCACTAAACCGCCGCCTTAAAGGATTCCCGCGTCGCAGTGAAGAAGGAGCCACCGTCGCCGCTCTACCGCCTCTCCGCCGTCGTGCCGCTACACAGTGCTCGATCGCTCTCTCTCTCTCTCTCTCTCTCTCTCTCACACGCAGGAGAAGGAAACCAAGGAGATAAGGCAAGAGCACTCTTGTATTCACAACACATGAGAATGAGTTTTTTTGTTTACATTTGACTCTTATAGGTGATTGGCCATTCACACATGGGCGCCCATACATGGCCGGTTGATCCTAACCCTTACCCTGCTGATATTCAAGGTGCGCCTCTCATCGGCGATCACCCAATCCCTTTATCCTTAACATATGATGCCGACAAGCCCGGCCCATGACTCAGAATGTTTAAATTAATGACGTAAAACATAGTACGTCTCAATGTCCGTCATAGGTTAACATGCCCCCCTTCCTGATGTAGATTCCGTCCTCAGAAGCTATGGTATGGTAAGCTCGATAGGGTTGTTGTGGTGGACCGTCTGCAAAACAGGAAAGTAGAGTGAAAGTATGCTGGAATTCAAAAGATATAAAGTGTATAATTCAAGCATGTTAGACCACAATGGATGTTGCTATGAGAACTTAGTTTAAGGGTCACATGAATGAGCTAGTGTAGCAAATTAACAGGAGTTTAAAATTATTGAAAGTAAATCAAGAGTTATCAAGGGGTGTGTCAAAGGTTAATCAAGGTTTATAACTGGCCTAAGTCAAGGAAAATAACCAAGCTTAATAAATAAACAGATGACCACACTGTGTCTACTCTAAGAACAAGTTAATACCACGAGCCTAGGGACACAAGAAACATTAGAGTTACAGGAGCCTTTTGCCTTTATTTCTTTATGCACGTGACAATTTTTATACACAATGGCGACCTTCCTAAGGCAAAACTAACATCGATCCTGGTACCATGTTTAACACAAGGCATTATCCAAGAATCTATTAGCTCACTTTAGGCAAGGCTACCCCCTACCAACCAAGGCATCGGTGTGGAGTAGAATACTCCTCGCCTACCAAGTATCAATAAGGCGATAGGCCAACAATGAAGCACAATGATTTGTATTGCCATTTATTGTAGGCTCTTTTTTTTTTAATAATTTCTTTTGATCTTCGCTCCTGAACTATAATTTGTCTTGCATCCTTTCGACAAAGGGGTAAAAGCTATGTCCTAGAGGTCAACACACACATGGCCAGGTGTCAAACATTAAGATGGTTTGACCCTAGACCTAAGACAATCGTATTCCAAGGTAAACTAAAGACGTCATGCATTCTCAGGAATATATCCAATAAGGTTAAGCTCATTAATGATTTACACTAGCACGTCAAGCAACTTCAAAAACTAAGTAGTACATTGACAATTTCCATGTGGTCATGCATTATAGTTCATGCAATTAATTGAACAGAAAAAACAAAAGAGAGTGGGTATGGAAGAATTACACCTATATTTTGGAGATCTCCTTGATTCGATGAGAGAAATGCCCGCAATTTGATGAGATATTTATGTATGAGCGTTGCGGCTATCTCAGGACTTGAAAGCGAACCCACCTCAAACTTTTCAACCTGTACAATCAACTAACAAGCACTATACCTCGAGAGGCACATCAGTGTGAAAAATTAAAGACTCGTTTAAGGAATCCAAACTAGAAAAAACTTGAAAACACTAACCTACCTACCAGTACCACACTACTACTGAGGATACGATAAGAGGATGTTGTAGAGTCTTGGCTCTAGCCCTAAGGCTAAGCCTCTATCTGCATCATCCAAATAAATAAAGTCAACCTCAGTAGTGCCATGAGTTTCATCCGTCCATTCATTTTGTCAGATATTTCCTTTTCATTTTCCCATCCGCATAAACTCATCAAGAATGTAACCATGTGAGGATAGTCATCTTGTGGAAAAGGAAAGCATTGGGCTATCGGGGATATTTCCTCTACGGAGTAGGGTCAGTCATGGTCAATAGGCGAATTAGCCATTCTAATTCCTCAACATTTTCCTCTCTGGCTAGTAAATCTATATGATCCCATTCAGTTTCAATTACATGATAGCACATGTGAAATATCTGAGAAAGGTACAGATGATACCTCTCACCAAAGGTGGGAGTGGATGAAGCGTATGATGATCGTGCATCTACCATATCTGCAAACACAGATATAGCATCAGTAGGTTTATGACAAGTCAATCTAGTTCTTGATTGTATACGGATATTTCTCCTCTTTTTGTGCTCTTGCTCTTTTTACTATTTTTTTGTTTTTCTTTTCTTTGTTTTTTTTTTTAATGTATGAAGCTATATATATACATCCCCTTGAATTTGGCAATTACATGGTCAAGGGAGAAGGTTAAGGAGGAAGCATTAGAATGTCGAGCGTGAGTACATGCTCCCCCTTTCCTTGGGTAGATCATATTATTTGCAATGATGTTGCAGCCTCTTGGAACCAATTTGTCCAGCGGGTCATAGATTGTGATGTGGGCAGATAGCTTTTTATGACCCTTGTGGCCACATCCAATTGCAGAGATGGTAGTGTACGCTCCCATTGACGAATGGAGGAAATGGTTTCCGACGATACTATTACAAGGGGAAACGTAGACTCATCGGTTTTTTGTTGGGTGTTGACAAGAGTAGGTGTAGAGCATGTAGAAACTTCTATATGAGTGTGTGCCTGGCATGAGGAGCTAGAAGCCTCATGTGGCTCCCCCCTTCCTGAGCTAGGTGGTAATGATCGATATCGTTTGGGAATCCAAACTAACTCTGGAAGAAGTGGTGCAGAGCACTCTGTTACCTTTCCCTTACCACGGTCTTGAATTGTCATTGGGGTGGCAACAATTGGTTTGCAAGGTTTTACAGGTGATGTAGAGGGATTCAGCTTATGTTTAGGGACCCAAATCTGGTGATTCCCCTCGTAGTACCCTTGGGCTACTAATAATTTTTTAGGGATCCATCGCGATGTTACATTGCCCTTTCTCGGGTGGGTAGTTGCTTTCCTTTTACGAGGCTTCTTGGTGGCTGAACGAGATTGAGCAGGGGAAGTAGCTGTTAACGAAGCTTTTGGGACCCATTTGTATATACTCTTTGGCATAGTAAGCGGAACCTTAGAGACCACCTTGCCTGTTTCCACTCTTGGCTTTGAAGCGTTAGAGGGATGGCAAACAATCAAAGATGGTTTTGCCACTGGACTTTGTGATTTTTCATTATCTAATATTTGAGTGGATGACTTAGGTGCGGGATTTTGAGCGGTCAGACCTAGTGTTGGTTCTTGCGTTGTGACTCGTCTAGTTGCCCAATCGATATTGCACTTGGTGGCCATCATCCATTTGCGCCCTAAGTTTACAGTCCCTTCCATGGTACCCGTAGGCAAAACCAAAAAGCTTTGAATTACGGTCCCCTTTGTCATAGGCAACCGGAGTGTGCAAAACTCCTGAGACACGGGTTTTTTTCTTATTGATTCCTTGAACTTGGATAGCGCTCTTGGATAAAGGTGGTTTTCCAAGTTGACACCACACGCCATATGATAGCAAATTGTGTTGAGCTCCTGTATCCAATAATGCATTATACAGCACCTCCCCGTAAGGACTCTGTAACTCAATTGGGTATCTTAGAGGCGGGTCAGATTCCAGTGCATCCTCCTCTGCTTCCTCGAAAAATACTTGCGTAATTCCCAAGTTGGCTTCTCACTATCGCCTAGCACGCTGTTGACGTTCTTTGGCTTCGACTCTCGCTTGTATCTTTTTAAGCTCAGCTTGTTCTTTAGCTGCCTTCTTTTGATGGATTGCATGTAACTCCTCTTGGCTCAGGGGGTCATAGTATCTTTTGAATTTACTCCCATTAAGGAATCCAATGGTTTCAACTCCGTCGTCGAGTCTCCACTCTGATGGTACCTTGCGGGGTAATTTCACATACTCTATACAGTCCCTTACCAACATATTTGAGCTTCTTTTTTTCGTTACGCACTCCATACATTAGGACTTTATCCCCAACCTTGATGTCCTTGTCCTTCAGGTGGTGATCAAACCATTTTTTCCTTCTATCCTTCTCCACAAGGGCATTGTATACAGCCAATTGTCTTTCTTCGTTTAGCCGTTCAAGGATATATAGACGCTCTACTAAGGGATTACCATCCCAACCCTCTTGAGTAGCAACACGAAGACTAGGAATGACAAATTCCCACGGCATGACTGCTTCTTGGCCATATACCATTTTGAATGGTGTGCAATTAATAGCCACTTTGTATGCAGTACGATAGGCCCATAAAGCTGTCGTAAGCTTTAGATCCCAATCCGTGCGATGAGCTTCAACTGTCTTTGTCAAAACAGAGATTAATGTCTTGTTTGTACTCTCGGCTTGGCCATTCGCTTGCAGATAATAAGCAGTAGATTTATGATGGGATATCATGAAATTTGTTGTGAGCTCCTTAATCACGTCATTTATAAAATGTGTCCCATTGTCGCTCACAAGTTCAAAAGGACAACTGAAGCGTGTGATTATATTTTCAAAGAGGAACTTGGCTGTTGTCCTCGCATCTGCCTTACGTGTCGCTTTCGCTTCAGCCCATTTGGTCATATAGTCAGTGGCCACAATAATATAGCGAGATTGTGTGTTTCGGGCCGCTGGGCTAATTGGACCTACAAAGTCTAAACCCCACTTTTCAAATGGTTGGTTTACTTTGATTGGATGTAGGGGCATCTGATCTTTCCGTTGGGGTTTCTTGTATCGTTGGCATTCATCGCAACCCTTCACAAAGAGTGATGCATCTTGGAACATAGTGGGCCACCAATACCCTGATTGTAAGATCTTTTGCGCAGTTAAGTCTCCTGAGAAGTGACCACCGGCTACGCCCATATGTGCCTCTTGCAAAATGTATAGATACTCATCCTCTCGGGCACAACGCCTAAGAACGTCATCCTTTCCTCTTTTATAAAGAGTCCTAGCTATCAGGCAATAGGGTTTGCATTCTTTGATCAGCTTTCGAGCTAGATCTTTACGAAGCTCCTTGGGTGGAAAGCCATTAACCAAAAAGTTAACAATCTTCTCACTCCATTCAGGCATTGTCTCCACCATGAACAGGGAAGTGTCAAGTAAGTCATCATCAACCCTCGTAGGAGCCTCACCATTAGGTATGCGAGACAAATGATCAGCCATAACATGTTTTTTGCCCGGTCTCACAACAACAGTGAAATCAAACTCAAGAAGAATAGCCATCGTGTGATTCTTCCTGTGGAGCATGGTTTGTTTACCAGATACAACAATGCTTGATGATCCACATAGAAAACAAACTTGGTGGCAAGGAGGTAATAACGAAATTTCCTTACTGTATATATCATTGCCAACCCTTCTCGCTCCGTAGTGGTGTAGTTCATCTCAGCATCGTTCAACTGGCGACTGGCAAAGCTAATGGGGTAGTCTAGCTTGTGTTCTCCAGGTTGAGTTAACACACACCCAATAGCAAAGTTTGATGCATCAATATGCACATGGAAGAGTAAATCCCAGTTAGGCATTCTCAAGATTGGAGCACTCGCCAAGGCCTTCTTTAATAGCTCATAGGCACGGTCACATTCTTCGGTCCAAATAAACTCGATGAGAAGCTTATATAATGGTCGAGCTATCTCGACGAAGAAGAGAATAAACCTTCGATAATAACCAACGTGGCCCATAAAGCGTTGGACTCCCTTGTAGTTGGTGGGTGGGGGTAATTCCAGAATGACCTTGATTTTACTCTCGTCAGTGGAAATCCCATTTTTGGACACTATATGCCCTAAGATAACTCCGTGTTTAACCCAGAATTGGCATTTGAAAGGATTCAAGGAGATGCGATATAATCTACACCTTTCAAATATTTTTCGTAAACACATCAAGTGCTCATCCCAAGAGGAATGAACACAAAGATCGTCTATGAAAGCTTCACAGAAGTCCCTTAGATATTCCTTAAAGGCCGTGTTTATCAATCGTTGGAATGTTGCAGGTGCATTGGTCAAGCCAAAGGCCATGACGCGAAAGGCAAACACTCCAAACTCCGTGATAAATGCTATTTTAGCTTGGTCCTCGAGACTGCAATTGTGATCTGATTGTAACCCGAGTACCCATCTAAAAAGCTATATGCCTCCTTGCCTACCACTCTTTCAAGCACATGTTCGGAATATGGCAAGGGGTAATGATCTCTTCTGGTGGCTGCATTAACCTTTTTGAGATCAACGCACACTCTGAGTTTCTCATTCTTCTTTAGTACGATGACTATCGGAGAAACCCATTCTGAGTGCTCAATATAGGGTATATGAATCCACATTTTACAAGCTTTTCAATTTTCTCTTGTACAATCTTTGCGTACTTAGGATTCATTGGGTAGGGACATTGCTGGACTGGTTTAGCAGTGCTAATCATTGGAATCATGTGTTGCACCCCACAGAGGGTGGAACACCCTTCATATCATGATATGTCCAAGCAAATATGTCCTTGAATTCCTTAAGAAGCTTCGTAAGTGCAGCTTCTTCCGCCTTGGTGAGGTCTTGAGCAATAAAAACTGATTTAGACTCCTCACCCGGATCTGCTAAGTCTATCTCCTTAACTACCGCAGGGCCATCGTAGACACCGCTACTCCCATTGGTAGGCGTTCATTGGGCTTTTATATAGACCACTTTACGTTCCCCTGTGGTGAATGATTTGAAATGCTCGGGTGCGGGGTGTAAGTCTACTGGTTCTTGTTGTGCCCGGCTTTTTTCTTTTAATTCTGCCTCCTTTTGTTGTTGAGCTAACTCTTGGTTTTGTCGCCTTCTTGCATAGTACGACTTAGTTTTGGCTTCTCTTCGATTTCTAATTGGGCGACGTCATGAGGTTGCGGAATACACCACATGGCACTTTGGAGGTATTGTCCCCAATTATCCGCTAACTTCCGATGAGAGTCAATAGCTCCTACATAACTAAGCCATTCTGCAGTGGATCTTTCCTTGTTTATTGCAGTGCGTACATTAGCTCGATAGCGTTGGCGCTTACGTCTCGTTTTCTTTTTACCAAGTTTTTGATTTTTGTTTCTATCAGATTCGGACTCACTTGGTCGATCTTCACTTGTGTCCCCCTCACTTTCGGATGAACTGCAGGAGGTCACTGTCCTAGGCCTTGAGCACCTTGCTTCCACATTTGGGTGATTATTTCATTCATCCCCCCCATCAGGCTCAGAGTTAGTTTCTTCTTGAGATTCATACTCAGAGTTGCATTGGTCAGAGTCTTTGCTACTTTCAGTGTCAGTGGAGTTTGCCACTTTCTCGCCATCAGGAGTCAAGTGCATAACACCTATCATGTTTATTGGCACTAATGGTGGCATATCTTGCCCCTCAGGTGTTACCCAACTTGTGCCTCTATTTTCCGATGTGTCTATGGTTGCCGCAAGGTGTACCCAATCCACGTTATCCGACTCAGTCATACCCAGTAGGACATCCATATAAGGAGAATCTTTCCCATCATCAGTCTCTTTTTTGCATGGATAGCAATACCTTAATGGGACGGAGTGAATAGTGGTATCCAATCGATTATCAATGATAACCTTGCTTCCTAAAGGATGTGCACGACCATTCTCAAGATCAACTCGAATGACAGAGTCCTAGAATTGTAGATAGACATGGTTTTTCGACCAGTCATGCACCATTTGTGCTTCCCTCATGAAAGGACATCCTAAGATCATTTGATATGACATAGGATGCTTGGAGAAATCCATTACAATGAAGGTATGTCTTACCTTGTATCCCAGAACCTTGGTCTTAAGGTCCCTTAACATTCCAATAGGTTTAGCAATAGTTCCGTTTGCCATCTTAACCACTATATTTGTGACTTCGAGGTGAGGTTTTCCCATAGATTCCCAACAGTTTTTAGTCACAATGCTCACTCCAGCACCACCATCAAGGATTCCCTTTAGAGTTAATCCCTTGGTAGTAATGGGGAGGGTTGCATTAGATTCGTCACCTTCAAAGTACTGTCCCAACTTGTTAACAGGTATTTCAACGACCGGTATTCATCCAGGTTGGGTTGTAGATCCCAATGCTCCCCTTCATCTTGAAGCGTGTCGGGTCTATCCATATTTGCAAATTGTGGTAGCCCTGCCTTTAGTTCTCCATTGAGAAATGCCCGAAGAGCTAAGAATAGCTCAGGATCTCTATATAATTTGGATATGATCGTGGTTCTGATTTCAGAGAACATGAAATCCATTAGCTTAGACATATTCAACGGTACTTTTCGAGACATCACCCCTTGACTAGGGAT
This sequence comes from Cibotium barometz, assembly GCF_041138505.1. NCBI lineage: Eukaryota > Viridiplantae > Streptophyta > Polypodiopsida > Cyatheales > Cibotiaceae > Cibotium > Cibotium barometz. The sequence goes on from NC_141097.1 coordinate 29,200,003, forward strand.
TGGTGAAGATGGAATCACTTCCTCTTCGATGGGGTCAAGCATTCCCTCACTAAACATTCTTTCAAGCAAAAATGGTGTTTGCCCACTTCCTGATGTCCTATCCTCACTTTCTTCCCGAATGATACTAGGTATAGCTAACCTGTGAGCTGAACTTGCGTAGGAAACACTGTGTCTAGAATTTTGATTTTTCTCAAGTTTGGCTCCAGTTCTCTTTGTGTTTCTTCCACCAAACCCCTTAAGTGTTGCACTTGTTCAATCTTCTCAACTAGGTTTGGGTAAGTTCCAATCTTTTTCTTGAGGGTTTTTGGCCCACGTGGCTTGTCTTGGGGAGTCTCAGTCAGTTTGGGTGGTCGAGAGGACATTAACTGACTTGGTTGTGGAGCCGAGGAAGTTTCCTTCTATTTCCCCTTATTTATGTACTCGCTTGATTCTCCTTCATTGAGCTCCCGAGTGGGTTCCTCCCTTAACGTAGTGGCTTTGGTCCCCATGGTTTCTATTGAATCAGAATCATCTTCAGGATCATTCATATACACGGGGTCGTCTCCTGTCCCTATGTTAGTCTTTGAACTAGGCTTGGAGCTCGTGGCATTAAGCGATCTCTTCCGCCGTGTTTTCTTTTTCTTTGCCTGAGCGATTGATGCAGTATCCCTCTCTTCAAGAATGTAGTTTTGATTTTGAAGCATTGACCGTGTAACTACATTCGCGGGTACAACGGGTGTGGTTCCTCGTGCTTGGTTGGTGACCTCAACCAAATTCAATGGCATAATCTTGGGTGCATTAGGATTATGTGGACATTGAGCGATCAAATGATCTATGCCACAACGATTACATGTAAGTACCGGCATTCTCGATGTGCTCCCTTGATTTGGTTGCATTTGAGTAGCGATCTTCTGTAGCCTATTAGGGCACTCCGCTACACGATGCAGTCCACCACAATCGTAGCATTGAAGAGGTGGTCTCCTCGCCAAGGTATTAAGGTTTTGCCCTCTTGTGGCGAGAGCAGCCGCTTGATATACAGGCTTGACTTGCCCGAAATGATCCTCCATGTAGTACTAGGGAATCATTTCAAACGTATCAATCTCATATGGAGCAGTGGGGTCTATCTCCTCTTCATAATCCCCACACGCACTATGTGACTCACAACCCATCTGGTTTATTGGGGTAATCCTTGGATGTGGAGGTTGTGGTCCTAGCACTGGCGGTGGTAACGCCACAGACTGGACTACATTCGGATTCCTTGAAACTATGTGCTGTGTTGCTCGACATGTTGTGCAAGCATCAGCACGGGTACTTGAGGTGTGTTTGACCAGGCTAGTGGTGCCTGATTTGCCACCTGATTTGCCAACATTCGCTTAAGTACTAGGCAATCTTTAGATTGATGGCCATACTTACCACATGCATTGCGATTCCCGTTGAATTTGACTCTGAATGTGGGACATTCACTCGTGCTATGTGGTCCTAAGCAAACCGAACACCATTGTTGCTCTCTTCTTGGGTACATATGGCTATTTTGAGGAGCTCGATTACCCCTAAAGTATTCTTGGAGAGCCTTAGTAAGGTGGTCCACAGACATTTCGGATATCTTGGGCTCCTTGGCAATAGGTTTTACTGTCATTGGCTCGTGCCCAAATACTTACGAACTAACGGATTTTATCTCCGAAGACACCTTTTTGGATTGCATTGGCAGTGACTGCTTCCCACGTTGTAAGACCTCTAATGACTAGGCCATTGTATATGTCCTCGTGGCGCAATCCTCGGATGAATCTATCGAGCAGTTGGTTATTATTGAAGCGCTCACATCGGGAGTGCAACAAGAATTTAGATGCTTCAATCGACTTATAAAGTCTCTCACTGACTCCCCTTCCTCGCGTTCAGCTTTTTGGAGTTGAGATGATGTTACTCTTTCAAGAACAATCTCTTGAGAGTGGGGTAGTGAGTGCGCTCTTCAACCCTTAAGGTTCGATACCAATCTCCGGCCTTCCCACTCAAGGTTTAGCCTAAGGCTTTACACTTATGCAGCTCATTGTGCTCTTCCAAGGAATCACACACGTGTTCAAAGACTTCAATGTGCTTCCTAACATCCTCGTTACCACCACTGAAGTTTTGAGTGAGCTTAGCCACTTGTACTACCTTGCTTCTAGGTTCTCTCTCAGGCATACCCCGCATGTTTTCCGTAATAGATCGTCCGATCGTCTAAGCAAACGCTGCAAGATCACCTAGGTGAGAAGGCATAGCTGGTGGAGGCACTTTTGGGATGCTTGGCTGATAGGAGTTGGCGTTGGTCTGGGTATGTTGGCAAATGATGTAGGATATGATATGTGGCTAGGCCTAGCTCCTCTTGGATAAGGCGGTCGTGGAGCATACGCCATTGGCATACTAAAAGGCGTAGGAGCTACATGAGCATGAGTAGCGATAGGTACATAGGGTCGATAGGCACTGGCACGCACTGTTGTAGGTACTGTTCCACTAGGTAGCGGTGTCGTACTAACTACAGTGGTAACAGGTGCGCTTTTTGTCATGCTCATCATTGGGGTAGGCATTGTGGATTCCTTAATGGAAAGTTGAGCCAAGGTTGGAAAGCTAAAGTTACTGCTCGTGGGCTCAACCTGCATTGAGACTCCAGGCGAAACAACATACGAAGGGTCTATGGGACTCACCGAGGGAGTTTCCAATTGTGATAGGGTTGGTTGTTTGGCCTTGCCCGTATCCAAAAATCTCATAGGGCCAGTGGAAACTAAGTTCACTCCCCTATTTTGCCTCTCAATTTGGATAATTCTATGAATAATCTCACATATCATTTGTTGTTGCTCCTCTAGATTAGTGGCGCTAGATGTAGATCGTAGGACTTCTAACCAACCTACATGGTATGTGTAACCCGTGTATAGGTCAGTTAGAGTCTCTGTGTGTAGATCATATTCTCAATTTTCATTGAGAAATTTCCCATCCAGACTTGGTGTGCCAAACGGTTCTCTTGAAGTGGACGCAATGTCACTTCTTATGGATTGGCTTCTAGGGACCTCTACTTTAGGAAGAGCATAGGAAGGTGGTAGCTCAGTAGGGCCCTCATTAAACAAAGTGGGTAGAATATCCACATGGACACTCTTTGGGAGGGTAGGGTCTACATAAGATGTGAATGGCGAATCTACTACCCCTCCTTCCTCATTTACTTCGCTTGTCGCATGTTCAGAGCGTGTAGCTCTACTAAAGGTCTCTATTAGACGACTAAACATGCTAGATCCGGGTTGTGGGGCCCAAACTGGCATGTTTTGGCTTGTCTCCTCAGGGTTCTTAGTAGAATGCCCTTCCATGGCTTCTGAGTCAGAGGACGAGTCACTATCCACTATTCGTGGATCTTGGGTTGCACTCCCTTGGGTTCCAGCCGAAGGCCAAGATGCTAACGTGGAGGGATGGTGTGAGCCTGCGTAGACTGAAATGCTTTCTAGTGGCTCAGGCTCTAGCACCCGACCAGAGCGTAGATGCATATGACGTGGGTATCCTACGGGCATTGGTGACTACCCTTGAAGTCCACACAAGTGGTTTCTTAGGTGTTTCACACCCCGTTTTTACTTGTTTTTGTATTGTTTTTAACCCGTTTCTAAACCCCTTACTTATGGTCGAACCTGAACTAGGACGTGTGATAGCTCAAAACGAGCGTATTGTTTAAAGGGTCCTAACGTGCTTTACAGCACCGTGTTCGCTTATCCAGAGCTTCTGTGGTCCTCAAAACAGTCTGTTTCCCTGTGGGGGAAAGGGTGAAGACCTATTTGCTTGTGGAGGAAAGAGCGAAGGCTTTATCCCACATGCTCACTTCACTTCTTGGGGAGTGGGCTACATATAGGACACAACTTCCCATAAGCTCTCACTTGAAAGAAAGCTATGGAGGCTCACTCTCCTATATATATATATCAAAAGACCGAGACCGAGGCCGGGGTCAATTGGGGGTTTTTCTTTTCAAAAAAATTTTCTCCAATTAAAAAATCTTTCCTCTCCACACGTTTGGTTTTTCTTTTCAAAAATTTTTCTCCAATTAAAAAATCTTTCCTCTCCACACGTTTGGTTTTTTCTTTAAAAATAAAATTTATTTTTTTATTTTTTTATTTTTTTTTATTTTTTGAAATTATTATCTTTTTTATTTTTTGAGATAAGTTTTCTATGGTTTCTTTCTAGGGTTCACCCTTGGCCGCGGCGCAGTTCGCACACAGCACAGGTCTGGGAATTCAGAAATCCCCCCCCGCACGCAGAAAACCAGAGAACAGAACGCGCGCTCACACGCGGAGCAGAAAAATACCAAAAGAAACAGATTTGCAGAAGACAAATTGCAGAGACAGATTGCAGAACACGGAAACACTTCAACAATAAACACACAGTCGCCTTTCCTACACGCAGCAGCCCGAGCTGCAAACTGGAGCTTGGTGCAGGGCATCTCCCCGACAGCGGCGCCAAAAATGTGCGCTTTTGCTAGCACAGGTCGTAGCTAGGGACTTGCCGAACACCGTATGCGAGCCACGAATGGCTGCAAGCATACAACCAGGAAAGCAAGCTCAAACAGAATGCAAAAGGTGTGTCACTCACCGCTCAACCGCTGCCTGAAGGATTCCCGTGTCGCAGTGAAGAAGGAGCCGCCGTCGCCGCTCTACCGCCTCTCCGCCGTCGTGCCGCTACACAGTGCTCGATCGCTCTCTCACTCTCTCTCTCTCTCTCACACACACACGCAAGAGAAGGAAACCAAGGAGATAAGGCAAGAGCACTCTTGTATTCACAACACATGAGAATGAGGGTTTTAGGGTTACATTTGACTCTTATAGGCGACTTGGCCGTTCACATATGGGCGCCCATACATGGCCGGCCGATCCTAACCCTTACCCTACTGATATTCAAGGTGCGCCTCTCATTCGTCGGCAATCACCCAATCCCTTTATCCTTAACATATGGTGCCCACAAGCCCGGCCCATGACTCAGAATATTTAAATTAATGACGTAAAACATAGTATGTCTCAATGTCCGTCATAGGTTAACACTGCACCATCTTTTTATTTAAGCGGCTTGCTACATGTGCGAGGTATCTGAGCATTCCACTATGCCATCTGACTTGCCCCAAAAATCTTCTCAACTCTTTCTCATTTGTTGGAGTTGGGGATTTCCGAATCACCTCAACCTTGGCTAGGTCAATTGCTATTCCTTCCTTGGAAATAATGTGGTGGCCTAATAGCATTCCGCTTTGGATAGCAAAGGCACATTTGGCTAGGTTCAGGCTTAATCTGGAGAGTTTGCATTTGGCCAAGCATAGCTGTAGGTGCATCAAATGTTAAGATGTTTTTCCAAACACACTAAAGTCATGAATACCCGCATGAAGGTAGTCAAAAAATCCAAAAAAAACTCCAAAACCATGCGTTGAAATGTGGCCGAAGCATTCTTGAGGCCAAAGGTCATGACGCTTGATGCAAAGGCTCCCCATTTTGAGATGAAAGCTGTTTTCTCCCGATCTTCCAGGGCCATTTGAACTTGATTTTATCCACTAAACCCATCTAGGAATGAGTACATCTCATGGCCTGCCATAGTGCTTCTTGACAACCTTAATAGGGGAAAAGCCAAAACTATCATGATAAAACACATGCTGTTTTTATTAACGAATCTTATTTTTAAAAAAACCATGCAGGACAATGGATTTTTATCCATCTTTGAAAGATTAATGTTTGGTTTGTAAAGGTAAAATGATGAATCAAACACTTGTGCATTTTTGTGAATAGCAAGGGAAAAGGATCTAAGATGGTTGCTGCATTCATCTTTTGATAATCTATATACAGACCCTCAACTTTTGGTTTTTCTTGGGCACAATCAAGATCGAGGACAACCACGTTGCCCAATTGATCGAGGAGATATGAATCCGACTTGTAGAAGCTTATCTATTTCTTCCTTCACCTTTTTGGCATAGTTCAGGTTTATTCGATATTTTTGTTGTGTGCCAGATGGGGATGGCATCTTCCTTTAGATTGATCTGGTGTTGGTAGAAGGTGGGATCAATCCCTTTCATCTCAGTGTAGCTCCAAGCAAACACATCTTTGAAGGAAGTGAGAAACACTTGGACTTCCTCTTAGAACTTAGTGTCTAGCTTGGCACTAACCCGGATCATCTTGGAGTCATTATTAGTTTTGAGGTTCATTTCCATTAATGCATCCTCTTTTACCCTCTTGGAGTGCTTGAGGTCTTTGTCAAAATCCTTTTCAACTGCAATGAGTTGCTATAGGCTCAAAGTAGTGCCTTCCTCAGCCAAAGCCTCATTAAATCTTCTGCTTTATCCAGACTGTGTCCTTCCTTAGTGGGAGTGGACTGATCCTTGGGAACCTTATCCTTGTGTGGAGTGCTTGGCCAATATCTGTCCAACTACATCAACCTCAAACAGGCTGATCAAATTAGCATTCTGCTGGAGATACTCCTCTTCCTCATCGAGGTCTAACCCTTCCAGCATGTTGACTCCTTTGACTATTTTCGGTCAGGCTGGTTTCTCCACCTTCCACCTACTAGTAGCAAAGATCTTTTTCTTCTTTCCATGCCAAATAGTAATCATATCCACATCCCAATCTTGCTTGATCCGTGCTTGGCGAAGCGAGGGTCTGCCCAACAAGCAACATTGGATACGTGCCTTCGATATCCTCCATCTCCGGAGACACCACAACTACTATCCTCCATCTCCGGAGACACCACAACTACTATCTGGAAATTATATCTGGATACTTGCGGATTAATCCAAGTGGATGCACTCGCCCGCAATTGATCCATCATCTTAGCAGTGTGGCTGCAAGGGAGGTGTTTCCTCTCCCTGAGGTTTCAAGTGACCTATTTTCTCCCTAAAACTCGGCACCAATGTGAGTAACTACTCCATCGATGTGTGTATTGGTTGTCGCTTTTAGATCTCTTCCCATAGATCGTACACTTGGTGTTCTACTTCTGTGAGCTTTTTTGGGTAATCCACCCACTTCTGTGCTTTCGCACATTCTTCCGGCCCACTTCTGTGCTTCCGCACATTCTTCTGGCCCACGTATCTCTGCACCTTTCATTGGCCGTTGCATTTTGATTGGCAACAAGGAGACTTTGCCTTCTTCTTTCGGGATCATCTTTGAAAAACTCAGTCGACAAATTGGCCTCTGCCTTTTCGGGTGCTTTTTTTGTAGCGCATCTTTGGCCCGCTGCTCCTCTACCCAAGCAAATACTTCCGTCTGAACTTTCTTCTTCCCCTTCTTATCCGAGGTTGGCTCTTGTACCCCCTCCGAAGGCTTGGGTTACATGGATCTAGTCACCACCACAGTTGATGATCCGGCTACCTGTGTGGTCAGTCGGGGTATTGCTTGCTCATCCAAAGCTTGGATCTCCACCGCATTGACCAGGTGCAGAAGCTTGGGCTCCCTCTATTTCTACTTTGCGCTTTCTCCATATTTCACACTCTGATTTTTGGTGGCCTTGGCCATGGCAATAAAGGCATGTGAGGATAAGCCTTGGGGAACTTCTCTAGGTCGAAAGTTTTCACGTGGGCAGAATTGGGGTCTGTAGTACTGGTCAGGCATGGCCATTGGCTGGGTGGGTTGGATTGCAACAACAACCACCATGTGGGAGGTTGGAGTATTGGTTATGCGGAGGGGCTCTCCTGCCATTATACCCGCAGGCTTCAGTAATATGTGTGGCCATCCTACAGATGGCATCCCAGAGTTCATTCAAGCCGCATTCATTGGCTCCATGTCCATAATTACAACACTTACACACCAAATGTCTAAGTGGATGATAGGAGTGGGCTTCGCACCTTCACTGGGATAACTGAGCCTGTCTTTCATTGAAATCATCCTCTTTGTTCTGAAGATCCGGATAGAATTTCTTGGACTTCCTTTTACTCTAGGACTTTTCCTTGCTTTTTCCAAGTCCTTCCAGCACCCGCTTTGCGTCTGCTCCCCATGGTGATGGTAGTTAGGTCAGCACCAGAAACACGGAGCGTTTAAGTTGCTTGCTGAGGCCCTTCATAATGTAAGAATTGAGAATTTCCTCTGCAGGTTGATTAGCTGCATCTAGCATGATGCGAATAAGTTTCTGGAACTTTGTAACATAATCTTCCACTATCATTCTCCTCTGGTTCATTCTGCACAGCTTCTCCAGCACATGCACGGATGTCTTGTCCTCTTTGAAGTGTTGAAGGAATGCATCTTGGATGGCATCATAAGTGGGAAAATGGGAGTACTCATACTAAGCAACCCAAAGAGCGGCACACTTCTAGAGTGTGGGAACAAAGGCAGCCTTTTTGAGGTGCTGGTCAACCGGGCCAGGTACATTGACACGCCAAGCGGTGTCAAACATCAGGATGTGAGCATCTACATCATCTGAGGATTTCTCAAAAAATTTGGCATGCTTTATGTTAACAGCTGGTCGCTACATCATATTGTAGTAACACAGGGGGCGAGGCTGCGGGGGTGGTGGTGGAGGTAGTAACACAGGGGACGAGGCTGCGGGGGTGGTGGTGGTGGAGGTAGTATGAACAGTGGTGGTGGTGGAGGTAGTATGAACAGTGGTGTAGAGGTGAGTGGTTCTTCTTCTAAGTGGGATGCAGATTGTTCTAGTTTAGATATAGTGGGTTGGTCTTCAGGGTTGGCGAACAAGAATTGCTGAGCTTGGTTGCACTCCAAGTAGCGCCTTTCACGTGCTGACTTGAGGGACAACTTTGAAAACAAGGGGAGGAGATTCAAACACAACGGCAATGAGGTAGCAAGCGAAATGGCAACAACAAAAAACATCGTGGTCGCCAAATTTTTGATGGGGAAATATGACCGCTTATTCCCTCATGCAACCTACTGAGAATCATTGGTTATGCACGCAGCATACATCAGACAAATATGGATCTAACACACACAGAGACAAACACAGCACACACAGATCACTGAAAACTACTGGACTGACTGCTTAATAAATAGTGCAAGAGCACGATAACTTAATAAATAACTCTTATGACCATAACATATGAAGCGTAAATGAATACATAAAGATATAATAGGAAGACGAATGTACGAGAGAGAGAGAGAGAGAGAGAGAGAGAGAGAGAGAGAGAGAGAGAACAAAAAGAATGGTCTTGCTTATATCAACCCAAAAAGGAAAATAATACAATTGATAGCCAGCCTTTACAATGCTTAAGATCCATTCTTTTATACTGCCTTCTTACAGTCTTTGTCAGTACTATGATAAGATGTGCTAGCTGGGTATTAAGGAAGCATCGTTTCCTACAATAAAGTAGGTGGGCCCCCTGATAGTTGGCGATGCTGACATGCAGCTGTCCAGCTAGCTGCGGTGCTAGCCCATAGCTCAAGCTAACCTATGGCTAACAATGATATGTTGCCAAGAGTTTACAAGTTATGTGACAACCACTTTAGTTCACTAGGCTTGTGGAATAATTATAGCGCTAGCTCATGTAGTTGAGTTCACACTATGGAATTACCTTGTATGTTTATAGTACATACTCTTATCTTTATGTTATAATTGTAGAGAAGAGAAGAGAATAGAAGAAAATTCAACCATCCATCTCTCTTGTATGCTTGTCTACTCTTGTATGTGTGTTTTTCTTACAAAGAGCTTAAGCACTCTCTCCTCCACATTCACTACAAGACACTGCTGCCATACACGCGTTCAATACACGCGATAAGTTACGAGCGTGTGTATGGTCGCGCATGTATATGAGTAGCATCGGGCGCGTGTATATTGGCATCTAAATTCGTGTATATATTGGTTTCAGAAACGCGCATGTATATGAGTAGTATCGGGCGCGTGTATATTGGCATCTAAATTCGTGTATATACTGGTTTCAGAAACGCGCATGTATATGAGTAGTATTGGGCGCGTGTATATTGGCATCTAAATTCGTGTATATACTGGTTTCAGAAACGCGTCTACCAGTGCGTGTATATTGGCATCTAAATTTTCGTGTATACTGGTTTCAGAAACGCGTGTATCAGTGCGTGTATATACACGCATTATTACACGTGAGAACTTTATTAAGAAAAACTCCATTCCTTTACAAAATTTAAAACCATTTTCTTTAAACCATCTCATAGTACATTACAGTATATATCATTACACAATCCCACTACATGCATTTACAACAATGAAATATATTCAAAAATAAATCATGAGATGATAATTAAAAGACAACATATTCAGAAACGCGTGTATCAGTGCGTGTATATACACGCATTATTACACGTGAGAACTTTATTAAGAAAAACTCCATTCCTTTACAAAATTTAAAACCATTTTCTTTAAACCATCTCATAGTACATTACAGTATATATCATTACACAATCCCACTACATGCATTTACAACAATGAAATATATTCAAAAATAAATCATGAGATGATAATTAAAAGACAACATATACAATAGAAATGTCATCAATTTAGAACGATACAGTGATGGATTGGTTAGGGTTCGATCTCATCTTCAATAAGATCCATCCTTACCAAACGATCAACATCAATATCCATTTGATCAATTTGTAAGGCTACGATTAAATTTATTCCACTATCGATATTCTGTCCATTGATAATGGTATCGATGCCCTGATCATCCTCATCAACATCACCATCATCCTCAATGGTAGGGTCATCCTCATGATCATGAGAAATGGCACGCTCATCCTCATTATCATGATCATCTCTTAGTTCTTGCAGATCATCGATCACAACATCTTCATTGGCATGTTCGACATCATCTTAATTGCGGCTTGTTATATCCTCCATATGCTCCATATCAATGAATGTATTATACATCACTTTGGAACGTGGTGCAATAGGGATGACGTACCACTATTTAATGTCATGCACCATTGGCAGATAGATAACCTACTCAAATACACATACTACAGTAATTAATTAGCATATCAAAAGTCAAGGGGTACGCGAGCTTAGATATATATGTACATGAAACACATTAGTAAAAAAATGCATACCTGCTCACATTGTTGTGGCAATATGAGCCTATCTTTCTTTGTTTGCCAAAACTTTGTAGAGTCAATAGTTACATAGCCACTTGCATGGCGTTTTATCGTTGCATTAGGCCCTTTTTCCACCACGTTCATTTACCATTTGACATCGAAAACATACACAAAGAAGCGACGAAAGTCAAGCCTAAATATGTCTTGGATTGTGCCACAATAATCATCCATTAGCTCCCCTCAAAGCTACCAATGACACCACAATCTTGTGTATTCCTCTTTTCATCAATTCTTTGTGTTCGAAAATGCTTGCCTTCACACCATATAGCATTGAACATAGTGCACTCGACCAAAATAGAAGTAATATTTGTGTAAGCAATGTGAATAAGTATTAAAAGCAAATCACTTACAACTAATGCAAAACATTCTATGTACCTTTAACATGCATCCTCGTGCATACTCCCATTCTTCCGCCGTGATATGTAGTCCCTCGCCGCTCTCTGCTTTCTCCATTTCCTCATGCAACATGGATATCATTCGGAAGTGTTGCTAGATGCTTAGGGTATGCCTTATGAGAGCCATGTTGCCTCCGAAAGAGAGCTCTTTCTGCTTGCCTTTTTGTCTTTACATCCTCATATCTTGTAACCCATCTGCTCATCACATCACTATTAAGGATGCAAGTGAAATTGAGATCATCAATCAATGTTCTGTCAATTACTTTACTCTATCCTTTTCCTTGAGCACAATAGAGGTCATCCTCAAGTCCTCTTCATTGCTCCATAGTCACGGCAAAGAGCTGTCCACCTGACCAAGAAATTCTGAAATATATACATACAAGAGACTCTTGTATCAACCAACCCTCGGCCATGGTTCCTTCAGGCCTTGCACTTTGCCTCACAAAGTCTTTTAGTAGATAGTATGAACTGCGCACATAAGAGCACATGTATGTATGGTTTATGGCATTACAAAATTTAATTTCAACGTACAAGACTTGGTGGAAAACACTTACTTGGAGCATCTTGTGCCAATCATGGGACTTCAACCCATATAGTTGCTCAACGCCTCTTTTCTTAGTGGGTATAAAGGCTCCCTTCAATGATCTCATGCATCCAGTGGGAGTATGCAAAGTGGTGATGGCCTGCTTTACCTGCTTCTCCTCTTTCTTTGATATAATCCATGGTGCAGGCGGAAGACGAACGTGTCCACCCTCCTCTCGTGGGCCAAGCTTGACGCATACGTCCTGCGACCCGCAAGTCCTCCCGTACGCTAACATTGTCACGTTTACCAATAACATGTTCCCAAATACCAGATCCCACATTCTTGAAGATGTGCATGGGATCAAGAAGATGGTTGATCTTAAGATGGGTCCAATATGGTAGCCGAAAAAAAATGGAGTACCTACACAAGGGATTGCTCTATGTGATCTTTAATCCAATTAGAGACTACACAAAACAAGATTGAAAAACATTACTGTACATGTTCATGCCATCTGGAGGAAGAACATTTGTAGACTCCCAAATACGCTTCCAATCTTTTGCACGAAGTGTTTATGGAGGAATGTTACTCTTACTAGCAACATATTTAGGATAATCTGACGGGAGAAATCGGCCCCATCACCCATTGTTCCACATTGCATGTATCCCTAGTGATTTATAACACCAAATCCCTCAAGCCATAGAGGCTATCCACTAGCTCCATTGTAACTATGGGAAACGTTTGGTGCCATGTATCAACAATCTACCAATATTGACTCCCCAAGAAAAGTCAAAGAAAGAATCAAAGAGAGTAGTAAAGTTGGAGAAATCTATAGGGCACACATTTTTCTCATTACCTATGCACGTTACTTGCATACTTCACTATGGGCATCACCTTTTTTTTAAACATCTCATGCACCTCATGGCATGCATGGACACATGCACTAGAACTAGGCTTGTCAATGTGATGGCAACAATTGGTCTAGGTACATTCTAGATGGGGGACCATGGCAAAAAAAACGTAGCCCATGGTAGTACGACCCACATCATTTGGATAACCATCAACCTTGCAAGTGCCTCTAAAGTGCTTCTCAAGGAATACCACCTCTACTTCTTTGACTCTAATTTAACACACACAACCTCGCCCTATTCGATGTATTCACCATAAACTCTCCAGGCATCAAACTATGAGTTTGGGGCCTAATATTATGTCACACCAAGAAGATCTGGAGAACTATACAGCACTATCTACCCATGCAAATATGGAGAACTATAGAGCACTATCTACCCATGCAAATCTGGAGAACTATAGAGCACTATCTACCCATGCAAATCAATCCATGGTGGTCTTGGCACCCATTCTACCACACTCACAGGATGTGGGCCGCTTTAACCAACTACCTGCCTTTTAAGGCCCCAAGCCATTTCCATAACAGAAGGAGGCCTTGTATGACCAACTTCTACATGATGCCTTAACAACTTGCCTACCACAAGGGCTACCCAAATCTTATCACCAACATGCTCTATATATTCAACTGTACATTGTTCCACAAGTCTACCATTTAACCTTACTTGCCTACCACTAGGGCTACCCAAATCTTATCACCAACATGCTTTATATTCAATTGCACATTGTTCCACAAGTCTACCATTTAACGTTACATGCCAACTTCATGCATCCACACCTTTCCATCCTGATTGGAGCTTCACCACCCACCGACCACTTGGGTGATGCAAGGAAGTGGCCAACATTAGGAAGGGGGTATGTTGACCACTCCATAGGTTATCATGGTTTCAACCACCTGACCTACCATAATGGGCTTTGCTATCTTCCCTACTTGAATGGGCACATATCTTTTGTAAGATGGCATTGGAACATATACAACATCCTTATTCATGAGCTTAATGTCAAATAGGGAAAGTTTAAGGACTTCATGTACATACTTTCTCAAGACTAGTAATAGTGGGTGCACATCATTTTTAAGTTTGGCCGACCAAGTGTAAAAATTAGTCACTTGTATATAAGTCATTTTCGACATTGGGCATACGGGAAAAACTAGTGAGGTTCAAGAGAAAACATAGAGTTAGCATAATGATTTTTATGTGCTTTCTTAAAGAGATTATTAAGGTCTGATAGGTGAATATTTTCATGAACTTTGAGGTTTAAAACAAGTGCAAAAAACCTCTGAATATTTAGAAATTAAAGGTATCTAAATTGGGTTAAAGCTAGGGGAGATAGTTTCAAGATTGTAAATTCATAGATTTCAGATTTGAAACAACCTCTGAAAATTATGCATGCTATCATATGAAGAATATGGCTCTCCACTTTGGCTGAAAGTACTCAAACGTGCTCGAGATGTTCCTCTTGAGTCTCGGGTTATCCCAAGCTAACCACACAGCCCCAAGAAGTAGCCCAACAACTGTAGTTATGATAATCGGGACATATCTCTTTTGATATACCATTAGGGAGGACAAGTGTTCCTCAAAACACCCAACAACAAGCACACATGGTGCAAGCAAGAGTCCCACCTTCTCAAGGAACTCATTATAGAAGATTCATCATCATGGAACCAAGTTCCAATTCTTCTCCATTTTGGACAAGGAACAGAGAACATGGGGAAGGGTAAAGAGACAATATCTAGGAATGCCTCAAACCAAAGGGACCCACAAGGCATTCACATAATGTGTCCTCGGCGACATCAAGCTTGTAGCCTTAAAGCTACAAGCTGGCAAAAACTATAATAATTATAACTCCATAGGGAAAGAGACCTTACACCATGAAATAGAGGGTTGCATTCATTCACTCCCTTATGTTCCACACCACATGAATACACATAAGACATGCTTAGGATGGCGTTTGAAATGTAAAGGGAGGTTTTGGTAGATATAATACCCAGAGGCTTAGAGTTGAGAAAAACCAAGATAATCCATATCTCGAGGATGTAATACTTCATGTTATTTCCACTTTGATTTCTCTACCATCCACCTTGGCCTCTCTGGCTCCTACTGACTCTAGATTGGCATCTTCCAAGTTGTGTGTGCATTAGATTCCTATTGTTGTGTTGGACCACATAAGTGACGTATCCACTTGTGTGTGCATTAGATTCCTATTGTTGTGTTGACCATGATATATATTTCCAAAATGATGCACATAATCCTCTAGATTAAAAACCTGCCTCTATCTTTACCTATGTCTGTGTATAAGACCTGCTCCTATTGCGTATTTTCAGAAGAGTTGATGTCCCAAGTTATGTCTCCTTGGTGATGAGAAGGGATATAAGATCATCAAAATTCAAAAGTTTTCCTAAGTTTGGATAGATGTCCAAAATTGATCATTCTCTTTACCAATCCCATTCCATCAATGCGAGAAACACCAACAAATTGCCAGCATCAAAACTAGAGCTTTAAATTGTTGATACTCATTGTATTCCTCTGCACATTATGTAGCTCTTAATTTAATTACATCTTTCTTGCATTGGTACTTGTGTTGTACAACCTAACTATCCCATGTACCCTTAGGTGTTGTTGAATCCTATATTTGATCGATTCTAACATTTAACATGTTAAGAAATAATCTCTTGCCTAGAAATTAACTGTAGAGATTTTCTTCCAAATTAAATAAAAAGAGATGGACTTACCCTTACCCTTACCCATGTGTACCACTTCCTTTGCTTCCCTCTTATGTTTTTTTTTACCTTTGAGATCTTTACACAAACTAGCATTTTGATACCATGAGAAGAACCATGAGAAGAATGCAGGGGAGGGAGTGCTTGAGATCCTTAAAAGCACAAATTTACGCTTTGATACCACAAGAAGAATCACTACAAAAGGGATCGGGCTCATACCCGCGCTCCTAGCTGCGGAAAATGACTTGTGGAAAAAAAGTAACGGGCCCCTGTATATCAGCGCATGTATCATCGCGGCCAGAGACATGCGCGTAAAAGCGCGTGTATAGAAGCAGTCAGACGCGCTCATACGAGGGCGTATACATGCGTTTTGTCAGTTTAGTTATGATTAGACGCGCTGATATGAGGGCGTATACACGTGTTTTGTCACTTTAGTTACGCTTATACACGCGCATTTCACATAGTATCCGCGTATATACATGCGGTTTTTACAGAGTTGACGCATCTATACACGCGAACAGAGAGCAAAAAAAAAATCTAGAGAGTGCTATTTGGACCTGAATGCTGTTCCAGCATTCCAGCACCCAATAGCACTCTCTGGATTTTTTTTGGGTGCATTGCACCATCCACGAGGAAGATTTAGTGCATTTTCATTACACGATTCAAGAACGACATGAATACATACATTGTCAATACACGATTCAAGACAGACATGAATGCAATACTATCAATTCACGATTCAATATTACTATCAAAATTTTATGTGTACACATATATACAAGGGAGTCCATATGTCGAAGTAGCCCATGGCTTCAGTTACAAAAATACATATACAACCACATCCTCAATATGGAATGTGATACTATAAGTCTGAGTACCACTCAGACCACCCAGATGATGACCCGTTGCTCTCTCTATGATCAGATGAGCTTACATCAGTATACATGTCCGATGAGTAGTGCTCACGTCCAGCAGGAGCAGTGGCGGGCGGGTGGATCATCAGTGGTGGCAGGATCATCAGTGGTGGCAGGATCATCAGTAGGTGCAGCAGCAACTTGTGCCTGTTCAAGTAATATATAGTATATAAGTATATATATATGTAATTCAATAAACCAAAATCATTCGTTTAGAGTTTTCAAGTACCTGTCAATTGTATGGTCTCATGGCCATCTCAAACTACGCGTCCGTAATACGTCCCTCGGCTCTGAAGAGGGCCCACGTGTCACGTCTGCTATGCCGGCGAGCATACCCAATATCGTGGGCTGTGGGCTTTCTCCCCATAACCCGTCGCTGTATCATAATCAACACAATTTGTAAGATTAAAACAATCATAGAATCAATGAATTAAGTAAACAATCAAATAAAGTGGCAAGATACTTATTACGAACTCTACCTCCCATGACTCGACGCCGCCATATCCGAAATGCGAAGATCTAATGGTCTCCATCTGGATCCGTCATGCCTCGACATACTGCCTGCTCTTCACGCCACCCTCTGCTCGTTTCTTTGCCTCCTTCCACTCGCATTTGTGCGCAGTGGTGGCAGGTTTCTCGGCAGGATAGCCACCCGTAGCTACATTTAGCCCATCATCGTACGCGAGTTTCTTAAGGTGAGATCTTTTATTACTTAAGATCTCCCTTTCGCGTCCTTCCCCATACATCCGAGAATGTCGCATGTGGGGGATTGGGGTACCGACTATGTACATCATCTATCACCTCCCCAACTATTCGGCTATTTTGATCTTTAAATCTAATAAAATAATTTATGTACAAGTTTGAAACTACCCCATGCATGTACTCCATTACCTCTTTCCCCCTCGCATCCATCACTACCCCGCCCCTATCCGTCACATCATAGCAGATCACTCCCTCCACCTCTCTCACCTCCTCCTCATCCTCACTGTCTCCTCTAACTCTTCTCCCTCTATCTCCTCTCTCACCGCGTGTCCTACTACCTCCCCCACCAAAGCACCTGCCGCATCCTCCACTCCCACTCTTCCTACTGCGGCGTTTGCTCTCCTCTGTACTACGGGTGGAGTCACGACTGGGGGATTGTCTACGTGACTGTGGCTGTGAGAGGGAGTACGTGATGGTGGCTGTGAGCCCTGACATGACGGTGCCTGGGAGGGTGTGCTTGAGTGTGTCTGGGACGGGGTATGTCTCCTCGGTGGGCGTGGAAGAGGAGAAGCTGCATGCCGTCTCGTCGAACTCGCAGGCATAGAGATGGCAGTGGAGTGACATGGATACTCGGGGGCGGGGTATAGATACCAGCAGGCAATCCAGGAGGGGGATGGGCATACATGTACTCTGTAAGCTCAACTGGACCAGGATGGCACCCAAAATGATTTAGCATCTCCATCATCCAAGTGCCCTATGCAAATGGATCTGATGAAGAACTTGGATCCATGAAGAATCTGCAAAAATAAAAGTATATACATGATTTTATCAAAGCACAAATGCAAGCTAGCACATATGATTTTGTGAAGGCAAGCCATATGCAGATGGGATCATCTCTCTGAAGAACCTCGATCGCAAGCATGGGTGAAACACAATCGCGTGTAAAAACCCGTCCAAAAATGCATGTATATGCACGTGAACAGTCTGTGCAAACAGGGTACATGCAGACATACACGCGTTCCTACACGCGGCCTGCGTAATTTTTTTTTCGAAAACGACCGACCAGCGACAAATCTTTCTTATAAAAAAAGCCTAGACTGTCACAATTGTTCACAAAAGTACTACCAGAGAAGGACAGAGACAATCGCATAAGGAAAAGAGACAATCACATAAACAAATGGAAGGAAAGAGACAGGACAAAGGACAAACTGACTCACCTCTGAAAAAGTGAGTCTTCTTTTTGGATGGTTTCCTTCACCCATGTCTGCTCCTTGCACCCATGTGTGCTCCTTGCACTTGGCTTTAGTGCTCTGTTGGAAGAGGCAGCGATGAAGGAGAGGAAAGCTGAGTTTGAAAATGGTTTTTTAGAGAAGGCGGCGGGTTATTTTAGATATAGACAGGTGGTCACGTGTAGGAGCGCGTGTATTTTTGCATGTATAATAAAACAGCCGAGTTTATACACGCAATTTTAAGGATGTAGTTGCATTTATACACACGATTTTAAGGATGTAGCTGCATTTATACACGCGATTTTAAGGATGTAGACGGGCTGATACACGCTATTTAAAACAGTGAGATGTGCTGATACACGCGATTTTTAGGTTGTAGACGCGCTTATACACGCGATTTAAAAGAGTGAAACTTTTTATACTTTCATTAAAAACTGATTATGATTATGTGTTTGCTCTTTTGTACCATAGGATGTCATCAACCTCCTCAAGCAGTTCTGGTGAGGATGAGACAATGCGTTATCGTAATTGCGATGTGTGCTTGGGACAAAGGATCAAGTGTATGTGTAATCGATGTCAAGGATGCATTGTACGAGCGCGTCGAATTACCTTGAATCACATCTCCATGTATGGAGAATGGAATCAAACAGGTTTAGAGGTGAGTAGATGTAAATTGATAGTATTCAAATGACTCATCGACTTAAAAGCAGTGTTGATGTGGACAATGCATGACTTTCCAGGATACAGCGATTGTTGATGTGGACAATGCATGACTTTCCAGGATACAGCGATTGTTCTGGTAAGAATTCTAATTACCTCCCTACTCTAATACTATTGGCTATATTAAGTATAACTATTGACTTTATTATTTTAACTTTTATTTATATTTTAACAGGTTTGAAAACATCGGGTAAACATGCATGTCCTGTTTGTGGCCCTTCGTTACATGAGTATGCTGACGGTTTGTGTAAGACCATATTCGATAATGTGTGTGTGTGATGTGTAGGTGGTTGTGTTTTATGTGTGTTCATGTGTAGGTGCACATGGGCGTGGGAGAAGTCAATATTAGGTAATTTGGGAGAAATCTCACATTTTGGGAATCAATTACTCCATATAGTTTTGGACATATCTTAAACATACTAACTCCAAATTTGTCAGAGATCATAGATTTAGATTCTACTCTTCAAGATCTTTCCGCTGATATGTCACATGAGGGGGTTCTGACAAACTTTTGGACAAGTTCACCATGCTCCCATTTTTCAAATGGGAATGGGATTTTTCCCAAATTATCTAATATGGTGTTGGAGTATGTATGTGTTATATGCACATATAAGCCTTTGTGTGTTTTTACCTTTTTGTTGTTTTTAGTTTTGTTTTAAGTTTCAAGTTTTTAACCATTCTCGAATATATGTGTATGTACAATTAATAGGAAGTGCAACATTATACATATATACAACAAGGTTTAAGGTTTTGGCTTACCTTCTGGTCTCATTGAGTGAAGGTAGAGAATCACTTGCCAATCTAAAAGCCTTGGCACGTCAGCTCTACTTTGTTCATGCACTTGATTCAGTATGCTTGAGCTAGGGTCCAACAAGGCCCACACCTGAATCTCTTCAGCTTTGGAGATTAGGGTGCGGTCCACGAGGTTTTTTTGGACACAAATGGAAGGGTGCAATCCACAAGGTTTTTGGGACCTAATGAAAAGGTTTCATCATAGAAGCCTTGAGTGTCTTGACAGTAATCTAACTGGTCTTGAGGTGTGGGCAACAATATGTTACTTGATGACCCCACTTGGTAGATCTTTGCTTATCACAAGTAGACTTCTCGCTAAATCGTGGCTACTAGGTCTTTGCTTAGGCATCATACTTTCCTTAGCTCTCCTAGCCATGGTAGGTGACTCTCTTTAACTTTGGAGTTTAGGGTGCGGTCTACAAGGTTTTTGGGACCCAAATAGAAGGGTTTCATCATAGAAGCCTCAGTGTCTTGACAGTGATCTAACTAGGCTTGTGTGGGTAAAAATATGTTTTCTTAGTTCTCCCACTTGGTAGATATTCGCTCTCATGCGGGTAGCCTTTCTAACTGAATTGTGGATGCCAGGTCTTTGTTTAGGCATCATAATTTCCTTAGCTAGTCATGGTACTCTTGGGTTCCCACTCCTTCTTGGTGACCTCCTTGAGAAGGGTTATTGAGGAGGGTTGGGAAATGGTCTTTGTCTTCATTATTCTTGATAAGGTTTTAGATCTCCATAATGGTTTGAGGGGGTGGTTGACACAGGAAGGAAAGAGGGTTAAGGCAAGAGGATTGTTGAGTGGTGGATGAGAGCACCTCTAACCTATCAACATCCCAATCCTCATCCTCCACTTACATCCCAATCCTCATCCTCCACTTACATGCCACCATCACCTCAGGTAACCCTTAATACTCTCCAGGGTTACCTCATCCTCCACTTACATCCCAATCCTCATCCTCCACTTACATGCCACCATCACCTCATGTAACCCTTAATACTCTCCAACCTTGAGAAGGAGGGTTGAGTGGTGGTCTTTTTCTTTTATCATCGGTAAGGTTTTAGATTTCCACAATGGTTTGAGGGGGTGGTTGACATAGTGAGGCAAGAGGGTTAAGGCAAGGGGTTATTGAGTGTTAAGGGTTACTTGAGGTGATGGTGGCATGCAAGTGGAGGATGAGGCTTGGGATGTTGAAGGTTAGAGTTTCCCTCATCCACCAAGAGTATGTTGGTCATCCTCTAGGGAAGCTCAAGTGTTGTAGTTCTTTTATGCTTACACAATCAGTGGGGTTGCAATCCATCCCCAAGGATGCTACTCTCTTTCATTGTACCTACAGGGGTCACATTAAAATGTAGGTTTAGTTCCAATATAAAAACAACTTCAAAACAACCATTGATGGCCATGGATTGGGAATTATTTACTGCAACCATGGTAGGTGCGGATGTTGTGTTAAGAGTGGCCTAATGAGTTCCAAGTCTCCTAAGATAAAGCATTGTGGCATGTTAACCAATGTGGGCCATACATCTAAGTGGTTTTTTTGGGGGAACTCTAACTTAAGGCAATCTAGTTCCACTCATGGTTCTTTTTAAAATGCATCAAGAATGAAGATGGATGTGCTTTTAGCATCATCTAATCGTGCAAACCTTGGCCCAAGCTTCTATGGAAGGGTGTCCATGGCTGCAAGAATGTGAATCCAATCCTCAGAGTTGGAAGGCTCCAAGAAGGTGTTGGAATTAGGGTTGCAGGAATGCACACACAACTTCAAGAAGATGAGGAAGCTTGAGCACAACACAGTAGTGTATTATGAGTGCCAAAAATGAAAGATAACAAGCCCTAGAAGATAATGGGCGTATATACAATGCACGGGGGAAAAAACCTCCTAGTGAGGGAAAAAGTGCCCCGGCGGTCCTAAGTGTGTTCACACACATCACTACTATAATATGATAACAAATCCCCCCTGGAGTGATGTGGTGAACAAGAGCTAGCACTCATGTATAGGGAAGTGTCTAGCTATGTGGATGAATCCACAAAAGGGAGTAAGCCCAAAGCTTTGCGAAAAGCTTCGAACTTCTCACGAGGCAGAGCCTTTGTGAAAAGGTCTGCAAGGTTATCCTGTGTTGGCACATAAGCCAAACTGATCTCTCCTGCAGAGAGTCTCTCCCTGACATAATGGTAGTGCACCTCAATGTGCTTCGTACGAGCATGGAACACTGGGTTCCGCGCAACTGCCAATGCGCTCTGACTGTCAGTGAAGATGGTGGTGGCAGATGGCTGCCCAACACCCAAATCAGCCATAAGGCGTCTGAGCCACACACACTCAACCGTAGCTGTGAAAGCTGCCCTGTACTCAGCTTCACAACTAGAAGTGGCCACAGTAGGCTGCTTCTTGCTCAACCATGATATGCATGAGCTTCCAAGCATGAAGCAAAAACCACTCGTGGACACGCGTGTGTCATAACAACCAGCCCAGTCAGAATCTGAAAAAGCATGTAAATCTGGCGGCAATGATCCCCCCTTGGGATAAAACAACCCAAGATGCCGAGTACCACTCAAATAGCGAAAGATACGTTTCACTGCCTGCCAATGCTTAATGCCTGGGCTATGCATAAATCTGCTCACCTGTGAGACTGCAAACTGAATGTCTGGCCTCGTAATGCATACATAAATGAGGCAACCAACAGCTGTCTGATAGAGTGTGACATCAAAGTGATCTCCAGCATCATGAAGACTCAACTTCAAACCTGTCTCCATTGGAGTAGCAATAGGCTTGCAGTCTTCAAGGCCAAATCTCCGCAACAATGTTTCAATATACTTTGTCTGACACAAAGCAATACCTCCATCACACTGCTTAAATTGTATCCCCAAATAATAATGCAAATGCCCCAAATCTGACATCTCAAAAGAGGCATTCAAATCAGCCTTAAAATCAGCAATATGACTCTCATTTGGTCCTGTGAGCAGCATGTCATCGACATAGAGAGCAATGATTAGATGTACACCATCCACACGTTTAGCATACAAAGTGCTTTCTGTTGGACTATTCTGAAACCCATGTGCAGTCAAATATGCATGTATTTTTTCATACCAAGCTCGTGGAGCTTGCTTTAAACCATATAAAGCCTTTTTTAACCTGCACACTTTGTTTTCCTGCCCTCTTTGAACAAAACCACGAGGCTGCGATACATACACCTCCTCATGCAAATCTCCATTTAAGAACGCAGTCTTTATGTCCAGCTGATGTACATTCCAACCATTATGAGCTGCTAATGCACAGATGCTACGAACAGTGGTCATACGACATGTGGGAGCAAAAGTCTCATCAAAATCAATGCCCTTTTCTTGAGCATAACCTTTTGCAACAAGCCTAGCCTTATGGCGATCCACTGTGCCATCAGGCTTACGCTTCAATTTGTATACCCACTTAGTGCCAATGGCCTTCTTGCCAGGGGGCAAGTCACATAAAGACCATGTACTATTCTTCATAATAGCATCGTATTCTGCTTGCATAGCAGCCATCCAATTTTCTGAACTTTGTGCCTCATCAAATGAAACAGGCTCACTTTCATCGCACATACTAGAAACAGCCAATGCATAACAATCTGACGCATAAGAGGCACCATGAGAGCCAGAACGAGTGCGACTAGACAAAGGGGCATCCAACTTGCTGTCACGCAAAGTCTGCACCAGCCATCTAGGCATGTTCCTAGAGCCCTCAATCTCTTGTCTCTCATCCTCAAGTGCATCATGCACATCTGCATCAGATATAGGCTGATCTGTGCCATCATTTAAAACCTGCATAGGCTGAAAAACTGCCTCATGAGGTATTGCACTTGACTGTGCACCACTGAAAAGAGGCAACAATGTATCATAGACATCACGTGAGCTGATATCTGTCTCCTTAGTACATGAAACCAAGGGCTGAACTGCATCTTCCACAAATACAACATCACGGCTAACCAAAATGCGCTTTGTCTGTGGATGATACAAACGATAGCCTTTGCTCTCAGCACTATATCCAACAAAAATACATTTGACAGCTTTGTCATCCAATTTTCTGCGATGTTGCACAGGCACTAATGCATATGCCAGGCAACCAAAAACACGTAAATGGCCAACAGATGGCTTGCGGCCATGCCAAGCCTCATATGGAGTGACAACCTGTAATGCTTTGGTGGGACACCTGTTTAGTACATAAGTGGCACACATGACAGCCTCAAGCCAAAAACCATGTGGTAGACTTTGACTCTTAACCATACATCTTGCCATTTCCATGAGAGACCTGTTTTTTCTCTCAGCCACACCATTTTGCTGTGGTGTATACGGCACTGTACATTGGTGTTTTATCCCACGCTCAGCCAGAAATGCATTAAATTCTGAAGACATATACTCCCCCCCTCGATCTGAACGGAGGGTGCCCATCTTACTTTCTGACACATTTTCAGCCATAACCAAAAACTGTTTGAAGCACAAAAACACTTCGGACTTTGCCTTCAAAGGATATACCCATGCATGCCTGGTAAAATCATCAATGAAAGTCACGAAGTAAAGGTAGTTTCCAAATGATGGAGTTTGCATGGGACCACAAACATCACTGTGAACAAGCTGCAATCTGCGTTCAGCTCTCACTGATCCATCTTTGGGAAAGGAAGCACGCTGCATTTTACCCAATATGCAGCCCTCACAAACATGCTTGACAGGTGCCTCAAGCTTAGGCAAAGAAGACACCATTTCAGATTTCTGCAGGCGCAGCAAACTTGCAAAATTCAGATGACCAAAACGTGCATGCCACAGTTTTGCATTTGAAATAGCCTGCGTATCCATAATAGCACATGCTGAATCCTCTACACATTTGCCATCCATATTGAGCTTATACAGCCCTCGACATAGTGAACCAGATGCTACAATGATGTCACCACAAGAGAGATCATGAACAGTACATCTGTCATCCACAAATTTTACAACCAAACCTGTTTTGGCAAATGCGGAGACTGACAGCAGATTCTTTTTGATCCCTGGCACATACAATGCATCAAAAAGTGTAAAGGTGTTGCCATTTGCAACATTCAGCACAATCTGTCCAACTCCTTTAACGGGATAAGAGGAGTTATTGGCACAAGTGACAGTATTCCCTGTGGGAGCAGACTCAAGGAAAGTGAATAAACTGCGCTGCGAGGTGATATGCTTAGTGGCACCACTGTCAAAGTACCATACATCTGAATCTACTGCAGACATACATGTGTCATGCAAAGATGGGTCATAACTGCACTGCGCATTGAATGCCCATTCTGTATCTAGCACAACATTAGCAGATTCATTGTTAGAAGGAGAGGCATCTGCAACAGCCATACCAGCCTCTTTCTTCTTAGCCTCTTTCGCAGCCAGCTTAGGACACGCTTTGATGACATGATCATTTCCCTTACAGTACTTGCAAAATGTTTTCTGTTTGTCACCCTTCTTCTCATCTTTGTCTTCCTTCTTTGGTTGCGCAGCATTTGCAGATTTCTGCTTACTAGAAGAAAAGCCAGCTTTACCTTTCCCGCTTCTCTGACCAGCAACGAAAGCTTGATCTGCGACACGCATAATATTCCTGTTTTGCCTTGACTGGTCTTCTTGCAGCAAAACAGAAACTAACTCCTCAAATGATAAGGCATTGGGATTGCCTTTCATCATCAAGCGAAGAGTGGAAGCAAAACCCTGATAAGAATCTGGTAGACCATTCAAAACAGTCTGCACAAGTGAACTGTCTGACAGGATTTCATCTGCAGAAATGAGCTGCTCTTTGAAATCCTTGATCTTTGTCAAAAAGCTATCCATAGAATCACCTTCATTCATATGCTCACTCTCCAACTGTTTTCGGAGATAAGCAACACGAGCCTCATTTCTTGCCTGATACAATGTGGCAAGTACATCCCAAGCATCCTTAGAAGTCCTGCAAGAGCGAATATGTGGGATAATGGTACGTTTGACAGACAGCGCAATCAAGGCATGAGCCTGCGCATCTCTACCATCCCAACGAATCTGCTCTGCTGAAAGTGGTGGTTCTCGAACAGCTGCTACAGCACTTGTGCCTGCACCATCATCAACAGTACCTGTTTCTGATGTGTTTGCAGCATTCCCAGCCACAATAGGACGTGCATCAATACCCTGCACAATGTTCCATAACCCCTTTGCTACCAATACATGTCGCATCATATATGCCCACAATGGATAGTTGGTGCCATCCAACTTATCCTCAGCAGCCAACATGCGGAATACATCATTGTTGTCAGCCATGGCCAATGACTGTACTACTAGATGTAAATGCTGTCTGTAAGAGGAAAACCTGTATAAAATCGACCTGTGCTATGTAGCACAGCCCAAAACAGACGAATGGGCACCTGTCCTGCAGATTTTAATCTTGACAGAAAATCTGCAAAGCAGGACGATTTTGCCTGCGCAGTACTTGGAATGCAAAAACGGAGGGCGAAATGACCTCAGATCAAAATTCTGAAACGACTGAGCCCTACGGGCTCACCCACGGCATATACTAACCTGCAGACGCTCGTGAAACCTCGTCGCAATCGGAGGAGTGAAGCGGCAGGTGCCGGTGATGCTGCCCGGGAGGAGGAAGCCTGCTCTGATACCAATTGTTGGAATTAGGGTTGCAGGAATGCACACACAACTTCAAGAAGATGAGGAAGCTTGAGCACAACACAG
Organism: Cibotium barometz; assembly: GCF_041138505.1. Taxonomy (NCBI): domain Eukaryota; kingdom Viridiplantae; phylum Streptophyta; class Polypodiopsida; order Cyatheales; family Cibotiaceae; genus Cibotium; species Cibotium barometz. The sequence goes on from NC_141097.1 coordinate 29,226,610, forward strand.
TAGTGTATTATGAGTGCCAAAAATGAAAGATAACAAGCCCTAGAAGATAATGGGCGTATATACAATGCACGGGGGAAAAAACCTCCTAGTGAGGGAAAAAGTGCCCCGGCGGTCCTAAGTGTGTTCACACACATCACTACTATAATATGATAACAGAAGGGCTCAAGTTCTTGGTCCTCATCTTCACCATACAACTTCTTGTTTTACAATCTCTACTACAGATATCAATTGACTTGGTGGTGTGAGCTCATATATTTCATGCTCTACAGAGATCAACTGAACCCGTTTGCTGAGAAATTATGTTAGGCTCATTGGCAATAATGCCTTGTCTATGGGATGACTCTTCCCTATTTTAAAGTTTATTTTCAAGTACTAGCTATGGTTGCGTCTAAATATATGATTGGTTTCCCAATTGTTAACTAGCCTTACATCTCTCACATGTAAGGTCTTCCAAGGATCATGGTGTATGGCCTCCTTCTATGAAAATCCATCACCATGATTATGTGTCTTAGCATGAAGGTATCTTTACATCTTGAAGGATGCCCAAAGGTTAGTTGTGTTGTAGTCGACAAGTTTGGAGCAAGTTTGAGGCTTGTCCCTGTGAGTGGTGGACTTCCCCAAGCCTCCCACCACCAGTAATCCTTGGTGATTATGTTGACACCAACACCACCATCCAAGATTGCAAATATTGACATTCCTTTATAAATGATAGCTTATTCATGGGCACTTTTAGCTGTTCTTTTATCTCAGGTATGGAGAGAGGGGGCTCAGTAGTATGCAATGGCTCATCCTCCTCTTCTTCTAGTTTAGGTGTGTGAGCTCTTAGGTAAGAGAAATTATCAAGACTCGAAGTTTTGAGGAAAAGATGTCTGTGAGGCATGTTATGTCCCTCAGGTGATATTTGCACTCACTTTCTTCATACTCACTCAAAGGTGGGCTTGGACATAAGGGATATGCACTAAATTCTTCCCTAGGAGGTGGTGCTTTTGATGGGGCTGAAATGAAGTTGTGCCCTATCACATGGAAGAAAATATTGTGGTGACTTTAATGACCCATGGATTGCACCTCCCCTGATCCCTCCTTCACTGCATCTAGCAATGCAAGATCTGGCTGGATTGATTCCAAAGGCATGGTCTCACAAGGTGGCTCTTTTAATGGCTTAAGAATGGTCACACGGGTTTGACTATGGCCTATAGCATGCTATGAGGTCCCCTTACTAGCTCTATGATTGAATTTTCAATAGAGTATGGAATATGCTTAGTCGAGGTCTCTAGTTCATACTCGACCACTCTTGTTTAGCTTGCACCTTCCTTACAAGCTCTTAGGATTGGCTCATTATCTTTCTTCAACACGGTGTTGGGATACTCTTTGACTTTCTTTAAAAGGTTTGCATAATCGATAAGTTTCTTTTCTTTGTTGGGAAGAGCTGGTTTGAGTGGGATATTTCTCGCTATTCTCTGTGAGGGAAACAACTTCAAAGCTATCTTCCTTTCAAGGGTCACAACGTCATTGTCATGTGCTCTTCGAGATTTTCTCCTTTTGGACATCTTGTTCTGATCCTTTAGGCTTTTTAGGGGCTATTGCAGCCTTTCAGGTTTGCACGTTAGGCTTTGCTGACTTCAAGGTTCACGCCTGAGCTTTTTGCTTCTTAGCTACCTTGGATGTTTCCTTCACCAATTACCTCATCTTGGTCTAGAGCCTTGTGATGGCATTAAGGGAGACTGTATAAATAAGTCCTCCTTGTATGCTACAAGTTAAGGCTTGTCAAAGTGGTTGATGCTCCTACCATCTCTAAGGTTGTCACTCCGTTTGTTGGGATAATTCTCGAAAGCATGTTTGAATCCACACTTAGGATGATTCTTGAAAGAATGTTTAAATCCACACTTGGGATAATTCTTGAAAGCATGTTTGAATCCACACTTGTAAACATGTGCCTCCATATGGAATCACATTGGGGTCTGGTACTAGATTCAGGGAAGGAGTTGGGGTACATGTGTTGCGGATGGCAGATATATTAGGACACTCAATAACACGGTGCAAGCCCTTGCAATGGAGACATTGGTGGAGAGGTAGCCTGTACTATGAAATGTTATTGAAGTCTCTTACTCTTTGTGTACTGCACCATAGCTTCAAAGAACAGGGAGGCATAGTCAACAACTAGAGGCTGTTTTGGATATCCATATCAATTGTATAGCTCATATAAATCGTAGCTCTCCTATTTCAAAATCTTAGAGTCTACTACTAGTGTCATCAAAGTAATTTTATACTAGTGCAGTTCTAGGAGGAGCCAGTTGGGGGTGGTAATATGAGAGGTGGGTATGGCATTTGTGGTAGTACATACATACCTTCTAGTAAAGGGTTTTGAAAAACATACACTAGAATCTGTGTCTATTATTGAGGAGAATTTTGTATGGGCAATAGGGCTAATGGTTACTTTGGCACCGAGAGCATATGTTGTGGTACCAATTTTTCATGGTACCAACGATGGGCTATATTGTGGTTCCCATGGTGTTGGCAACAATGAGCACAATGTTGTTGTTGTCTAGGCCTTAGTAAGTAGTAGTAGCAGTCCGTGGCTCGTGCTTGTATAGTTTAGGTGGTAAATTACACACTAAACCATATTTTGAAGTAAATTTCACACTAAACCATATTTCTCTATGGAAATAAATGTGGGTGCCCACTTGAGGAACTAGCTAGGGTGCCTTTCTTTGAGGTTGGTTTAAGGTTTCCCATAGGGCTGAACCTGACACTACCATTGGTTGATTCAATTGAGGAGATTTTCTACCAACTCATCCATGTTCATGTCCTTAACTAGGACTCTAGTGTTGGTTTGGCACCCTTAGTCATTAAGGCTTTGGATGATGTATCCCCTATCTTAGTTTGGGTGGACAACTTCTACAACCTTCTCTTGAAGATTTTCTACTAGGTCTATTGCCTTCCAGCAACACTCATCAAAGATGTAGTGGCTAGACCTATAGGAAAGATGGTCATAAAGCCTCTATCTCTTAAGATTTATTAATTGATCAATGAGTGAAAGGTCATTTATTCTCTTGCACGAGGGTTACATCACATGTGGAGATACTTGGTTCTAGCAATGTAGTCTCGCAATATTTATCCCTCGTCTTTCTTAAGGTTATATATTTGTGTGATGGAGATCCATTTGGCTCCATTGAGCAAGAATGAATGTGTTTCTCAAGACCTCATATAGATGGCCTTTTTAAGTGGGTTTAAAGACCTAAACCACTAGCTTGCTTTGCCTTCAAAGCAAAGTCCAAAAGAATAGATCTTGGTGGAATCATCAATCATTCCCATGGCCTCACAAATTTGATTAAACTTCTCTTGGTACTAAATGGGATCTCCTGTTCCATCAAATTTGGTTATCACCCTTGAGATGTGAATTTGCTTTGTTTTGCCTTACTCTTGCCCTTTAGGTACTATATTTGTCACAAACCCCCTTCCCATTTCAAGCACCATCCTAAGCATGTCTTCCACATATTTACATGGAAATGGAACATAAGGGGTGGAAAACCCTCTATTTCAAGGTTAGGGATTATGTCCTCCATAGTGTTGAACTATGCCATTTTCCAATGTGTTGACCCATTCCTAGGGTTAAAAATAGCTACTAACATTATCATATGTCAAGGATTCAAGGTGGATACACCAAAAGGTCATACATTCAATATATAAAGCTATGGTGTCCAAATCTACAACTTAGATGCGCCCATAATGGTTCTATGGAATACTTATGGTGATTTTCGCTTCAAGAGTGTGTGGTAGTAAGTTAGGATAAAGTCCCAAGTGATGTACTTCATGGATATATTATGAGAGTAATCATTGTAATAGCATTAGGCCTCTTATGAGCCTAAAGTGCCCGGTCGGTAAGTGAATGCGAACACTTATGGCCATGTATATAAGTGAATATCTCTCATAATACAAAGCACTCTCCCATTGCGCAATAGAGTCTTGCTCTTGCTAATCTCATGCTAGTGAGTGTGTGTGAGTGAAGTGAGGTGAGAGGAGCTACGAGTACACGTGGTGCAATGCGGCGATGTGACAACGCTCATGGGAGACGCGATGGAATTGCTTCTCAAGGAGTTATAGAGCTTGGAGACCTCAAAGGTTATGATCTCTCAGCCATTGGAAAGATCCTCACGACAGTTACGATTCATCAGGTAATCTCTTATTGGATGTGTTTCAAGGGGGGTAAGGGGTGAGCCATAACATTTTTGGCGCCGCTGCCTTGGATTTTTCCATCATTTTTCTCTAATCTACGCATCACCCATTTCCCACTGTCTTGATTAATAGTTTCCCAACATGAAAAAGATGTTGTTTTGATGGTGATTTATGTGTGATTTGGTGAGAAATAACTCTCTTTTTTGTTTTTTAAAAGAATGATTTTTTTAGCTTAAATGTGTTGTTTTGTTAGTTTAAATTTAGTTTTTAGTGTTTGTTAAGTGTACACATAGTGTGTGTTAGGTTTAGTTTGCATCCATTGCATCAAAAAATGCAATAGAATGTAATTTTTAGTGATTTTTTAGCTCTCTTCAAAGTTAAACATAGAACTAGAATCATTAATTTTTGCTTGTTTTGTATGTTTTTTGTTTGATTTATATGCATTAGAGGGTTAGCAAAGCATTAGGAGTAGCTTAATTTTTTTTAATCAAAACCATTAAAAACCCTTGAAATTGACTAATCTTCCTTAATTGACTGGTTTTGTCATTAAGGGTGATTAATCCAATTCAAAAGGCAAAAAGATTAGGAAATATATTTTTTAGGGTCAAAATTGATCATGTGAGAGGTCAAAATTAGTGTTTTAAGAGCATCTAGATGCATCAAAACACCTAATTACATCAATTGCATGAATTTCTCTCTGGCTTAATTTTGCATAAAGAGAAGAGACTAAAATTAAGAGTTTAATTAATCTCTAATTATAGATTAATTTACATATTAGTTGAGGCACATAGTTTAGCAATTTCATGCTCTATCCAATGATGTGCTCAATGGTGTGAATTAATTAGTGATTAGTGGTTAATTAGATCCTTTGATTAGTTTAAAAGGGAGAAAGATTAGTAGAAGAATTAATCCTTGAATAATTCCTAAGAACTTTTTTGCATAACTCATTAAGGCTAATGAGCATTGAATGAAAAGATGCCAATGAGTTGTCAAATTTTGGGGGTCATTTATAAAGGATGTAAGGGTGTGTCATAAAAGGGTTGACTTTTTTGATTCCCACTTGTCTTTTTGGAAAAATGTCCATCTCCCCCAATTTAAAATTCAAAAAATATTCTCCCCAAACAAGGAAATTTGAATTTCCATGTAGACTCCAAAAAAACAAAATCTTTGAACCACCTTGTTCATGACGTGAACCATATCTGCTACTTCACGTCATGAAATAGCCCCTGGCAAAAAAAAAATTATAAAAAATCTGTGAACGATCCAATTCACACCGTGAATTGTACCTGCTATTTCACATCGTGAAACAGTCCCTGCTGCAAAATATATATATATTTATATTTATATTTATATATATATGATGTTTCATGCATTAAGGTTTCACGCCTTAAGCGGCGGTTCACGACCTGAAGTAGTTCATGCCTTAAGGTCTCACGCCGCCCAAAAAACAAATCAAATAAAATTTGATAAAATCCATGAAACTTCACGCCGCCGTGAACTGCACCCTACTAGTTCACGTCGTGAAAGGGGGTCCGTCAAAAAATAGCCCTATTTGGAGGTTCATATCTCCTAACCGTGAATCCGATGAATGTGCTCTAGCGCTCATCGAAAAGCCGACATCGAGCTCTTCGAAATTGGTCTTGATCATCCAAGGGCAAAATCCATCATTTTGGCCTCCGACTAGTAGCCTCAAAATTTGACTCGAAAATCCAGGAAAAAACCGGCCCTTAAAGCACAAAAAATTGCCCAATATAGCCCGAAAACGATTGCAAACCATATTCGAGCTAGTTTTTTGAGTGTCTAAACGACGAAATCACGAAAAACTCAGAGAGAAAGTTGTAGTACTCCAAAAATACTACAACTCTCTCATACAAAGTTTTTCCAAATTCCTTTTAGAACACATTAAAAAACGAGCTGTGAAACAAGGAAAATCTTTTCAAAAAAAATTCGTCTTGTGACAGTGATGGAAAATAGTTTTTGAGACCTCCTCTTCCATCAAGGATGCTATTGGCATGCACTTTTTTTGGAAAAATATCTAAACGTTCACGTGCGTTTAGCGCCTATGCTAATTAGGGCAAACAGACACCCATTTGACCCAATGAAGGGTACGCTAAGTCTCCTAAGGCTGACGGGCTGTAAGAAAACCTAGAAAGAAAAAAAAAGAGCTTGCTCATTAAGGAGCTATTAACAACGTTAAGATATGGCAATGATAGAGGGATTACATATGGGCTCACACCTAGACTGAACCCAATGGTTGATATCTTTGAGCCAATGAGGACCATGCCCCAAATGCATCTCCCAATACCATTTGCCAGCGTGTCATCGGGTTTCACACCACCTATCACATCAATCCCTCCAGGATTTGGCCCCTTGCCTAGCACTATCATCACAAGTCCTAAGCCTTTATACATGCTAGGTACCAACCCTTTGCAACCCCTAGATACCCACACCTTGGGCGCATTAACTAATCTCTGAAGGGGTATTTTCCAAGGACTAAGTGAGTCCCTACCCACATTAGCACCCACACACGGCCTCAGTGACTAATACAAAAATACGACCGTACAGATTTCCAAAATCCTGGGCAAATACGATGGAATGATTGATCCTCTTTAATTCATACAAATGTTTGAACAACGATGTGAAGCCTTTGGAAATCCAAACTGCCCCACCAAGGTACATGCGTTGAACCTATGCTTAGTGGTGAGAAAGACTAGTCAATGGTTCATCAAATTGATGTTGGCAATCAAAACGAATTTTAGGACCTTGAGAACAGCCTTTATCCATGGATTTTCAAGACAAGGTGATCAGTGGAGTGCAATGAAAGAACTCTATTCAATTGAGTGTAAACAAAATGAAACCATTAGAGACTTTATCCTTCGGATTAAAATCTTGGACTCACGATGTGAGACATGGGAAAAACTAAACGATTCTCAATTAAAGAGATGTTTCATAACGGGCTTAAAGAAAAACAATACAATTTGATCATTGTATCTAATCTAAAAACATTCGATCAATGTTGTAAAGAAGAAATACGTTTAGATAACAACATGCTTGAGGATGATCACAATATGGAATGTTCCTCCTCTAAACTAACTGAAGCAAAGGCTAAAGAAAATTTCTCTCAAAATTGTCATTCCCTGAATTCTACAAAGCCTTGCTTACAAACCTTGAACCAAAACCCCCAAGAGAGGATGAGCTCCCTCAAGACAATACATCCTTAATGCCTCTCACAGTGGTGGATCTAATGCGTTATGTTCTTTGCCACCACTACCATCCCAATCCCCAATGTGCGTACCCTAAGCATGTCTTTCAATTCTGCCATCATTGCAAAGCTTTGGGTCACAACACATCTCAATGTCCTAATTCACCTACAGTTGCATCGATGCTACAACCGACCTTGACTCAAACAGAAACAGTCCAACGGGTCAAAACTGCATAAGAAACATTTCAACAAACACTTCAGTGTTTCTATTGTCGTGGACCGCACAAAGTAGCAGACTGCACAGTTTGGAATACTTCCATGCCCACATTCAGTGACACTTTGCAACCCATATGTGAACGATGTGGCATCGATCACATATTCCAAGATTTTCCAAGGCGAGTTGCTTCCCGACAACCTATCTCACAAAATACAACTCTTAACATCTTGAGTGTACAAAATGGGCAATTGTCCACAGTACTCTTGAATGTGCTTACATGCTTACAAGCCAAGGCATGAGATACAGTCAAAAATAATGCAAAAGAAAACAGTTCAAAATGGATAGAGGAACATGCTTTAAAGTAGAAACCAAAAGAGAAAGCAAAACCTTCTAAACCCAAAAAAAACAAGGGCAACAAACTATCAAAACTAAAGCTAAAATAAAGAGCAGGGAAGAAGAGCTTGTCGAGGACATAAACTTGAAAGAGCCAAAAGCTACACATGATGCTGAAGCATCAACCTCAAAGGCTACCACACAAACCACAACACCAACATGTGTGACACAGGATACAAAATCCTGAAAGAAAGTTTGTTTTCTCGTTGCTAGGGCAGAACTAATCAAAAAAACCTGACGATCCAAGGAAAGTCAGAAGATGTAACACATTCTAGTATGTCACTTAGTGAGGATGAAACAAGTTCTGATTCATCACTAGGTGCACCTCATAGATCAATCAAGAAACTAGAACCTACCCAACCACCCAAAATTGAAAATCATGATCACATGACATATGCGGAACACAAAAAGCATGCTCAGGAGAGCATGCTTAGCATTGTTGAGTGTCATATAGGATCACCAGTTGTGATTAAACCTCATAATGCCAATCCTAAAAAAGCAACCAAAATACAAGAACCAGAGGAGTATCGTTTCCCCTTTTAAGAGGAAGACATACTCTCTAAAGAGAGTCATTAGAGGCAGATTGCACAAATGATGTGGTTGAAAAAGCACATGAGGAATTCGATAATTCCCTTACAAAATTAAAGTAATCTCTCAAATCCTCATTTGGAGGAGTTCTCTTCTTTGATGGGGTGAAGCCAACATAGTGTCAGCACTTGTACCTTTAAAGGCTAAACATGAGTTATACTAAGACATAAAGAGCTACGTAGAACAGGAGTGTAAGGATTCGTAAGTTTCCAACTAGACCTTAATCAAAGTTGTCAAAGGACCAAGTGTGCCATTGTAAACATTAGATACTATTGAAAAATCCGAAAGCCATGCAGAGGATGAAAGTGAATGGGAATATAAAACCGAAATGGGATCTAAAGCTGAAACAAGAACTGAAACATCCATGGTTCCTCTTGAAGATTCTATCATGGTATGGTTGGATTTCCCTACGGGCAATGATGTTAAGTGTAAATGCACATTGATTAGCCCTCGAGATATTCATAACATCATGAGACAATACACTTGGGTGTCATAGGGACAACCTCAAATTATCCCTAAAGACAATGGTCTTGCAAGAGGTGCCAATGGACAAAATATTGAAGTTCCAGATTACTTTAGCTATGCTACTCAAGTAATCGGTGGAAATGTGGAAATTAGATTCCATGTTACCCCAGATTCCCTTGAGTATGAAGTCATCTTGGGTGGAACTTGGGTAAGTGACTCGTTGTATTCAATTGATGAATCCATGCAAACAGTCACCTTGAACAGTCACCTTGAACACTCCTACAGGCATTGTGAAATTGCTATATGGGAGGAAGAGACCTTGGAGGAGCTGGAACTTCCAACATATCTTAGTGAGAATATCCTAAGAATTATGGTTGGATTAGAACTTTCCACTAAACTCACCACAATTCAAGCATAACTTTATCCAACATGAGAGCACAATCTCATGACCCTTGAGTTATGGGATTTGTTAGGTCAACCAACACTCACAGCTCATCCTAAAAGAATTCCATTTACACAAGACTTGAGCATGCCATGTTTGGGGTACTTTGAACATAGAATGTACATTGAAACTAACCCCCTTACTTGCAAGTTTTTTGTGGTTGAGTATGTGTTGGAAGCAGATTTTATCTTGGGGCATAAATGGACTATTGCTAGTAGCCAACCACCACTGTGCTTTGCTAGGGATAGAGTCATCATGATGATCAAGACACAAAGTTGACAATACCATACTGCACAGAAGAGGATCCAACCCTAATGGATTTCTATGATGCTGAACGCGCAAAAAGTTACAAGCATCTTCCTCGGAAGCCTTTCTACATGAAGACCTCCCATCTGCGTCACTGACCAACTCAGACAATGCATCTACCCCTTCTGCTCCATCCTCACCAAAAAAATCCAATTCCAAAAACTCGCAAACAATCAAAAGGTATTCCTGATGAAGTCCTCCCAGCGCAACCATCTATCTCTAAAAAGGAGCTCAAGGGAAAAGCTTTGGAGCCAATGCCTCTTCATCGACCAACCTCACCAAAGGAGATGGTTGCATGCTCAAAAGCCTCAACATCATCAACCAACACCACTTTACAAGAGACTCTAGCCTCATCGTCAACAACTCCCATGAGTGTCAAACCCGTGACCTTAGCACCAACCAATGTGAAGGAGGGCCCACAACCTTCCACTCTACCAAAAAGAAAACTCCACCAACACAACCAAAATCAAGGTATCTTAATGGATCTCAACGGTCCCCCTCAAGCTCAACTCCATCTCTAGGACTCCAAGCATGGTCTGGAATCTGCGAAGCTTCTCTGCTCCCAATGCTTTGAGGAAAATGTCAACTACTTGCTCCTCTGTGCTAACGTACATAAGATCAATATCTCCTACTAATACCCTCTCTCTAATGAAGTGATAATGGACCTGTATGTATTTGGTCCATGCATGAAAAATCGGTTTCCTCGCCAACTGTATACTGCTAAGTTTGTCACAATAGATGACAACCTCTCTGTCAATCTGCAGCCCCAAATCACCAAGTAGCTTGTGCAACCAAGCTACCTCACATGCTGCCATTGCAGCACCCCTATACTCTGCCTCTATACTAAACAAGGCAACTGTTGGCTACTTCTTGCTGCTCCATGTCACAACACCACTCCTAAAAGAGGACATAAATCCACTGGTAGATCTCATATCTGCAATTCTACCAACCCAATCTGCATGTATCCAAACACTTGCAACTCTGTACTAGCCTCATAAAAGAGACCATAGTCTATTGTAGACTTCACATAGCGCAATGTGCGCCTCACACCATCCAAATGTGGCTTTTGAGGAACCTGCATAAACTAACTCTATAATCCAATTGTATAGTTCAAATCTGGCCTGGTGATCATGTAAATCAAGCTGTCCACTATCTTCCTGTACATAGTGGGGCTCTCCAAAATCTCACCCACAACTGCACTCAACTTGCCATTTGAATCTAATGGCATAGAAATTGGCTTACAATCAGCCATACTATATTTGGATAGCATGTCCAATGCATACTGCCTCTATGATAGCCGTATGCCCTTAGCCGTCCTAATAACCTCAATGCCAAGAAAGTACCTCAACTCACCCAAATCCTTCATTTCTTCTGGAGGAGACATTTCACACTCTCAACTTCCTCTCCACTATCACCCCCAACAACGATCAAGTTATCCACATAGATTATGATGACCACAAGGCTCGTATCACTCTTCCGCACATAGAGTGAATGATCAGCATCTACCACATGAAAGCCAATGGTGATAATATATTGTGCTATCTTATCATGCCATGCTCTCGGTGCCTATTTCAAGCTATATAAGACTTTACGCAACTCGCATACAAAATCAGGGTGACTCACATCTTCATAACCTAGTGGTTGATCCATATACACTTCTTCTTGCAAATCACCATGCAAGAATGCATTCTTAGTATCCATTTGCTGTAAAACCCATCCTTTTGATGGCAGCCACTGCAATAACAGCTCTCATGGTTGCCATCTTGGCAACGGGGCTGAACGTCTCCTCATAATCAATGCCATAAGTTTGAGCATAACCTTTGGCAACCAATCTTGCTTTATACCTACTAATACTTCCATCTGAATTGTGCTTTATTTTGTACACCCACTTTCATCTAATAGCCTTCATTTTCTCAAGCAATGGCACCAAGTCCCAAGTCTCATTTGCATCCAATGCAACCATTTCTTCATCCATGGCTTTCTCCCAATCTACATTCCCAATAGCTTCTTCAAGACATGTGGGTTCACCATCTTGCACAACTTTAGCCATATATGCATAATGATTAGCGACATAACCATCATATGTCAACCTATTAACAGGTTTTCTAAATCTCCCTAACATGTGTTGTCCATGATCATTACCTTGCATTTTTGCAGCTTCTCTTGCCTTCATTACACCAAGTGTTCTAGCTGGAATCCCAAGCTCACCATCAAGACTCTGCTTCGAGCCACTAGAATCTCCATTAACATAAGAATGCCCTGCAGAAATGTTGGGCATACCAAGAGGCTCACCAACCTTCTCTTTTCCTTTTCGTGATGTACCAACTGCATTTTCAGGACTGGTATTTTGATGCAACCTGCTGCCATTCCATAGTCTATCAGCAGACCCAACACAAGAGGACTCTCGAAGTCCACTCAATGACTATGATTGCTGACTTGCATTCTATGCAATCACATTCCCAGTTACATCAACCCCAATGGCATCTTTCTCAGCAGCATACTAACTCCTCATTTCATCAAACACAACATCTCTGCTTACCCTCAACTCACGTGTAGTAGGGTTATAGCATCTATATCCCTTTTGCTCAAGGGAATATCCAATAAACACACATCTTTCTGCCTTTGGATCCAGCTTCATATGCAACTCATCTGGCACATACACATAAGCAATACATCCAAAGACTTTCAAATGAGACGAATCAGGTTTCTTGCCACCACTTCTCTGGCGTTACATCATGTATGGCAGTAGGGGTCGTGTTCATGATATAAACTATTGTAGAAACAGCTTCAACCCAATAGCTATGCGGCATATTCTTCTTTATCATCAATGCTTTTGCTATCTCTACAATGTGCCTGTTTTTTCACTCAGCAACTCCATTTTATTTGCGGAGTGTATCTACATGTAAACAATCTCTGAATTCCATTCTTCTGCAAAACAAGAAATCAAAGAACTCATTGGAGAAGTACTCTTTCCCTCCATCTGACCTTAGGCACTTCACATGCTTTCTTGTTAGAGTTTGGGTGAAGACTAGTCTGGACAAAACAAAGGCATTTCATCTACCTTCTACACAAGTGCAGGTAGAGGACGAGGCCGTGGCCAAGGTGGTGTCCGAACAAGTAATCAAAATTATGGTCACAGCAATAACAGTCCCATGAATCACAACAACAACACACAGGTGGAAGAGGCCAGTTCAGAGGCAGGGGGAGTCAAAGAGGTCGTGGAAATTGGCAAAGGCAGCAAAATGATACACGAGGCTGTTTTTATTGTGGCAAATATGGGCATGTGTAGGCAGATAGCTCTATAAGAAGAAAAATGACATGAGAAGTGAAAAAGTGCAGCAAAATAATTATGTGTTCTCTAGCCAAAGTAACGAGGACAATGAAAGGTTGTTTGTCATGCGACATGTGCTTAATGTTGTGTCGAAAAATTATGTATCTGCATGCAATGATGATGTATGGTATGTGGATTCAGGTGCTTCGAACCATATGACCAATCATGGCGAGTTCAAGGATATGAAAAATCCTAAAAACCCAAGTTTTGTTGAAACATGGGATGATACTACTCATCCAATTTTCCATGTTAAAAGTGTGCCATTATCCATGCAAAATGGTAAGGTGAAGTATCTGGTTAATTTCATCATTCAACATCTTAGCTGCAACACAAACTCACCAAAAACAGCACTCTTGTTTATCCTGCACAAACTGTTATTCTTTGCGTATTGCACCCAAACTGCTACAACCAGTGACCTCAATTTGTATACATACGCCCAATAGCACCTACAAGAACTCTTTGCAGTACACATAGTGTCTGCAAAACCAAATGCCCTTCCTGCAATTCCAAAAACAGAAATCTGCAGAGAATTGAAACTTGCCCCCGCAGTGCACGCAAATGCTTGCAAACTAAAAAACGGGGGTCCAGAGGCACCCAAAATGCATTTCTGGCTCCAAAAATGAAATCCAAAGAATAATATAGTTGCCTTGAAACTTCTCTCCCGCTCGAAGACAACTCCTCAATCGGAGTTCGTTTGCAGATGCCTCCCGAAGAGCTCCCGACAAGGGTGTAGTAGCCAACACAAAGGGAGAAGAGTAGGTGAAGCTCTTACCCCCCTCGTACTGCTTCATGTGCTTCTCTTGCTTATTGTTCACCTTCTTAGCATGAACCAAGCTCTGATACCATGAAAATATGCAAGGAGGAAGAAAGCTTGAGCTCTTACAAGCACACGCACACTCACACAAACCCTACAAGAGAACACATAAGATGAGAGGCTAAAAATTGTTCATCTTCTTCTTCTCAACAAAAGGGTTCTACTAAAAAGATAACAGAAAATACAACATAAGTACTAAAGTACTATGTACATGCAGTCCATAATGTGAACACGCTAAGTGAGTGAGCTGGCAAGATAAGTATGCCATAATTGAATGGTGAACTAGTAGCTGGTGTAGTCCGGCTGTAGAATCACTAGATCAAGGAAACTAATGACCACACATGTGACACACACATAATTAACCAACGTCATAGGCATGAATTCCATGACTAGATGCATCTTATCATGTATTTCCTCAATATGTTACATGCCATGTCATCATGATTCTACCCAAAGAGAATTTTGTTCTACCACATTTTTTCACTAATGTGTGACTCTCGCACTTATATATCTATATCATCTTGTGCTTTCAACATCAATATTATACATTGTATGTATTTTGCATCTCTCTCACCAAGACCTTACCCCATAATGCCATCCTTACATAGCTTAAACTAGCCTTTACTCTCTTTGGAAAATTTGCATTCAAATCTCTACAAGGAATTGTGTGAAGAAAATTTGCATGTAAATCTCTGCAAAGAATTGTGTGAAGAAAAATTGCATTCAAATCTCTGTAAAAAAACTCACAAATGGAAAGCAATGGGCAAGGGCCATTGTCATTCTCTAGAAATGTGGAGACTCTGCGAGACTAAAAAATTGCACAATCTTAATCCGTACACAATTTTGGTCTACTGACTCTCATCATCATCAAGGGAACCCATCACCAGAAGTACCTTGTTAATATGCAAGTGGATATGCATGGCTTCAGAAAAATCCCTCAAATATAAATTTAGTCAAAATATTAAATACAAGACACTGCATGTACGTATGTACGACTATAATGTTATGTGTACTTACATAAACCACATTGAAGAGCTCATATTGATATACTAAAGGTCAAGTTCTCACATAAAACTAATGAAACTAAGTTTCCTTTTTCCTTGACCCTTTTGCTATTCTACACATTCATGGTATCCCCTTATGCTACCTTATGCTATCACAGTAACCCCTTAAAAGCTTATCTACACATGCATGGTAGCCCCTTCATGCTATCACCCGAGGAGGTGGCAACAATCTAAGGTTCAAGAATTTATCTCCAAATACATTGAGGAGGATGAGTTGGGTGCTTCAGCACTCCCCAAGGTTTCCATGGAGCCTATTGTGCCAGCATAACATCTCGAGGCAAAGGGGGCCAGTGTGAGGAGCCTGCACTCGAGACCTAGACACGAGGTTGGGAGCAAAGGAGTATCATGTGCACCACTTGTGGCTCAATGGTAACGATATGGCCATGTCACACCATCGTTGGATGGTGTGCAATTGGCATCCCCTCCTACTTAGCTTGGAGTTCAACATGGCAGAGTTTGGCCAATTTTGGGGCTTTTTAGCCATTTCATTGTATCTTGTCTAGGCACCCAAAGGGTAGCCTAGTGTGGACACGTTTGTTATTATACATTTGTATCATTATTTTAGGGTTGGGAGTCAACCAAGCCTAAAGGCGATCCAACTAAGCCATCGAACACTATTAAGAGAGGGCAACGGGCGGGTGTGTGCTTGGAGATAGAGGTGGGCAACATACGTAAGGCCTCACCCGGCATACCGTGAGCATCATCAGTAATCTCATCAACATTCATATCTTTTCTTCCATTCACGCTTCTGCATAGGAGTGAGGGGGATGCAAGACCATGTGAGGTTTGCAAGCAAGGTATTTGCGAGCATGAACTGGCAAGGAGTGAACTAGGGGACATAGAGATATTGATCTATAGACCCAAAGGAATAGGATCATCAGAATATCGTCTTCCCATTATTACAGAAGAATGGAAAATTACTAAATCCTAGAGATTTTGCAATCCCACAAGCAATCAAAGTCTTCAATAAACTTCATCTTCATTTGGAGCACTACCAAACTCTAGACTCGAAGATGGTAAAATAGAGGTTCTGTCATCTCACAGAATACACCACCTTGCAAGGCTCTATAAAGAGTCAACATGATAAAGCAAAAAGAAAATCGAGAGACGAAAAGAATAACTTTTAGAGAGGACCTAGTATCTCACCTTATGGAGCACCATTACTTTTGGTCAAGAAGAAGAATGGCAATGTGTGTTGAATATAGAGCCTTAAACAAGATCATGGTATAGAATAGATACCCTATATGTGGAGTTGATAATTTATTGGACAAATTGAGAGGGGCTAAGATAGAGCAAGATAGAGCTTAAGTCTGCATACCATCAAGTGCGAATGGCTATAGAGGATATTTATAAGACTGTTCAAGACCCGATTTGGTCATCATGCGTTTATGGTTATACCGCGGTAACTTTTAGTCGTATATGATTAACTAAATATTCCTCAAGTACAATCATTTGGGGTAGTATTCTATGATATACATTCAAGAATATGAAAAGTATTTGGAGCTAATATTTTCACTCTTGAAGGAAAACCAACTCTATCTCGTCCCCAGCTTCTACCAAGATAAGACTAAGTACTTAGGCAACATTGTTTCAGCTAAGTGAACTTTTCACCTTTAAGAATCATCCTAGAGAAGATGCTCAGCCTAAGCGGTTTCTTTGCTCTCATCCAAATCTCATTCGCTCATAATATCTAATATGCAACTCATGTATGGTTATGCGAGGACGCCTAGGAGACCATTATATCATGCTTACGGGTTTGTATCGTGTGTAAGACCACTTAATACTGATATATGTATTGGGGGCCACGCTAATGTTATTCGTATTGGGGGTGATCTCCATGTTAAATACTCAGCTAGTGCGTTTCTGACCACTTAATACTAATGACTCAATGATACTGATATATGTATTTGGGGCCATGCTACCGTTATCAATATTGTAGGTGATCTCCGTGTTAAATACTGAGCCAATGTATTAAAAATGTATGTGTTTGTGCCCATTTTGCAGTGTCATATCAAAATTGATTGTGTGGATTCTAATAATTAGAACCAACATTGCTGACATTTGTGAGAGAGATGATGAGCAAGGTAACAGTACCGACTAAGGTGCTACATTGATGATGGGTTGTACATAACACATGGACACCCACTATGGTGTTGTACTCAATACTATTTTAGTTGGTCTCACATTTTTGGAGTTCATATTATTCCACCCATTTTATACAATAGGAACATTGAGTTATAAGCCTATATGATTTAATCATTTATTGTTTGCAAAAACCTAACATACGTTCATACGTTATTTTTGTAATAGGAAAGCTATTACTAGCTTCTCAAGCTAATTTTTGCAATACCATTTTAAATACCCAAACGACAAAGGAAGGGGGGTGGCGAAGGGGAGAGGGGGGCGGAGAGGACTCACACGAGATTGCACTCCATGCTTTTGTCTCATCATGCTTCCCCTTGAATTGTTTAATTTGCTTATGTCAATTATTCAAACTATGGTCAGGAACACGTATGGTGTGAATTAATATCTCCTTGTTCAAGATCTCTTGTAAACAAGACTACACTACATATTGGAGTTGCTCTGGTTTGAAGCTGCTCTGGTTTTTTTCAGACTTTGAAGAATCAACAACAGGCAAGCAGTAACTACTATCAGGGCAAATATATATTCTCCATTTAAGTTGCCGATACATACACCTCTAAATGACATTTCTTTGGAGTAAAGCAAGGGCAACTGGCTTTGTGAAGAGGAATATGGGGGGGTAGCATGCAATGCAGGGTATATGTGTTTGTGTGTGTGTATACCCATACACGAGGGAGTTTTCACTAGCAGTTTCAATCAAAGCGAAGCCACATGGATAGGATTGTGTTTGAAAATAATAACAAGGCACACAAAGTGCAGAGAGTAGGAACGTTTTTTCCCCTTGAGATGGGCTTCCCACCCAAAGGCATTACAAGTGGTGGCTCAGAAGCGACCACAATACCAATGGGGGCCGACAGGAATTTAAACTCAAGACCCACCCTCCCGACCTTTTCCTGCAAGAAATAGGACTTGCTACCACCAGTAAGAGAGAGAGAGAGAGAGAGAGAGAGAGCCCCTCAATGTGGAGGGGGGGGAAGAAGGGGGGGAGGGGGGGCGGAGAGAGAAAAAGACCCTCACAGCCTGTAAGGCATGCAAGAAATTACAGTACAAATAATATCTATTATCATTTTGAAACCTCAAAACAATGTAGGCGTAAGAAACCGCATTGTATTGCGCAATACATTTGATTATGCTACAGTATTGTTGTATATGTGAAAGACCCACACATCATGGTCACCTACTGTTTCCAGTGGCATGGCTTGAGAAAAGTGTTGTGTATATGTGGAAGACCCGCACATCGTGGTCACCCACTGTTCTCACTGGCATGGCTTGAGGATAAACTTAAAATTTACAAGAACTGTTGCAACGCCTATCCACACAGAGAGCTTGCGTACTGCAGTTGAACATTGCATGCACTGAATTACTCTTTATACAATCACGTAAAATATCATCACCTGTCATGCTTCTGATCATTTTCACAAATGAATTGCGTGACATCTTCCCAACCTACAGTAAGAAGTCCAGGAAACACTTCAATACACCCAAGACTTAATCCAAATACATGCAGCCATGACAGATATTGAAAATGCTCATAGCTCACCTGAAACTCAAGGTAAAACTGCTGCAACACAATCATATCTGAGGGCTGGAGTTTCAATTCCATCAGCGCAAACAACTCTGGAAATGAGATCCAAGGAGACCGTGGTGCCCTGCACTGGCTACCTCTATTCAACCAACTATTGGCTGTTCCTCTTAGCCTTGGGGTATAAAGTCTTGCCACCTTACAGTGACATGCTTGTGGCAGGGAACCACTAATAAATGTACCTATTTGCTGTTTGCCAGGAGGCACGCATGAAAACAAATAATTAGAAGTGTAACCTACTAAGGCTGGCTTCAACTAAACAAGTAATCCTAAAAAGGCTATGCCATCCTTTCCACAGACGTGATGAGACAGGCACTAAAGTGGAAATGTCACACGACACCATCTACACATCTACATACATACATGCATACATGCATGCAATGATTCATGGATGCACACACACACGTCTATGACTGCCCTCAAAAGTATACTAACATTTGCTTCCATTGTGCCTTGACCATCCCACGGAGATTGTCTTACCATTGTCGCACACTCTTTCGTTATTTGCTTTCCTCTTAGAGCAGCTATCATAACAGCTATAGAAAAGCACAGCAAAAGCACAGATTAGTTTTGTCCAAAATAGAATAATAAGACACCTTAACAGTCAATTAAATGCATACTCACCACGCAAAGGAGGTGTTAGCTTGAAGCTAATGATGTACTGAGGTATAATATGTCTATTCATGTGTGTACTCCAGATTATATACCGCTTGGGACTGCCAATATCATCCACACCTGTATCATAATCCTCACTGCTGGGGTGAAACTGCTGGGAGCCTGCATAAACTTGTTCCGTTCTCCCCATAACTACTTGGCACAACAACATGTGTTGTTCACCATTCTCATCAACATCTGAGTATAATGCGCTGGAAAAAGACCGAAACCCACCAACTTCCTATCATTCCTTCTTTGCAAATTGGTCATGTGTCCTCTGGAGGAAAAAGTATCCAGGCACTGACACTAATAATTAAAATCCAGACACATGAAAGCTTAATGAAAACAAAATATTTAACAGTGCATTATTCAGACAGAAGAAGACAGCATACCAAAACACAACCAAAGAAGAAGCTTCACCTAAAAACAAAACAAAAAAATGATGATATGCAACTCGTAACCCGTAAGGAACTAAGGATTTCACCTGACATGGGCATAATCTTCAGGTGCAAGATAGATTCCAACACCATAAACAGCACCATTTTTTGGTACTCTGGATTGCCCAAAGCCATGCAAGATTATGCCTGAAACTCCCTCTTTGGATGTGCCATGCCAAGCGTACCGGACATCTGCATCACCCCGTGCCTCCCCAGTAATTTCTTCTTGCTTTCTGAAGGCCTGCAGTCTTGCCTGCCCTGATGTGCCAGTATGAGAATTTCTGTAAATACTAGTGACAGTGGTATGTTTTGCAAACAAGGCAAGGCCAGACAAGAACTTGTCTTTCACAAAAGTGAAGTCTTGGTCACCTTCAGCCACTTTGATAAGCTTGTCACCAAGGAGAGAAAAGTCACGAGACCTCCCTTCAGATAAACCTGCTGTAGTTGAATCTCTAATTGAAGCATCATGGCAAACAGAGCCACCCAAAGTAGCCTCACATTTGAGATCTCTAACTGATAGCCGAAGCTTATAATCGGAAGCCTGCTGTAGAAGTAAAAGCAATTCATCATCATGGCCTTCAACACACTTGGATGGAGTGAAGGACTTGCCATTGTTATCGATCCAGGCAACAGATCGAACAAAACCAGTTTGTATATTCAACTGTACCATATGTACAAAATTCACAACATACATCTTCCCATTGACTGAAAAATTCGCAGAGCTTTTGTGATCCACGAAACAAACGGAGATGGCAGCGATCACATCCTTGGGGTAGTCTTTCCACTGTTCCTTGTCATAGTACATAAAGCGTGAAGGCACTCCACTACTCTGGAAATTAAATGCATCCTGCTTAATGGAAAACCTGGATGGCCACCAATTCGACTCGGAAGAAAAACATGTATATGAAACTGATGGATTCTCTGCTTCTACCTTGAGAGATTTACAAGGTCTGCAGTCATCTTGTGTGGGGCTGTTTGCTACTTTCCTCTTACAATTTCCATTCAGATCCACAATCCTCGGAGATTCCATAGGTTCCTGAGCCGGTTCTTCAAGAAGTAGAAACTTATCAATGCATATGTTCGAGTTAGTGCAGGAAAAGCACGTGTCTCGGGGGCCTGCAAAGTAAATCAGACATGCAAGATTCAAACTCTATACAAAACAAGCGCATAAATGCCCTTATGTACGCAACATAGAGGTCCAGCCAAGAAGGAAAAGCTTTTCCATCATCTTCAAATGGAAAAAGAAAGTCATATAGAGAGATCCATTTTCTGAGACAAGAACATCTAAGATCTGTGCATGCAAGGCTAACAAATACAAAGCAGTGCACTCGACTATCACGACAACTTCAATAGCAAGACTTAACGCATACACGGAGCTCTAAGGCCACAAATCTGACATCTTCAACACACTCAGAGAGATCCCCTGAGCCCTGACCCCCAAAAAAAGCTTCAAATGCACAAAAAAGCTCATTCCAGCAGACTGTCAAACCCTGGCAACACGCATGAGATCATGAACGAGCGAAATACACTAATAACCATCTTTACGACAGGAATCGGGTTTCTGAAACAGTTTGGGTTATTATTCCGAGGCTGAAGTACCTCGAATTTGATTTTCTGAGACTGCAATAGTTAGGGTTGGGGTTAGAATTAGGGATCCTAACGCTGCAATAGTAGGGTTTTAAGACTGTTAGGGTAAGCTTTACGATTCTCATCAGGGTTTAGAAAAGCGTGCAAGAGAATAGAAAGAGGAGAACCTGGAGAGCAGCTACTGATGAGCGTCAGACGTCGGCAAAGATGCTTAAGCAAGAAGCTGAAGACGATCTGTAGGAGGCCGGGATTTATTAAAATGGGTATCGATGGCGGTTCTGCTGAAGAAGCTTGCTGTAAGAAGCTTACTATGTGCATCAGAAGCGTTCAAGGCGGGGGAGGTTGCCTTTATAATGGACCCTTCGCTAATGCCTTGATCTCCACGCAACCCATGCCGCCATGTGTCATCGGATGATTCATTTCCCATGCCTTAGCCGCCACGTCACCTTTGCTCTACAAGGGTCTGTCACACGCTTCTACCAACCAAACGTGGTCGCGGCGTCGATGTGAGCGTGCAATCGCCTCTCTATATGAGAAGTTTTGAATGTTGATTGAGTTCCTGCTTCTCCAATTGATTGACCCGCAAATGATACCTACAACTTCCCCTAATTCTACTAAATTGTGATGGGCGAGACTCCAACACCAAATGATCGATGAATCCAGAAAATGCTTTTTTCATGTCAAGGGAGATCTTATATGTATTGGTTGCATCGATGCTATCAGGCTACTAGCCTGTGCATCATCAGTAATTGATTATGTGTAGCAATACATCTCACATCCCAATAGACATTATCAACCAATCACTCTTTGATACGATATCGTTCCAATAGATCCTCTTCTTTCCTCCATAAGATTCAAAGTGATGCTTTTGGTAGTCTACCAACTTTCATTCCATGCGCACATGACAACAAGCCTTTCCAGTTGTTGGTGTTAAAAAAACTTTTCTCCAACACATATGGTGCTCCTCTTTCTTTAACGTGGCATTCATTTCATTGTGAACTAGATTGGCGGTGTGAACTTCTAGCAACTAAAGTGGCAGCAAGCTTATTCCCACCACATTAGTGAAAATGTGGATGCGATGGCCTTATGTGCAAACCCTATGAGCTCTATTCGGTTCCCATGTAGGCAATCTAAACCCACACTTACATGGCATCACACTTGATTCTTAAGTGTCATCTTTGCCTATATTTAGGGGACCTCAATTGTCAAAAGCAAATAAAAATTCACTCTCCTTGTAAAAAAATAAATTATTGCGAACACATAAAGCAAGTGTCATACAGGGATTCCTATCAACAATGACTGACAACTAGGAATGCCTTCTTGTCAAAGGTAAGCAATATCCCTTCAACCCATAGAGCACGTAGATTCCTATCACACTAACAACTAGAAATGCATTGTCAAGAGGTAAGCAATATCCCTTCAACCCATGGAGCACATAGATTCCTGTCACACTAACAACTTGAAATGCCTTGTCTCAAGAGGCAAGCAGTATCCCTTCAACCGTGGAGCACACAAATTCCTGTCACAACATTGACAATTAGGAATCCCTTGTTAAGAGGTAGCAAATGTCACAGACGGATTCCTATCACACTGACAACTAGGAATGCCTTCTTGTCAAGTGGTTAGCAATATCCCTTCAGCCTATGGAGCACGTAGATTAACACTGACAACAAATAGGAATGCCTTGTCAAGAGGTAAACAATATCCTTTCAACCCGTGGA
Source organism: Cibotium barometz (assembly GCF_041138505.1). Taxonomy (NCBI): domain Eukaryota; kingdom Viridiplantae; phylum Streptophyta; class Polypodiopsida; order Cyatheales; family Cibotiaceae; genus Cibotium; species Cibotium barometz. Next base: position 29,249,728 of record NC_141097.1, read on the forward strand.
GCACGTAGATTCCTATCAACAGTAAACTAGGAATCCCTTGTCAAGGACTAAGCAATATCCCTTCAACCTATGGAGCACATACTCTCCTAATCAAATTGATTGGAAAAGTGAAGCAAATCCATGCGAGACACAAAAATGAAGCAAGTTGTTATTCTTGCAAAGTCAGGAAAAACTATGCCGATCAAATTGAGGAGGGGAACTTCCCTATATTTGTGGGACTTCATCACCTATGATGTCTTTTCTTGCTAGAGAGGACCCATTGTAGTTTAATGCATTGTAGGTCACTACTGCAAGACACAAATTTTTGTTGAATTGTTAAGTTATGTTCAAAAGTCACTTAAGACTACATGAGACCCAACTCTAAGTTATGTAAGCACCACCAAAGGGCATGCTAAAGTTTTTTAGTATTTGTTAGCTGTAATGTCTATACAATATAAATGTCAAGTATGTGTCGCCTCTCTGAGAAGGAGGGGGGGAGGGACCTTATGTATATGTAACATGGCACGATAGTTTAATGGAGTTTTTCTTTACAATTAAGAGACTTGCATGTAGACAAGTGGATTAAACAACCATTATTTATCGTAATTTATGTATGCACAGGGGGGTTGAAATTTAAAATCTAAACATGTATACATACAAGAGAGGGATAAACAAGTATGTTAAAAAAATGTAAAATTTTAACAATATGGGTATTTTAAATACATGTCGAATCACACGTGGTTATACATGTTTTTATAGAATATCACACGGCAGTCTTTTTCAATGCAAAAAGATTTACATTTGTGCTCTAAGTGATATATGCTTGGAAAAGAAAGTAAAGTAAGAATAACTTTAAAGATCAAAAGTTTAAACTCTTATATGGGTCATGTGCCATATGTACGCCTCATGACTCGTATGTGAAAAAAACATGTGACCTTTGTTTCAATAATGTATGTGAGTTATGTGTCTATTCAAGAAGTTAATCTTCATTTTTCTATTGGTCTTAACAATTAGTAATTAAGGATAATCAAAGCTACCCAATGATTAACATAATCCTTCTTTTCCTCATAACCTTATAAACTAATAATCAAAAGTAATTTATGGTTGTTTAAAAGTGAAATTACCACTTAAGGAATAAGCCCTATGTGTTTAGGGTACACATGCAATATTTAGGAAACCCTAGACAAGAATTATAACTCTTAAGGAATAAGCCTTATGTGTATAGGGTACATAGATAATATTTAGGAAACCCTAGACAAGAATTTATAACTCTTTAATCCTAATCTTAATCTCTCTCCCGAAAAACTTTTTAACTTCCTAATATCTACATGCTAATAATTAGCATCCACTTAATAAAGCTTTTTTACAAGTGATTATTAATGTTTAATCATGGTGTTCAAGTCAAGATCTTACCTTAGCCTTGCCGAAGCATGTGTCATTTGCCTTAGAGCCACAATTACAACTTCTCTATGTGGGTGTGTTAGCTCGTTGTCTGTCGTGTCCTCAGTCTTTTGTCACACCAAAATGCTCCTTGCCCGATGGGGTGAAGGAAGAGATCTCTTCACCTAGATGGAGGCAAATAGAGATGGTCCTTCGTGATGGTTCTCTCTCACATAAGGAGGGGGAAGAAGGGGAAGCTAATGCAAGTAGAAAACCTACAACCAATCCTATCTAGCAAGCATCCATCAAGTAAGCAAGCATCATATCTAGCAAGCATCCATCAAGTAAGCAAGATTCAATAGTTTACATACAAGTAAGAATAGAGAAGAAGGGGAGATCACAAGTATTCTATTGCAAGGGAATGACTGTGTATTCCTTATTATTAAAAATGACTTAAATACAATTGGCTAGTTTTCAAACTAGGCCGACTAAACTTAAAATTGATACGGCCTTTATCCATGAAGTTGCCATGTAATGTTAAGTGGTACGGTTTATAGGACCGATCCGCAGAACCGGCTATGCTACAGGGCATATCAGTTAGAAACTTTCTTCAAAATTAGGTAGTTGTTGGTAAATTGGTAAAAGCTGTCCACACCTTGTGAGATTGGTGGAATGAGCGCCATGACCACCATGAAATGATTTGTATGGATAGATGGGCGGTTTGAATCTTCTTGGTGTGAAATGACATTATACCCTGAGCTCATAGCGTGAAATGATGACCTCGAGCTCATAGCATGATGCCTAGAGATTGGGCTTCTTTATGACAAATACACTAGCTAGGTCGAGGTAATGTGGTTAAATTTAAGTCGAAAAACAGAGGTTGCATGCATTGAAACTTTTTGGAGGTACCTGCAAGGTCGAGGGTTCTCCAATCGATGGGTCGTACCATGGGCCAATGCCATGGTCCCCCATCTAGAGCTAAACCTGGAGGATTGGTGCATTGACGACGAGGTTAGTTATAGGCGTTGTTTGTGTGTGCCATGAGATGCGAGATGTGAAACAAAAAAAGTTGCATATAAAGAAATATACAAGTGACATGCATGGGCAAGGGGCGGAAGGTATTTACACCTGCAACTTAAAGATTTCTCCAACTTTACTACTTTCTTTGACTCTCTTTGTAGCTTTCTTTGACCTTTTACACTTTACTCAACATCCCTTTTCTTGGGGGTCAAGATTGTTAGATTGTTGATATTGGCTTTTCCCCCTAGGTACACTTACGTGCAATGGGGCTAGGTGACCTCTGTGAGCTGGAGGGATTTGACGTTAGTGAGCACTGGGGATAGAGGCAATGTGGATGAACGTAGAAGAAGGGGTTCCTACTGATTTGAGGAAGGTCAAGATGAAGGGTTGTGCCATGGGCTAGGTTTACTCCCAAGAAGGGGAGATCACAAGTATTCTATTCTGCAAGGGCATGACTATGTATTGCTTATTATTGAAAATGACTTATATACAACCTACTAGTTTTCACACTAAGCCGACTAAACTTAAAAATGGAACAACCTCTATCCATGAAGTTGGCATGCAATGTTAAGTTGTATGGTTTGTGGGACCTATCCGCAAGCCGACTGTGCTGCATGGCTTATTGGTGAGGGCATGTCGGTGAGAAGCTTTAAGTAGGCCCTAGTGGTAGGTCGCTTGTCAAGGTGGCATGAGTGTCGAGATATTGAGCTCAACTAATGCTATGGCGGACATTAATGACCCGCCTAGGTGATAGCTTCCGCATCTACACCAGTGGCATGGTTGGTGAGATTATGGGTGATATGCACCTAGTGGGATGAGAGGCTGTGTGACAGCCATTTTGGATTACTAGAGACTGGCATAGTTATAGTGCCAGCTCATTTAGTCGAGTTCACATTATGGACCGACCCTAGTATGTTGTAGTAGTTGAGTACTAACCCATATAGTGTGTACTCTTATCTTTATGTTATGTTGGTTGAGTACAGAAGAAGAAGATAGAAGAAAATTCAGCTATCCATCTCTCTCGTGTCTTGCTCTCTCTTGTGTGTGTGTGTTTGCTTGCTAGGGTTTGAAGCTCTGCCACTCCCCCACATTCTCTTTATGGTATCAGAGCCTGGTTCGTGTGAGAGCTAAGGAGGCAAGAACAAGCAAGGAAGGAAGTGGTACTACACGGGTAAGAGCACCATCATCTCTTTCCCCTTCTTGGTTTTGGTACAACACACCTCAGTAGCTCTAGGAGCTACACATCTCCAATTGAGGAGATGTCTTCACGGGTAAGAGCACCATCATCTCTTTCCCCTTCTTGGTTTTGGTACAACACCCCTCAGTAGCTCTAGGAGCTACACATCTCCAATTGAGGAGATGTCTTCACACGAGAGCGGAGCTACAAGAAGATAGGTATTTTGTCTTATTGGATGAAGTTTTTTCAGCCAAATTTGCGTTTCGGGCACATTACGGGCCCCGTTTCGCCACTGTAGGGTATTTTCGCAGCTTTCTGGAAGTTCTGGTTGGAAGTTCTGGTAGAGAACTGTTTCTGCTCAAAATCTTGTTATTACAGTGCAGCAGTGCATTTTGGAAGTGCAGACAGGGTTTGCACATGTATTGTTGATACTGGGTGTATGTACATGTACTTTGGTCACATTTGGTGACACACAGGCTGTGCTGAAGTACCGCTGTTGTAGTAGTTACATGAGATACTGCTGTATTACAGGTTGCATACAGAAGTTGTCTGTTTGCATGTTATTTGATTGCTGTAGGAAAACATGTCTGACGGAATTAATCAGATTGTTAGTGAGAAGCTGGATAAGAATAACTTCCATGCCTGGAAGTTCAGAATGACCAATTTCCTAATGGTAAAGGATTTTGGGATTATGTAAAAGGAGACAATATGGAGCCTCCAGAGTTATCTGAGGAGAATGCCACTCTTGCAGATATAAAGGCATTCAAGGATTGGAATCAGGGTGCAAGAGAAGTCATGTAATGGCTTTTAATTAGTGTCACAGACACTATGATAGGACACATATAGGATGCAAACAATCCAGCAATTGCACGACGGCAGAATCTGGTTCAAATGTTCCAGACTAACATAAAGGCAAGGAAGTTGCAGTTAAAGCAAGAGTTGCATACTGTGGAAAAGAAAAGCATGTCCATTAATGAATATGCCTTAAAGATCAAGGGCATTGTTGAATCCCTTGGGTCTATCAATGTATCAGTGGAGGATGATGATTTGGTGAGTGTATCTGAATGGGCTTGGAAAAGAGTACAAGCCATTCAAGACCTCCATTGCAGTTAGGGAGAATATTCCCAACTTTCGGGACTTGATATCTATGCTGATCATAGAAGAAAAGACTTTAGGTGAGGATTCTTCTTCACAAAGCAAGAACACATCGGAACAGGCCTTCTACTCTAACTCAAGTAGAGGCCGTGGTTGAGGCCAAGGTGGTGGCCGACAAGGAAATCAGAATTCTAAATACCAATGATTCACAGCAGCAGTCATACACATGTGGAAGAGGCCAGTCTAGAGGCAAGGGGAGCCAAAGAGGCCAGTCTAGAGGCAAGGGGAGCCAAAGAGGCCAAGGTGGTTGGCAAAGAAATCAAAATGCAAATAGCAGAGAGTGCTATTACTGTGGCAAACCAAGACACATGCAAAGGACTGCTACAAAAGTAGAATGACATTCAAAGTGGAAAGTTGCAGCAAGGCAACTATGCATCATCTAGTAAACATGGAGGTGGATGTGTCAAGATCTCAAGATATATGGTATGTGGATTCTGGCGCCTCTAACCACATGACTAGTCATGCTGAGTGGTTTAGAGATATGCAGAAAATGGAAAAACCAGGTTATGTAGAAACAGGTGATGATACTGCACATCCCATTGCGCATGTTGGTCATTGTTTATGCAGGATGGCAAAATGAAGTACTTGGCTGATGTACTTCATGTTCCGAATATTACAAAGAACCTGGTTTCTGTTGGGACATATGGTTGAGAAGGGTCTGCAGTGAGGTTTAATCCTCAAGGATGTCTTGTGGAAGACTTCAAAAATAAGTGTCGCTTGGTTGCAAAGGGTAACATAAATGGCAGGATGTTTACTTTGGATGTGAACATGCTTGCGAATAAAGTCAGCCATGTTTGCGCATGGAGCAGGTGTCATTTGTAGATATTGACATATGGCACAAGCGCATTGGTCATGTGAATGTACAACGACTGAAGTCTATGCAGGCCTATTGTTGCAAGTTTGCCAAAGTTTAAGGTTGACGGTATGCATAAGGTATGTGAAGCATGCCAACTTGGTAAGTAGGCCAAACATGCTTTCCCATACGAAAAGCATGCCAGTGCAAGGCCATTGGATGTCATACATTCAAATGTATGGGGACCGAACCAAGACTGCAACAATTGCAGGTTGCAGGTACTATGTTACATTCATTGATGACCACACCAGGAAAGTGGGTTTATTTCATGAAGGAGAAAAGTGACGTGTTTGCTCACTTTCAGAGATTTAAAGCCTTGGTCGAGAAGGAAAAAGGCATGCAAATAAAATGTCTAAGATCAGATGGTGGGGGAGAATATTTCTCCAATGTGTTCAGCGATTTTCTCAGAAAGCAAGGAATCAAGAGGCACTTTACATGCAGGTACACTAAGCAACAGAATGGTGTTGCAAAAAGGAAAAACCGACACATTGCAGAAGTGGCACATGCCTTGATGGTGGCTGAAAGAAATATGCCACATTAATTTTGGGCAGAAGCAGTAGCAACTGCTGTGTACATTATGAACAGGACACTCACTACAGCTGTTCATGGTATGACTCCTGAACAAAAGTTTACAGGCATAAGACTGGAGACCGGATGTGTCTCACTTGAAAGTGTTTAGGTGTATTGCATATGTACAAGTTCCTGATGAAATGAGAACAAAGTTGGATCCAAAGGTAGAGAAATGCATCTTCATTGGTTATGCTATGGAGTAAAAAGGTTATAGATGCTATAACCCTACCACATGAGATGTGAGTAAGCAGAGATGTCTTCAATGAGATGAGTAGCTGGTATGCACTAGTAGTGAAGGCAACAGAAGATGCAGATGTAACAAGTGTTGATGTTGCACCACATGTAGAGCAGCAATCATCATAGGTGCTGAGTGGACCTGGGGGGTCCTTGAGCAGTGGATCCAATGTTAGGCAGGTTGAGAAATGATGGAGGTACACATGTATCATGGAAAGGGAAGGGAAAGGTAGATTAACCTTTTGTGCCTGATCTGTCAGCACGTCACTCATATGTGGATGGTGGTTCTAGTGGCTCTGTGAGTAGAGCCTTGATGAGGAGCTTGGCATTCCGTCAGTGGTTACTCCTGGTGTAAGGAGAACCAGGGCTGTTTTAAGGACACCTAGCAGTACTACGCAGCCTTGATGAGGAGCTTGGCATTCCGTCAGTGGGTTACTCCTGGTGTAAGGAGAACTAGGGCTGTTTTGAGGACACCTAGCAGTACTACGCAGCCTTGATGAGGAGCTTGGCATTCCGTCAGTGGGTTACTCCTGGTGTAAGGAGAACTAGGGCTGTTTTGAGGACACCTAGCAGTACTACACAGGTCTAACGAGGGTTAGATACCCTGTTGAGATATGATGGATATACAGCCCATCATTATGCTTACATGGTAAAAGCAATACATGAGGTTGAGCCCACGTGCTTTGAGCAAGTTATTGGAAATGAGAAATGGGAAGATGCCATGGATGAGGAGATGGCACCATTGGATGCAAATGCAACATGGGAGTTAGTGCCTTTGCCTAAGGAAAAGAAGGCAATTGGATGTAAGTGGGTGTATAAAGTCAAGCACAATGCTAATGGGTCAGTGAGCAGGTACAAGGCAAGATTGGTTGCCAAGGGCTATGCGCAGACTTATGGCATAGACTATGAGGAGAAATTCAGCCGAGTTGCAAGAATGGCAACCGTGAGAGTTGTCATTGCTATGGCTGTAGTAGTGAAGGGTTGGTCATTATATTAAATGGATGAAAGAATGCTTTCTTGCATGGTGATTTGCAAGAAGAAGTATACATGATGCAGCCACCAAGTTATGAGAGTGATACACATCCAGATTTTGTATGCAGGTTATGCAAAGCCTTATATGGCTTGAAGCAGGCACCCAAAGCATGGTCAAACAAGATCGGGGAGTATCTTGTTACCATTGGATTTCAGATATCCAATGCAGATTTTTCACTATATGTGAAAAAGACAGATAGAGGGATCATGCTATTAGTCATCTATGTGGATGACTTGATTATCACTATATGTGAAAAAGACAGATAGAGGGATCATGCTATTAGTCATCTATGTGGATGACTTGATTATCACTGGTGATAGTGATGTAGACATACATGATGTCAGGATGCTTTTGAAGCAGAAGTTTGAGATGCAGGATTTGGGTGAGTTGTGGTATTTCTTGGGCATAGAGGTGGTGAGATTACCTCATGGCATTTTGCTATTGCAGAGGTAGTACGGCTTGGACATGTTGTCCAAGTATGGTATGACAGGTTGTAAGCCTATTTCAGTGCCATTGGAGCAGAACACAAAGCTTTCCGCATACAGGTGAGCTTTTGGAGGACCCCACTACATACAGGCACAGAGTGGGTAGTTTGATCTACATGACCATTACAAAGCTAGACTTGAGCTATGATGTTGGACTTATGAGTCAGTTTATGCAGGCCCCTAGGAAGCCACACTTGGATGTGGCTAGACGGATCCTCAGGTACATAAAGTCCACAGTTGATTATGGACTTTTCTATGAGGCTGGTACAGAGATACAGTTACATGGGTACACAAATGCTAATTGGGCTGGTAGTATTGCAGACATGAGATCTACCAATGGTTTTATGTTCTCATTTGGGAGTGCTGCTGTGAGTTGGAGCAATAATTGCCTTATCGAGTACAGAGGCGGCAGAGTACAGGGGTGCTGCTATGGCAACTTGTGAGGTAGCTTGGTTTCAGAAGCTACTTGGTGACATGGGAGAGCCCGTGGATAGGGCAGTTGCCATATATTGTGACAATATGAGCAACATAGAGTTGGCTAGTAACCAGTATATCATGCTAGAACGGAGCACATTGAGGTGCATTATCACTTTGTGAGGGAGAAGGTTCTAACAAGAGATGAAGATCTGGTATATGTCAGCACAGAGGATTAGGTAGTAGCTGACATCTTCACGAAGGCATTGGGCATAGAGAAGCTCCACAAGTTTAGGAGCTTACTTGGAGTGCAGTGTGTGGAGTTGAGCTTGAGGGGGAGTGTTGAGATATCGAGCTCAACTAATGCTACGACGGACATTGGGTGATAGCTTCCGCATCTACACCACTGGCATGGTTAGTGAGATTATGGGTGATATGTGGCCAGTGGAATGACAGGCTGTGTGATCATTAGGGGAAGGTTGAGGTCTATGGGGGCCCTTTAAGCTGCCATGAGATTAAGGAGATGATTAGTGTGAAGGCCAATAGGAAAAATACATGTGTACAAAAACGTTGGGTTGATTAAGACCCTAAATCTTGTGGTCAAAGGTGGAATCTTACCTTTTTCAGATCTGCTAGCAAAGAAAATCTTCAATATCTTTTTTTTAAATATTTTTTTAAAGGAAAAGTTTCAAAAAGTTACCCCCCCTCACTTCCCTCTTCCCTCCAAAAGTAGGGGCGTGTTTCTCTCTCCTCCCTTTTAGACTAACCCACTTTCCCCATCTACCACTCACTACACCCTCACTTGCAGCCCTATCTTCATCCCCAACTTGAGGAAAGCTCTTTGCTACCACCTACTCAGAGAAAGCTCTGTTATCAGCCTCTTTCTCTCTCTAGAGGAAGCTCTGTTTTATCAGACTCTATCTCTAGGTCTCTCTCTCTCTGTGTGCAAGCAGGCACCTAATGCAATCTCTCATTAGCTTTCTTTTGAGGAAAGCTTTGCTACCAGCTACTCAGAGGAAGCTCTGTTGTTATCAGCCCTTCTCTCTCTCTCTAGAGGAAGCTCTGTTTTTATCAAACTCTCTCTCTCTCTCTCTCTCTCTCTCTCTCTCTCTCTCTCTCTCTCTCTCTCTCTCTCTCTCTCTGTGCATGCAGGCACCTAATGCAATCTCTCATTTGCTTTCTTTTGAAGGTTTAGCTTTCTGTGTGTGTGTGCATGTGTGTGTGTGTGTGTGTGTGTATGGATTTGCAGCAAACTTCTTTGAAGCTTTAGCTAGCTCTCTCTCTCTCTCTCTCTCTCTCTCTCTCTCTCTGAGCAGGTATTTGCTTTTTTGCCATATTCTTAACATTCACTTTCTTTTCATTTGGGCCATCTATGGCTCTTCAGTGTGTACGCAGGCCATCATCCACTATCGAGTCCATGGCTATTTTCACAGTACAGGATGATGAAGGTTATTGGATTCCTACCGTTTTTAAGTGGTTCATGTGGATAACAATGCAGCCCAGTTTGAGGGGTGCACACAAGGTTCCTCGAAGGCACATGGCTTCCACAAGCCATCATTGGAAAGGAAGGATCTTAGAATTCAAAGTTTGCAACAAGAATGGAAAGCGGCTTGCAAAGGTGCAACATGTTTACACCTCAAGCCAAATACATCTTGAAGATGAGAACTCACCACGGTTCCCAACTAACTGTAAGTTTCAGTCCTTGTTTAATGTTTCTTTGCTTTGGAGAAATGCTTGCATGAAGACTATGTGAATATCAAGAACTCCAATGTATTCTATTGTATGCAGATGTTTTCCCTTCAACATGTGTGGAATGGCAGCCTCTAGAATGTTTTACAGGGACCTTCGAAGCATGTCATGTTGATCTAGATAGGCTTATGTATGCTGGGGAAACAAGTTCCGAACTTGCAAATAGAGGAGTATTTTTCATTGCTGCAACATATGTTGTGCCACAGAGGGGAAGGTTTGGAGCACTTGAGCCAATTTCTCCTCCTACACTAAATAGCCCGGAATGGCCCATTCCAGACCCCACTACAATGGAGAGCTTTCAGCGCAGGATTTTCCATGACATTCAGTCAAGCCTAAAGGCTGCATATGGATCCCACAGGATAAGTGTATCTCTTTTCATGCCTTTACATGTGTTTATTGCTATTTTCAAAGCAGGCAAGTTCCATCGCACCCCAACAATGTGGATAAGCAAAGATGGGGCCTTTGAAGCTCTAGATACATTTCTAAAAGGCGATTGGACCACCAAGGTGGCAGAACATAAGGGCGATGTAATAAAGTGCGCAGCGGTAATGTCAATGGTAAGATGCAGGTATCAGATAGGCAAGCAAAATCTAACTATGGTGTACACTATTAGAAGGTGGAAATGCTCGCATGGTGAATGGGAGGCTTTGGACTCTGATCTCTATGCTAGGGAGGAGGTAGAACTTCATATTGAAGTTCACCCAGGAGAGGAGCATACAGTGGTAGTTAATGATGATTGGAATTTTGCTCAGTTGAGAGATCGTATTGTCATGTCCTTTAATGTAAGGAACCAATTCAAGTTTGTTGTTTCTAATCGACCCATGCGTCAAAGGTCAGAGAAACATACACTCTGTGTGTCATTGGAGCCCCCTAGGGTCCTTAGCTTGAGAGACTGTTAAGTTGCAGACTTAGGTAACATTTTGAGTGATTTTGGGCGATAATTTGTAGCGGTGTACTTTTGAATACAAAATTATTGATTGCACCATAGTCCCAATGTCCTCTGTATTTCACTGCAAATTGGATTTTAATTTTGTTAATTTTAAAATTTTTAAGTATGTTCTATAAATTTATTAAACTTTATAGTGGAATGCTTTATAAGAATAGGTTTTGCTCTATAAAGCTCATTTCATTCTTAAGATCTTGCAGTTTCTATTTCCCTTCAATATCCCGCCATGGCTTCAAGCTCTAACTCGCTACGCGCAAAACTTGAGAAAATTGGGCTCTCAGCAGGTGCAGGTGAGAACATCGCCATTTTTGAGGGGGTGATCGATATGCAAAAAACTATAGACCTTCATGCAGAGGCTTTTCAAGAGCAGGTCCAGTACATGAATGATGTAGTGGCACATATATGTCGTGCAATTGCCTGTATCCACCACTAAATGGGTTCCAGTGGACTTAATCAGGCATCTGTACCATGGTGACAAGTCATTCCGATTCAGGCTCAACCGATTTTTGAAGGGGCTTACATCTAGCAATTATAGGGTCGAAGATGATGACACCGTTTATGAATTGCAGGTTGGTAATGTAGGCACCACCTTCCTTTCATGGGATATGACGTTAGCACTGTTTCTGCAAGAAGCCAGGGATACAGAAAAAAAGAAGGGAAAGGCAGTGAAAAAGGAAGTAGCTCTTGTGAAGGAATCCAAAGGCAAGGTGGAAGAGGTTTTCTCAGAAGAAGCTGAAGCGTCCATGGCCTTGGTGCTTCTCCAACAAGGGTCAACTGAGGATGAAGAGCCTCATCGTGACCTCGAAGGGGATGAAATTGTGGAAGAGATCCCTGAGTTGGATGTAACCACTTTGAATCCCATCATCATGGATAACAAGGAATTTCTTTTCCTTGATGACATTTGTAAATCCTTGGGGTTAAGGGAGGATGAGGCCTTAAGCATATTGGCAATTGGGTCTGGTTTCTGCAAAGAAGACACACTTGAGCAACAGACTGCAGGTGTACAGATTGATTTTGATGACCATGATCTTACCAAAGCGCTAGCATTCCAAGGTTATGATATAGAACGTACAATTGAGGAAACTGTTTCCAATGCTCTTGTTGCTATAGAAAATGTAGCAGCAGAGTATGAAAGTGTCCCTCAAGAAGCATTTCAACCACATAAGCGCTTGCATGTAGATACATCAGTTGAGCAACGTGGAAGCAATATAGACATATGCAACCCACGCATTAGCCAATGTGATAATGACATTGAGGTGGGGTTAAATCAAAGTTGTGCCTTCATATTTATAAGTGAGTTATTACTAACACCTGATTTTTTTCTCTTGTAGAAAGCTTATATTTTTGACAAGTTTGCTGCACGTGGAGGTGGAGTTCGTGTGCAATCCGATGGACGAGACATCTCCCTGATTCATTACCTTCCTAGCCTCTCTCCATCATTTATTCGAGTAATCCATTTAGAGTACTCTGAGGAGGCACAAGCAGAGCTCATCAAGTGTAAAGCTCTAAGTGGGGTTCTCACCGAAGATGGGCTAGCAAATAATGCAAACAAATGTATACTTATTAGCAGGGAGGCAGCCATGTACACATTTGCAGGCAACTACACCGGCCACGTGCTAAGCCACTGTGCCACTTCAATCTCCAAAGGTGTAACCAATCCTATTATTATAGCTAATAGCCTAGGTGAGAAAACCACACAGAGTGACGAAGCTAAAGAAGCTCTCAGAAATCTTCTCAGGAACTTGTAATTTTCTTTCTACGAAATCAGTACAAAATGTATACTTTTTTAATTGTAATGTTTCTAAGAAGTCTGAACCATTTCTCTTGTTTATTTGTTGTGTCAGCACTGTGCCCTCTAAACTTTTGGTAGGCATGTGAATGTGTAGGAAATTTCATTGATAATGATCAAATATTTGTTCTTTGAATGTCACTTAACATCCAGCTGAAATCTGGCAGTACAAAATCTGAATAATTTTTAAAAAATCAGAATTTTTTATGTTTTTTGATATTTGTAAGCATATTTTTCATCAAAGAAGTGCACATGATGCTGGATGTAATCAAAAAATTAAAAAAAAAAGCTGTGCGCTACGGCGCGAATTTTTGCATTTCAAATTGCAGGCCAGGCTTAAATTCGCGCCGTAGCGCACAGCCCTTTTTTTGATCATTTTTTCACCAAAAAATGCATTGTGTGCACTTTATTTTGATGATTACTCTGCCTGGAAACATAAAAAAAAAGAAAACTGTTGCTTTTTTAAAAAATGTTCTACCTAATGCCAGACTTCACCAGGTGATTTTGAGCCCCAAATAACTTTTTTTTTGTCCCTGAGCTTTTCTAAGGCCTTATTGAGCTTTAAGCCTTTTTTTCGGACCGAAAATAAATTCAATATAATTTTGTTTCTGCACTATGTAAGGATCCTCTGTTCAATGCCAACAACAATGCCACGTATAACAAGATAATGTTTCACAATCACCTTATCAATAATATAAATTTTGTTCCTGTTTAACTAAGGCTCTTAATACATGATCATCAGTTTCTCTCATTCAAACAACAGTACAAGAAATGAAATGTCTGCTTTTATAACAGTTGAAACAAATGAATACGTTGGTTAACGAGTCATTGACAATATCTTATAGATTCAAAAAAATGTATTACAATGTCAAGATTACAAAAGGCACAAAGGCCGCCGCCTGAAAGCTTAATCCTATCCTATAAAGCCTTCCTTATGGAGCGCTTTATCCTGACGTAAACGTAGTGCAAGTGCCATGTCAACAGGCTTTAGGGTCACCCTTTTGGCGTGAGCATGGCACTTGAAACAGAGAGACCAAAATTGTTTTTGACGCCTCTTGAGGGCCTCCAGTGTCGTACTCTGTACCCGAGTGACCCTGTCACTGTACTTGTCGATGACTTCTTTTACAACTCTTGCAAAGGGGGCCTTCGCCATGATGGGGTCTGTGCTCTTTTGGTACTTTCTGATTTCTCGTAGAGCCACGGTCCCTGGTTTCCATCTTCTCTTCTTGTTGGCTACAGGGGGTGGTGGTGGATGCGACCTCTCTTCCCATGGTTGTCTATCATTTCTAAATTTTTTTCGCCTTTCTTGCTCGGCTGGATCTAGATTTAGTCTTCTCTTACTTGCTTCTGCCTTCTTCTTTTCTTGTTCTTGTTTTAATCTGCGTGCTTCTTGAATTCTTTGTTCCCGTCTTTCCCTCTCCCTTTGCACCTCCTGCTCCAGTCTTTCCCTCTGCCTTTGCTCCTCCTGCTCCAGTCTTTCCCTCTCCCTTTACTCCTGTACTTGTCGTCGATCCTCCTCTTCCATCTCCACCTCTTGCTGCCTGTTTGCACGTTCCTTCTTTCTCTTGACACGAATCTTTATTCTTTGTTTTTTAGGTGGAGACGGGGGCTGACGCCTCTCAAGTTCCTCATGTAGTGTTTGTGCTAAGAGCCTATCCTGCTTTTCACGATGGCTTATTTCCTCTGCTTCATAGAAGTCAGCAGCCTGTTGAAACTGCTCTTGCTCAATACACAGAAGTGCTTCCTGGTCTTCCTCAAATGCGACCCTTAGCTCCTCTTGTAGCTGCTGAGGGAATAGGGCTTGCTGTTGCTCTCTTCTTCTATGCTCCTCCTCATCAATCTGGCATTGTTGCTCTTCCAGCACACGCTCCTGCTGCTCAGCCTCTGAGAGAGGTCGGGGGAATGGTGTACGCGTGGCTCTAAATGAGCCAGTGTCTCCAGGCTGCTTGGAGACATCCTCAATATTGTCCAGTCGTCCTGAGAACACATCCGGCTGTACATCTTCCTGTCGGGTCTCTACCTCTCTGTCCATGCTTGTATGCTTCTTTTTGATACGTTTTTGCACTTGTTGAAATGCCTGTGCCGCGGCTACTGCGTGTATTAAGTTGTGTGCACCAGACGGTACGTTTGGGCTCTCAGTTTTGCATGCAGTGTGCTTAGTTCTAGCCATCCATTGACTTACACGAGTGAATGAACGTGAAAATGTAATTTTAAAACTCACTTTCACATGTTTATATAGTTTTTGAAAAAAAACTTATTAATAAAAAAAATCTCGACATTAATAAAAAAGCTCTAACTAAAAAAAGGTTACAATTTTCTAATATGGAACCCATTTTCGACCCATACGCCTACGCGCAGCGAACCACTCACGCATCCCATGCACGGCACTTGATGCTCGCCATGCAATTGCTCGTTGCAGATTGACATTTTTTACAACCCTTCGTAGTAATGACACCTGCCCTTTTGGTTTCTATCGGCGTCGACCTCCCAAACTGCGATAAAACCAATTAAACATCTCATGCAAGGCATTACTTTTTTCCTTACCACCTCCACCATGTCGCGTGTTCTTAAAGTATGCTGCCTTAGCTTGATAATGAGAGCGCTCCATTCCTTGGGTGCTCCAAATTGCCATTGAACCATATTCGTCGAGAAAAAATTGTGCGTGGGCAAATATAATGTGCTGCAACAAAGATCATATCAGAATTTTACTATTTGGCGATTAATATCAGTAAATAGATAGAAAGGTAAATACCATATAGTGGGTGATATGTGTTTCTCCCCATGCATCAACCATTTGCTGAGTAAATGTATGTATTGCAGTCTTCAAGTTTGCAATCTCCTCAGCAACAACAAGTGGAGCCTTTTCTAGCAATTGAATCATTTTGTCAAGTGACTCCCACAGCCTTGCCCGCTTGAGACCAAGCTCTGCATTATTCCCACGATAAGTGGTGCATTCACAAATGGCCTTCCATAATTCATATTTTGTGTGACTATTGTACCCCTCGTAATTTGAGAGAAGGTGTCTTGCTTTGGACCCACCCATGCATATTTTGTTTGGATTATCCTGACCCGGTCCTGACTTTTTAGTATCCTTAGTCAACTTTACTGCACCACCATGAAGCCCCACACTTGAAAGGACATCTTCCAGCTTACTGATGCATTCATTGCGAAGATGTTCAGGCTCCATATTCCATGCATAATTGATATGTAACTTCAGTAATTTGTCCATTATGCGTAACCTAGCATGAAGCGTGCAAATATGAACACGGGAAAGTGGAATCTCTAATATAGGGCTCCATGAGATATCTTCTTGATCACGATTAGGCGGACAATTGGTATTACAATTCATGATGCCATTAACCCACTGCATAGGTTTCTTTGGATCTTTGTTTTGTGTTGCACTCATTGAAGTTGGTTGTACATTTTTCTTGCCCTTTGCATGAGATTTGGTCGTCTTGGTGGCTGCAACCTTGCCTGAAGCTTTGCCGCATTCAATATACTCTGATTTTGAATGGCAGCAATAAATACATGGAAAAAAAGTATTTGCTCCTAGCTTGCATCCCAGCATACACTTCAATGTCTTTAAATCACCTGCCATGTGCCACTCAACTGTAAATGTTCCTACATCTTCCACACGCAAAGTTTCTCCTTTTGATTGCAATGATATGACATTTG
Source organism: Cibotium barometz (assembly GCF_041138505.1). Classification (NCBI taxonomy): domain Eukaryota; kingdom Viridiplantae; phylum Streptophyta; class Polypodiopsida; order Cyatheales; family Cibotiaceae; genus Cibotium; species Cibotium barometz. The sequence goes on from NC_141097.1 coordinate 29,266,187, forward strand.
GGATGCCTGTCTGGGTAAGGTACCATCGCAATGTATCATTCGTCTCCTGTGGAAGCTCAAATGCTGCCAACCACCATATATTCTTTTCTGATTGCACTCCATAGTAATCTTTTCCCTGAGATTGACTTCCCTTGTTGGAATTTGAGGCTTGTGCACTACAGTCAAGAAGATTATCATCCTGTTCCAGATTTCCTTTGATAGCCCTGTTCATAAGTGTTAGGCTGACTCTTTCTAATTTTCGTCCTTTTACAATTTGACACTCATCAAGCTTTAACACAAACACAGCCTGACCTTGGCACTCCTCAATGCTTAGACCATAATAAGAAATCATAGCTCTTTGAAGGGTCCTTAAATCAATAAAGACATTGTTGTACTTGTTGTATTCAAATACCTTTGTAGTACATACAGGCAGAGCATCCTCCACATGACGGTAGCCACCTAACATGGTCGCAATTTCTGAGTTTGCACTTTTTCTTGCCATGGTTACACTGTATGGAGTTGGTAGCATGGGTCGAAGAAAACCTTTAGCACGATGACCTAGTGTAAACACCCTGTAGATGGCTTCATATCCCTTCCTACTGACACCAGCACTATCACATGCATCCATAATCTGTATGGGGCTTACCATATTTTGCAGCTCTCCAGAAATTCTGTTTCGGATTTGCTTAGATATTTTGCATGTGGGATCTTCTAGCAGCTTATATATGTCTGATAACTTAACAACATGTTTCAATATGCCTGCTCTACATTCCTCAGCACCACCTTCATATCCCATCATATCCCCAGCAATATCTCTACATGGAACATAAATACAAAATAACATCAATATGTTTCACAAAACAGAAAGGCCTGCAAAACAATGGCAAGAATAGAAGTTACCTTGTTGCTCGTACACGTCGTTTTCTTGCTCCACTTAGGATTGCCAAGGTTTCTAGGGACTGACGCTTTCTTTTCCGTTGTCGAAAGCCTGCTGGAAGCTTCTTCAGGCTTGTAAGGTGTCGTTGCTTGTTTCGTGCATCCTGTTTGGCTGCATTCACCTTGTCCCGTTCAATATCAAAGGCCTGCTTAAGCAAAAAGTTGTTCTTCTGGAGCTCCTGATTCTGAGTTTTCAAGTTGTCCACCACTTCTTCAAGCCTATCAATGTCCTTGTGTTGCTTCTGCAACTCAAGCCATAAGCCTCGGAAATGCAGTCTAAGAGCAACAGGCCTTCTACAACACAAGTTCAGGAAGAGCATGAGGTAGAGGAGGCCGTGGACGCGGTCATCAAGGAGGTGGCCGAACGGGTAATCAGAATTATGGCCAGCAGCAGCAACAACAATAGCCCCAGAATTCACAACAACAACAACAACAACAACACGCAGGTGGAAGAGGCCAATTTAGAGGCAGGGGGAGTCAAAGAGGTCGTGGAAATTGGCAAAGGTAGTATAATGATACACGTGGATGTTTTTATTGTGGTAAGCCTGGAAATGTGTGCAGGCAGTTTGTTATAAGAAGCAGGCTGACATGCAAAATGGAAAATTGCAGCAAAATAACTATGCATCCTCGAGTAGAAACAATGAGGATAATAAAAGGTTGTTTGTTATATGCAGCATGTCGTTAATGCCATGTCTGAAAATGTTGAAGTAGCACATTGCATGAGACAATCCCAATGTGAGGACCCTTATTGTACAACCACCCATACTAGTCTTAGTAGGAATATCTAAAGGTAGTTGAGATGAATCCTACTCATTTCGCAATTCCAAGGATGTAGAGTTGGATGTACACGAGAGTTTTCTCCCAACCTTGATCCAAGATGTAGGATAGTTGGATGTATACGAGATTTTTCTCTCAACCTTGATCCTAAGTAGTGTGCTGATAGAAATCTACTAACCAAGTGGTACCTCTTAGCTCAACTTGGAAAGATCCAGGAATCAATTGTAGCATTCTAAATTGGACACTCATGCAGATTTTTTATGCATGCAAATAATGGATCTTCAAACTCCCATTAATACTAATGCAAATAATGGATCTTCAAACTCCCATTAATACTAAGGATCTTGAGTCCAAATCCAAAAATTGGAAATTTGAAGCTATTTGAAGTTCAGAGGGACCAAATCCAAAAATTGGAAATTTGAGACTGTTTGAGAAATTCAAGGGGCCTTTCGTCATCATAGCTTTGGTCAAAAAGTAAAAAGGGGCATTTGGTAATAGCTTTGGTCAAAAAGTAAAACCTACTAAAATTGATATAGCCATGTTGATGGCTACCATGGAAAACCTCGCCTTTGAGAGCAATGAGGCGAAATGACGGTAGAGAAAGCTCAATAGAAGATGGGTGAGCATCAACTGTTGATGCAGCAGGAAAGTGCCTTCAAGAAATTGAGTAGGGCTCTTGAAGAAGCTAGATCAGCTGATTAAAGCTGGCATGGCAAGCTCAGAGCAGAAGAAAGCGGTGGATCTAGTCGCATCGAGGAGATTCTCCTTTTGCGCGAGTAAGATGTATGGTGAGGGGCAAAAGCCCATGGATGCTTTGCTGCTTACAGGCCAAGTTCAGGTCCGAGAGCCTGCAGTTCATGGACGTTGGTGGGATAACTGTAATGCAGCTCAAGCGGTGCATGGGTACCAGCGCCCGCGTGCTCTTGAACGAGGCCCGCGTGACCTCCTACAATTACCTTATGTGGCATCGTGGACTCAAGGAGATTCTGCACACTCGTCGTCTACAACCAACAACAAAGAACAAGAGGAAAGCTGCAGACCAGCAAGTGGAGGAGAGAGAGGGTGGATAATGGCCACCCATCACGGCCCATACAGAAAGAAGACTAGCAGCAGGCAGCATTCAATATTAAAGCTGGCCATGTGCAGATGACACACTAGAAGAGCTGGCAGCATGTGTTAACTTTGAAGAAATTTTATTATTATTAAAAAAACCAACAACAAAGAACAAGAGGAAAGCTACAGACCAGCAAGTGGAGGAGAGAGAGGGTGGATAATGGCCACCCATCACGGCCCATACAGAAAGAAGACTAGCAGCAGGCAGCATTCAATATTAAAGCTGGCCATGTGCAGATGACACACTAGAAGAGCTGGCAGCATGTGTTAACTTTGAAGAAATTTTATTATTATTAAAAAAACCCATTGGCCATTATAAGGGTGCTTTCACACAACCAATTTTCAAAGCTTTTAAGAAGATGTTCACACACACATTGAGGGTCCCCTACCCGGTTGCGACCAAAATGGATTGTATAATTTTTATTTTTCACCCACAATTGATGATGGGCATTTGTTTGCATGCTCAAAACAAAGATTTTGTAATCACCCATGGTATGAGGGTCGCCCTGCCCAAGCTTTGATCAGCTGATCTAGCTTCTTCAAGAGCCCTACTCAATCACCTAGAAGCTCGAAATGGTTGTCACATGATGTGTGCATGAGCGATGCACGGGTGAGGTGGTGCATGCACATGGGTTGTTCCCACCCAAACTTCTACGTTCAAATTGGACTTAGTGGTTTCGCTTGAGCGAGTTGGCTCAAAACGGACTTGGTGTCTAAGATGGTAGATACGCGCACACATGTTTGGTTGATGGACACTCCAATGTATCATTGAAGGGGAGTGTTGAGAGGTAGTGATTGCGGTTGTGCAATGCTACATTGATATGGGTGATGGGTGAGTTGTGGAACACCTCGATTAAGAGGGGGTGTTGAGAGATGTAATCGCGGTGTTGTGTGTATGTGGGAAAGCACCCTAGAGGTGCAAGATATTGTGGCAAGATAGGAATGCCACATGTAATATTGAATGGTGTGTGAGTGTTGACCAAAAGAGTGGAAAAGGAGTTGTCTCATGGATGATGACATGTAAAGTGGGATAAGGCTAGAAGGCCTATATCATTGTATGGTTCATTTATGATATGAAATAGAATTGAGTGTTGAGTGTGCAATCTCTCTCTCTCTCTCTCTCTCTCTCTCTCTCTCTCTCTCTCTCTCTCTCTCTCTCTCATGGAGTTTTTAGTGTGGTTTAATCCACCTTAATTATGTTTCTTAATCTATGTCCACCATGATCAATCCCATTTTTGGATTGTTAACAAGAAGAGGAGGAAAATAGTGCAAGAAGAAGAAGATGATGATTGGGCTCCTCCACGAAGAAATCCACGAAGAAATCCAAGTCGATCTTCTAAGTCTACAAAAAAGGTGCTTCTTCAAAATACATGAAAGAAACAAAGGAAGTAGGCGAGGTGGAAGAGAGAACTGAAAAACAAGGCAAGAATTAAGACCACTTCATGGTCACACATGCAACTCGTTTGTGATTAGAAATCTTATAGGACAGTCTAAATAGAGTAAATGTAATTGTTATCTACTTTTTTACCAAATCTTGCATAAGGACAATCTTATAGGATAGTCTAAATAGAGTAAATGTAATTGCTATCCACTTTTTTACCAAATCTTGCATAAGGTATTTTTATGGCTAGCAAGCATAACATGTGTGTGTACATTGCAGGGTGAAGAAATCCACTCCTTTGCCACCTATTCCCTTGTGCAGACTTGTGCCTAACCCATCTATATGAAGAGTGTAGTTTAGGTACAAGAAGCTAGCAAGGGAATTCTACACAAATAGCTATGTTGCCGATCGATGTAGGTTCATTTTCTCTATCTCCTCATCCCATAATCTTGTAGAAGTAATGCAAGATTATTGATGTCACGATGACATATGGCGAATGAAAAATGAGAAGTTCAAGAATGTGATCAAAGACATGGAGTGAGAATTTATGACCAACAAAATGTTTTATGTGTGGGATGACAATCATCGCGTTTTGGCATGGATGGAGGAGATTTGTAGAAGCTCAAGGACCCCTAAAAGTAAGTAATAATTACTTTCCCTTTTTCCTTGATATATACAAAGCACTGTATTTTGTATGAATAACAATTTGAATGGTAACACAACAAATGTAAGTTTATTGAGGGGAGAAGTCATATGGCATGAGATTTGAGCACAAGGTGTGGCCATCCTTGTAGAAATAATAGATAAGTACAAAATAATTTTCCCAGATAGATTAACGAAAGACCTTGCTGATCTCAAGAGACTGTATTTTGGGAAGCTGTTTGAGGAAATGGTGGGATCCTTGAAAAACAAGATGTGGTAGCTTCAAACCCTAATGTTGTTATCAAAGCAACTAAGCGTGCTATATTTAGGTACATAACATTCTACAAAGCATACTTATTTATTGTGCTCTTATATTCATAAACTAAATGGACACAATTATATGTAGATAGATTCGTAAGTGCCATGCCGAGAAATATATTGCAGTTGTACCTACCATCATAAATGACTAGCGTGATCCATGACATGAGAACACTATGTATACACATCAATAACTTCGAGACCTTTGGGATGTAGGGATATATAAGAGATGCTCATTATTCCTTAACTTTCCAAATGGAAAATTTTCCAAGAGCGAGAAGGAGATGTATACTCGGGCATATAAATTAAAGCAATCAACGATAGTATGTACTATACAATTAAATATTTTAGTTCTTTTTTAATATTATTTCTTATATCTTTTCGAATCGTGATTTCTATTGTGAAGACTAGAAGTCTACGTGACCAAACACATGTCAAGATAAGGGCAAAGGTCTTAGATTAAGGGGACAATGAAGATGAAGAGGATGATGATGATGAAGGTGTAAAAGTGCCAAAGAAGGATGCAATAAAGGAAAAGAAAAAAACAAAGGCACAAGGGAAGAAGATGACTGTGATGTCCCTACATCAGAGTAGGATGAAAGCGATTATGAGGATAGCACTCAATCGAGGCAACCCCAAAAGTTAACAAAGTGGGTCATGTAGCAACACAGGCAGGTCACTTTTTTACTCGTGATTCATTAGTTTTATTTTGTTAAATAGTTCGGATATTAATGTACATGATTTAGTTATTATACATCTAGAGATGCTTGGAAAGAGGTGAGGGATTTGATCATTTTACAGGGTTGGAATACTAACGTAGATAAATAAGTTATGGATCTAGATAAGCTTGGCAAGAGGTGAAGCACCAAATGCACCATTGCAACACAATAATCCACCTAGCTTGGGTGTTCTGACCCCAATTCTCCAAATGAATTTGCTAGGTATAATTTTACATTAGTAATGATAATGTAATGTATATGTGTAGTGAATGTACTTACAAAGGGTGAGGAGATTGAGCAAATAAACCTAAATCAATCGGCAACATAGCCATTTGTGTAGAATTCCCCTTCCAGCTTCTTGTACCTAAATTTCACTCTTCTTATAGAGGGGTTAGGTACAAGTCTACACACACAAGGGAATAGGTGGCAAAGGAGTGGATCTCTTCAACTCTAATGTACACACTGAGGTTGTGCTTGCCACTCATAAATAAGACCTTATGCAAGATTACATTCTTAAAAAGTGGATAGCTATTACCTTTACTCTGTTTAGACTATGCTACAAGAGTTCTAGCCATAGACGACTTGCATGTGTGACCATGTAGTGGTCTTCATTCTCGTGCCTTCTTTTTTAGTTTCCTCTTCCACCTCTTCTACCTCCCTTGTTTCTTTCATGGATTTCGAAGAAGTACCTTTTTTTGTATACTTAAAAGATTGACTTAGATTTCTTCGTGGAGACACCCAATTGTCATCGTCTTCTTCTTGCATTGTTTTCCTTCTCTTCTTCGTGCTTGTTACTTCTTAGCTTGCTTGTCTGGTAGCAGTGCTCTTTAAACATCGTCACAACACTTTAGAGATTTTTAATTATATGTTGGGTTTCCATTGGCAATATAAATATAACCTTATAGATAAATTTATTTAAGTAAAATAAAAAATAAACATAATTAACAAGGAAGCAACATATATAAAAACACCTATGCAATCTCTTGCTAGTGGCCATGAAATGATATAGTCTTTGCTTTGATTTAATGTGGAGACATCACCATCTTCAAGAGGAAAAGAAAGCCGCACTTCTCCCACTTTGACATCTTCAATCAACATGCCAACATACCCAAACAACAAAGGAACTCCATGCACAGTATATCGACAATGGAGTTTATATACAACACGGTGCCAGTAGCTACTTTCGTACCTTTGAACATTAAAAACACCTGTGCCCCTTTTTCGAGTTGAGGAGGTGGAATATCAAGAGAAAAGAAGAGAAAAGGGCAAGAGACAAGAAACAAGAAACAAGAGGGAGAAGAGCAAGAGAAAGATAAATAAAATAAAAAGGAAGGAGATTGAAAGAGAAAAGAAAGAGGACAAGCAAACAAAGTGAACAATAATAGGGAGATAAAGAAAAGAGAGGGAAGAGGAAGATATAAATAAAGAAAGTGAAAGACAAAGGAAGATATATAAATAAGAAAGCAAGACAACCTTTTAGGGTTGCTTATATAGACAAAGGACATAAAAGAAAAAGAAGAGAAAGAGATAAGAAAGGAAAGAAAGATAGAGAGAAAAGAAAAAGCTAATAATAGCTTTTCCACCAAAAGAAGGGGAGGGAAAGAGAAGGAAGGGGAAGGCAGGAGAGGAGGAAAAGGGAAAGGAAAGGGAAGGCAAGAAGGAGTGGAGGGAAAGGGAAAGAAAGGCAAGAAGGAGGGGAAGCTAGACAGGGAGGTGAGAGAGGGGAGGCAAAAGGGCGAGAGGGGGGAGGAGAGAGAGAGAGAGAGAGGGGAACCTTGACGTGAATCTCCCTTACTTAAGGGCGACCCATGTAAGGGCAGTCGTCCTAAGTGAGGGCGTTGGTCACCCTCACTAAGGGCCACACTAAGGGTGATGTCGCCCTTAGTGAGGGTGATGCCCTTAGTAAGAGCAACCTTACTAAGTTCGCGCTCACTTTGGGCAACATTGGTAAGGTCATCCTTAGTAAGGGAAACCTTACTAAGGTCGCCCTTACTAAGGGCGACCTTAATTTTAAGGTCACCCTATTGAAATTTGTGGTGCTTATGCTAGATCAAGATGAGTGGAGGAGAGAGACCCAAAAAATACAAGAACAAATCTTGTTTATTAAGTTGCTTATGCATACAACTTGGCCTTTGCACTCTACATAATGCCTTCTAGATTCACCTTTAAATAGGTGAGCTAGTGGACCATAAGTCCATTCACACACACACACACACCCTTCTCCTACCCTTTTACATGACCTTAATCTTTTAATACCCTCCCTCAATACCAACTATGAAAGAATTGAAATAGGTGGTATTGGACATAGGTTGCCTTTATAACATTAGGCGTACAAGGTTAGGAATATAGGTGTTGTTACATTGAGATTTAAAATAAGTGCTCAGAGGAGTTAGAGGTTGATACAAAGTTAGCCTTTGACTCTTTGTTAGGACATTTAGAAGTGATATGTCCTGTTTGTTTACACTTATTACATTTCATCTTGTTGGGATATTTGATCCAACAATTATTTACAAAATGACCTACCTTTTTGCAATGGGTACACCTTACTTTGCTCACTTGATGTGACAAAGCTTGTTCGATATTCAATGGAGTCTATGCATTTGAAGATTCAGCTCCTCCCTGTGGCCTCTTTTCTTCATCAAGACAAGATTGAATGACTCCTTCAAGGGTGGGATGAGGTATGTTCTTCAGGTGGGGTACACCTTCTTGATTGCTTTTAACAAAATAGCCACTGCATCATCTTCATCCATTCTTGCATTCACTGATGCAAGTTGAGCCATAAGGCCCTTCAAGTGAGAGATAAAGGCTCCAATTCCGTCTCCCTCTTTGAATTCCAAGCTAAAAAAATTCAATTTTAAGTGAGATCTTGGAATTCTTACCACACGAGCTCCATAGAGCTTGTCAAGCTCATCCCATTTCTCCTTTGCCAATTGGAAGCTGCTCCACATGGTGAATAAGAGCCTCATCAAGATTGGAGCAGCATGATGATGGCTTGTGCCCTCTCATCATCTTCAATATCTTCAGCCTTAGCTCGATCAATAACCTTAGTACCGGAGATGAATGGCCAAAAACCTTTGGACATCATCTTGTACTTGACAAGAACTTGCCAAGTGTGGAAGCCCTCTCTCGTGAGAACTTCTTAATTTGGGTGTTTTTCTTTGACATTGGGTATTGAAGGAAGATTACAAGAGTGTAATGGGCTGATTTTTTTATGAAGAAGAAAACCAAAAAATTTGTGATGTTTTGGCTTAAGTAGAAAGAGAATGGCTTATGAGAGTGCAACAACCCTTAATCAAGCCAAGGATGTTGCATAAAAAAGGAGATTAAGTTTATGAAGCTTATGGTTTAGCACTTAGGGTTTGTGCCCAACCACTAATTTTGATGGAGAGAGCTTCATTAGTGTCAAAGAACACTTTCTTTGGTGATTATGATCACCATTAGTGTTTAGCAACACTATTAGTGCTTAAGAGCACATTTTTAGCATCTAATGACACTTGCATTGGTGATTAGATTCACCATTAGTGTTTAAGAACACACTTAGTATTTAGAAACACTCTGAAATAGCTTCCCTTTGTTGGATTAGTAGTATCATTAGTGTTAATCAACACTATTAGTGTTTATGAACACTATTATCAAGCTCTTGAGCAAGCTTTCTGCCTGGTCTCCATTTTGCTCTTGCCTTTCCTGTCCCTTTCCAAATTTAGATCTACAAAAAGTAAATCATCTATGGATGGCTTTAAGGACTAGGCATTGGATGGTCCAGGCAGTGAGTCCCTACCCACGAGAGAGGAAAGGAGAGATTATGCATAGGAAGGGTTAGGGAGAGGAAATGAGAGATTATGCATAGGAAGAGTTAGGGAGAGGGCAAGGAAGGAGAGAAGGAAGAGGGTGGGAGATGGAGAAGGGGAGAGAGAGGGAGAGGGAGAAAGAAAGGACGAGGTTGGGGAGAAGGAGAGAGGGAAGACTGTGGGAGAGGGAGAAGGAGAGTGAAAGGGAGAGGGAGAGGGAGAGGGAGAAAGTGGGTTGGGCTGAGAGGCAATGGTAGAGGTTGTAGGAGGTAGTGGTAGAGGTTGTAGGAGGTAGAGGCAATGGTAGAGGTTGTAGGAGGTAGTGGTGGGTTGGGTTGGGTGGAGGTAGTGGTGGAGGGACTAGAGAGAGAAGAGTTGCCAGTGTAAAAGCTCCCTCAACCATGCTCCCTCAGAAAACACCAATTAGCAACAGTCCCGGATGGAGAGTGCAGGCTCATCATACCATCTTGGTAGTGGAGGCTACCAATCCTTCCACAACAAGTACTTTGTAAGTTTTTTTATGTTGCATATCTGTGTAAGTTTGCATTTATGATGTGCATTAGTTTCATGCATTTAACCTTGTGGAATATGTTAATGTAGGAAATCGTGGGTAGGTCGTCCCCCATTCCCGCCAAGAGGAGAAATATGGCTACAAGTTTGGCACGCAGGTGCTCCTCAAGCAATTGAAGCCCGAGAGAGCACTCCATTGCTCGAGGAGCAATTGGACTCCAATTGCTCCGCGAGCACGCCCATTAATTATGAAGCAGAATGAAAGTATCCTACTACTATTTGCATCCATCTACTCATTTGCATTACCATGTTTGCATTGCATAATAATTTTTTTTTTGGCATGCATTGACATAGGACGATATGCCCCAACCTAGCAACGAAGACTAGTAATGTGCTGCTATCTCTACACACCTCTTTTGGCACGCTATTTTGACTTGTACACATGATGTTTTGGCATATACATAGTGTTGCTATTCATGCCTTGGATCAACACCTTGAAGTAATCTTGCAAATATGTAATTATCTTCTTACATGATATAAAATGCAGGTTTTCTCTCAACCATGAGTACAGTTGGTGGACAAGTCCTCTTACCAACAGGCAAAATGGTGTATCTAGCTACAATTTGGATACACCATTTTGGGGAAGAAAATTTACATAGAGCACCAGTATTATACAGCTACATGTCCCTATATCAGCGTCTAGCGTCTAGTTGGCAAAGGTATATCTAATGGCCACAATAAATAAGCATTATGACTGGATGATATACACAAGATAGTCATCTTTAAGGCCAACTTAATTATGTCCACTATGAAATTTAATATTTATCAATGGTGCTCTTGCAAAGCTTCGAGACACCTCACTTTATTTGTTTGGCATTGTTTCTTTTCCCAAGCATCCCAAATGAATGCAATGCATGCTAGACCCATTGATCCTCCGTGTTGGAACTTGTATTGTGTGGTCACCATGGTTAATGCTCTACCACAACACACTCCCGATGCTACCTTGCCTACTGGTGGGTTTCTTCACATCCAATCCTATTCACTCACCTCCTTTCCTCTCCCTTCAAGTGATGTCTTGATGATGAGATCTCTGCCCCTTCTGGTTCACCTTGTTCCTATTTGCAATAGCTCCTTCACTATTGTAGGAGATGCTTGGAACATCATGCATGTGTCTCTTTAGTCAGTTGTAGATATACCTCACTCTCAACTGTGGACCATACAAAGCTATGGTAAAATGGCCTTGCTCCACGTAACCTCGAGGGGGGTCACTCATAAATATGTAAGCATAGCACATGGGTTCAACAGAAGGGGTTTCTTAAATCCCTTTTTTACATACAAAAGGGTACCATTTAAAGGGGGTATTTACAGATTGAATAGAAAAAGGATGTTTTTTATTCATGAAAATTTTTACAGATAAGGGGTTTTTTAATTAGGCCTTAAACGCACGTGATATAGAGAGTTTACATATAGTGAACCCCCCGAGCACGTAACTCTACCTCAAGTATGTTGAACTCAAGCTTTTCACAATTGCATGGAGTATTGCTATGGATGAGTGAACAACTTACCAATGCAGCTTACCTACTTGAGTTACTCACCATAACCTTTTTCTTATATCCTCATAATGGATTTTCTTACATAATATGTGCTACTTGGCTATTTGCTAGGCTCTAGTTCTGGTTGGTTCTTTATATAGCCTAGCTATTTGAGTTGATGCACTCTGTCTTACATCGAGGCTTAGTCTCATTCATAGTGTGTTCAAAATCTTGCATGGGTTGTGCTTAGTTACCCTACAAACTCTAACACTCTTATTCTTTCATCATCCCATATACATATATTGTAGATGATTATATATGAAGTGGTGGCATGTAATAATTTATCAACATTGGCTATACATCTGTGCTTTAACAGATATGGAATGTTATTTATTAAGAATTGTAGGTATGCTACCACATCAAGGTTATTTAGTCTAAGACATGATACTACTGGCAGTGAGACAAGGGGGGTATTTACAGATTGAATAGAAAAAGGATGTTTTTTATTCATGTAAATTTTTACAGATAAGGGGTTTTTTAATTAGGCCTTGAACGCACGTGATATAGAGAGTTTACATATAGTGAACCCCCCGAGCACGTAACTCTACCTCAAGTATGTTAAAGGGGGTATTTACAGATTGAATAGAAAAAGGATGTTTTTTATTCATGAAAATTTTTACAGATAAGGGGTTTTTTAATTAGGCCTTGAATGCACGTGATATAGAGAGTTTACATATAGTGAACCCCCCGAGCACGTAACTCTACCTCAAGTATGTTGAACTCAAGCTTTTCACAATTGCATGGAGTATATGGATGAGTGAACAACTTACCAATGCAGCTTACCTACTCGAGTTACTCACCATAACCTTTTTCTTATATCCTCATAATGGATTTTCTTACATAATATGTGCTACTTGGCTATTTGCTAGGCTCTAGTTTTGGTTGGTTCTTTATATAGCCTAGCTATTTGAGTTGATGCACTCTGTCTTACATCGAGGCCTAGTCTCATTCATAGTGTGTTCAAAATCTTGCATGGGTTGTGCTTAGTTACCCTACAAACTCTAACACTCTTATTCTTTCATCATCCCATATACATATATTGTAGATGATTATATATGAAGTGGTGGCATGTAATAATTTATCAACATTGGCTATACATCTGTGCTTTAACAGATATGGAATGTTATTTATTAAGAATTGTAGGTATGCTACCACATCAAGGTTATTTAGTCTAAGACATGATACTACTGGCAGTGAGACAAGGGGGGTAGGTGTTGGCACCTACCTTCCCAAACAATTTAGAATACTATTTTTTGTTGTTTGTTGGACAGTGGTATAGGTAAGAGCCCTTCCTTGGCGTTTAGTGGTGGTTGTAACTTCAATACTTGGCATCAACACTACATGTCATCTCATCCTAATTATGCCCAATGAAAGGGTTCATGGACATTGCCATGTAGCTGGTGGTACAATGTCTTTTGCCGACTTCATTTGTTGTAATGAGAGCTTGGACGAGAGTTTACCAATCAAATTTTCATGATTCACATTGATTGTTATGGTATATTGACTAATGCAATGGAATTGTTTGATTTTGACAAGGAGTCTGGTACATATGTCATCCACTCGATTGAGTGGCAGTGATATTTGTTGGGATAGAACACATGCATATGCACACAGGCATACACACACAAGCTTGCTTTTTGATGGCTGTCATGCTCTTTTTTTTTTGGCATTTTGGGCATCAAAAACATGCAAACATATCTAAGGCCCATAAAAAACTTCAAGTAATTTGTAAGCAACTTGCATATTTTATCCCATCATGTCAAAATTGATAGACAAGGCTGCTTGTCAAAAGGTAGCCCTTCGTGCACGCGCGCACACGCACACACACACACACGTGCTCAATCCATTTTTGCACTTATACAAATTTAACAATACAAAACTTGTTGACCTTCACTCCTAAAAGTTCAAACCATCCAAAGATAACCATTGTAATATGAGAAATTTCTTGAATCCAACAATGTATGATGTTGAGAAACTTATTTTTGTAAACATACACATTTCCTCTTCATTACTCATCAAGCCTAAAAATTAATGAAAATAGCTACACTTTTTTGAAAAAAAATACATTATCATTGTATATACATATTTTAAAATAAAGTGCAAACTATATTAAAAAGATCATATAAACCAGGAGTACAAATATGTTTTTTATCAAGGAGCATAACTTTCTTTGTGCTATTTATGCTATCTCATTTCTCACTGCTGTAAGGTTGAGTGTCTTATCATTGATTGCACTTCTTCGGTTGAGTCTTTTTATCATTAATTTCACTTCTTTGGTTGCCACTTGACCATCCTCTTCCAGATGCTCTTTCTGTAGTTTGCTGATTCTTTCTTGAAATTCTTCTTGGCAGTCATCCTCAACTGTAATTTGGCCATCATTTTACCGGCTAAATTCCTTTCAGAGAAGCATGAACTGGCCATTTTGAATGTCCAACTGGCTGAGGGATATGCTAAGGGCTACCCTTTCCCGAACACTGATGACGATGTTTCCACACAAGGGTAACTTACCAATAGATAAATGATTGGAATAACATGAGAGACCATTGGACAAAAGGTTATGTTGTCACGAGGAAAAGTTTATAATTAAAACCGATGTGTGGCATGTGCAAAATGAATTGATTATAATTTAGGCCCAAAACCTAAAAGCATTACATGTATAACTACTTGACATTGGGATATGCAAAGCTAGGGAGACTTTTCAAAATGTCACTTGAGAAATTGTCGTTTGAAAGATTTTTTTTTTAAATTTTTGAAAAAAAAAGGCATGCCAACTTCCAAGCAAGGCTGACATGAAGTGGTCGGTCCGCCAAAAGGATTGCAGGGAAGAAAAGAGAATTTTCAGGAGCATGCTTACACTGACTGTGAGAATTCTGATCATGAGGTTATGGTGATGATGATGGTATCATCGTGATGATGATGAAGAAAGCTTAATATGAATGGTAATGATGAAGAAAGGAGGGCCAAATCCTTGGTTATGACACTTTAATCTGATTGGATGAAGTGTTAAGCCACATTATTGTAGGTGCTGTTGCAGATTGCAAGTGCAGACTCTGCAGAGAGCTTGTTCTTGTGAGGCAGTCATGAGTCATGACTCCTGAGTCCGAATGAGGGCGGGCATTGGGTAGAATGATGGTGGGTGTGTTAAAATGGGGGCAACCCAGCAGGGCGTGACAGTAAAGGCAGTGGGCAATTTGATCAGGATTCACTGTGTGTGGGGGTGTGTGTGTGTGTACGCTGTGTAACAGTGTGTGTGTGTCAGTGATTGTGTTCGTAGCCAGCAACACAATCAGGACCAAGTTGTTTGAATTGAACTGAATCAACGGCGGAAAGAGGGAGAAGTTAGAACCTAAGGCTTGCTTAAAGAATAGATTAGGGCTTAAAATTCTCAAAATAACGGATTAGGGATTAATTTCTGAAATCAAGGAATTGGTTTTAATTTTTTTTGTAGATCACGTGCGGTTAAAATGGCCGTTGCATTTTTAACTTATTGAAGGTGCACATTCCAATGAGAGAGAAGGGGAGAGAGAGAGAGACGGAGAGAGAGAGAGAGGGGGGAGATGCCAGGACTCAGCAAGAAACTTAGAAAGCAGCATGCCCACCTACCTTAACGCGCAAATGGAAGCTACCCATTTGCCTTTTGATCACAAGCATTTTTGGGTTGCTATCAGAAAAGCAGCAGGAGCCAAGTAGCAACAGCAAGAAGAGAGAGAAAGAAGCACCAAGAGAGAGAGAGACAGAGAGAGAGAGAGAGGACGGTGTGAAAAAAGCTCGAGAGAGCATGGCGCCCGCAACGAGGAAAATATATGATAAGAATGAGAGAGAAATTATACGCGGCGTGTATAAGCTATTGATGCTATAATGCATTATTGCCTATTATGCGGCATGCCCCCTGAACCGTCTCTCTCCCCCTCTCTTTCTCCGAGTCTTTCTTTCTCTCTCTTTCTGGGGAAGAGGCGACGGCGCCGTTGCAGGGAGCTTACTGCCCAGTGCCCATTTCAAGCTTCCTATCCCACTCCCCTTTTGTTATTTATCTGCATTATCATTGCACCAACAACCCTTCCTTCTCCTTCTCCTTCTCCTTCTTGCAGAATCAGATCTGATCACTATTGGGGAAGCACAGGCCCCAATTCTATTAAAGTAAGCAATGAACTAATCCTTCCTTCCCCGCGTCCACCAACACACACACACACACAGACACACACATACACACACACACAACCCCCAATCCCCACAGCACCCCTTCCTCCCTCTGCGCAATCGATCCCTGAATCTACCCCTTCAATAGCTTTGTGTGTTACGCTTGATATCATGTCTCAACAAAGCCCATCTCCACTGCACATTCCAGGTCACAAACCCCATCACCCTTTTGCTCCTAATTGTGTCTTTTGTAGTTGCCCTTCCCACCATGCTTCTGCATTCGCGGGATGTCTTAAGTAGTCTCCAATCGCTTACAGGTTGTAATTTAGCTCTAGGTTTTCATTAAAGGGTTGGGTCGTATATTGCAATTTTTGGAAGCTAGATGCACCGGCTTTAGGAAGCTCACAAATTTCCGTCTGAGGAAGGTCTACCCTTTGCACTCTTCTGATAGTTTGACAGCCATGTTTCTGCATATTTGCTCTGTGTTTTTACCTTCTGCGGCCTTTTTTGAGAGAGATGATTTGTTGCCACTTTTCTTGGGTGATAGAATTCGCGCTGTCGTTAAATCCGTTCCATTGTTTGTTTTTCATGTTAAGTTGCTAATGGCAAGTGTGCTTGGTATATGTATGTTCTTCACCATGGGGTGTCTGTATGTTTGGAAGGGGGGGCCGGGGGGGCCGGGGGGGGGGGGGGGGGTGTTGACAAAACAGATTATTCCCATTGTGCTGTCAGGAACCGGCACTGTTTTATACCATGGTTTTAAATTAAAAGATTTGGTCCTATTTGACAGGTTGTTTAAGAGCTGGCTTTAGTGAACTTCATAACCAATCAATTTCATGGAGATGCCCTCTTCCAACTTCGGATCCATCCATTGGTTATCAGAGCTGGTATGTACGGTTTCACTTGAGAGAGAGAGAGAGAGAGAGAGAGAGAGAAGGTTGGTTTTTCTTTATTCTCCATATGCCATCATGACGGAATGAAATTTAGTGTTTGAGACCCTGTGTGTGTGTGTGTGTGTGTGAGAGAGAGAGAGAGAGAGAGAGAGAGAGAGAGAGAGAGAGAGATGATATTCCCATATTCCCAATAATGGCATCATGGCAGGGAATGGATGATCCTCTCCTTGCAAGTTCTTTAGATGGTCTTTTTAGTCCTGCAGAACGTGCTACTTTGAACGTAGGTCTTCAATGCGGTAGCAGCAACTTGGATTTCAGTGGGCCAGTTGTCAGTTTTCAACCAAGGGAGCCACATAAGAGGCCGTTATCTAGCATTGTATCTCATCCCAACTCAACAACGAAACCGGCAGAGACAGTCACTGGGTATGAGAGGTTCACTAAAATGCCAAAGCTCGATTCATGGGCTGTTTCATGTGGCCAACAGTTCTACGGAGATACGGCATCCTTTCCAGGACCTTCCACATGCAATTTGGGTGCAAAGCAGTTGGTTTCATCACAGCAGCTGAAGCATGCTTCAAGTCATTCACTTGAGGGTTTCTTGGCTTCTTTCCCTATTTTGAAAGATGAGAATATTGCACCAAGGACGCCCACGTTTCAGTTTGAGATGGGATACCCTCAAGTTTCTGGTAGGCAAGAAAGTGGCATAGCTGACATGCACTCTGTTGTGTCAACGGCATCCAAGGAAGCTTCACTTTCCCCTTCAGATTCTCTGTGTGGTGTTGGACAAAGGCTAGGCCTCCTACCAATGAACAAAAGTGTGCAAGGGATGAGCGAGTCCTCTACTCCCCCCAAGCCCGGGAACAGCCAAGACCACATAATGGCTGAGCGCAAGAGGCGCGAAAAGCTCAGTCAGCGGTTCATAGCATTGTCTGCCATTGTCCCTGGATTGAAGAAGGTATGAAATCACCCAAGCTACTTTGTTTTCCTTCTAGGTTTCTCTTTTGCATTTTTGGGTTCTGATGCATTATGTAAGGATCATAACCAGAGGCAAGATTAAATTGGATGGTCAATTAACATCACATATTGTACTGCTATATCATAGATGGATAAAGCATCCGTCCTTGGCGATGCAATAAAGTATGTAAAGCACCTGCAAGAGCGGCTCAAAACACTGGAGGAGCAAGCACCCAAGACTGTGTCAGTGGCGGTGCAGAAATCGGGTAGAGATACCGCTGGCTTGAGTGTGGTTTCAGATGTAAAGAATGACAATTGTGAGAGTTTCCAGCAGCCTGATATAGAGGTTCGGATGGTCGATAAGAATGTGCTCATTCGAGTTCATTGTGAGAAGAGGAAGGGCATTCTTGTGAAATCTCTTGCAGAACTTGAGAAACTACAGCTATCAGTTGTCAATGCAAACATTCTATCTTTCATGGAGACAACTCTTGACTTGACATTCACCGGACAGGTAAATCTAAAGTTGTCATTCTTAGAAGTTTTAAACTCTCAAGCACCTATTTTTGCTGTAATCATATCCAGTGTGGTGGTTGGGTGGTTAAAGGATAGGCGGTCGGTCCTCTATGAGGCTGGGGTTTGGCACTTAGGAGATGGGTCACCATGGGTGGTCAAAGGGAAGTGGTCCGGCTTTCTCTTGTGGGAGACCATGAGGCTAGGGTTTGGCACTTAGGAGCTGTTCCCACATAGGCCACCAGTGGCCCTGATTTGGGCAGGCTGTGGCTTGCAACCGGCCACTGGTGCCTGTGTGGGAACAGCCGAGCCCCCTTGGCTAGCATTACTAGTTAGTGTCTGAGGACTCAGGAAAGGTTTGAAATCTCGACTTGGTGTGTCAGACCATAATAGTGGGAAACCATGTTGTGTGCAGATGGAGGAAGATTGTGAATTGACAGCTGATGACATTGTGAAAGCTCTGCATGCTTTCTTTAAGAAGTTGAAGTAAGGGATGCCTTGGGCGACAGGTCTTGGCATACAGGTATAGTACGACAATGCCAAGCAAAGGAAAAGCAATGTCTAGATGGATACTTTTACATGGATGGATACAGTAGACTGTATGTGTCGTCTTGTGCTGTTCTCAACAATAGTGTCGTCTTGTGCCGTTCTCAACAATAAGCTCTGTAAGCCAATAGCTTCTTAGGTGGAGGGTGATGGGGTTTTCTATGACAGCAAGATGGCGTGCTATCCAGCCTATCAATGGAATTGGCGCCGTTCTTCTCCTCTCCCCACATCTTTTTTAGAGGTGGACTGGCCTCTTTTATATGTGGGGTTTGTTGGGTTTTTTCCTTCATGCTAGCTTTTGCCAGTATTTGCATCCTGTGCTGCTACTATCTCACTGAACATCTGAACAGTTTTTTTTTTGGCAAAAAAGCACATGGTGGCTTTTTTTTGCAAGGCTATGGTTGCCTTGTTTCCATCTCACCATGGTGCAGAATTTGCTATTAAAAAGCAAGGCTTTTTTTCTGGGGGTACAACCCTGTGGGCCAGCCTAGTGTTTCAGAAACCATTGGATAGTAGTATAAGAAAGGTCTAGATGGGCTTTTTGCTAGCTTTGAATCATGTCATATTTGCTTAGCAGTTACCAGACTTTTTTTTCCTTGTCAGCATTGCTGGCAATGGAAGAATGTGTAATTTCTGTCTGTTTCAATCTCTCATCCTCGTTGGTGCTAATATATATCAATCCATATGTTATGATTTTCGATGTCATTGTGTGTATGGTGTGCATGTGCATGCACACCATATGCAAGTGTGCATGGCCATTTAAGGATCATTGATAGCATTGTGGCAGGTTCAAATCAAGGAAAGCATATTGGTGTGTGGTTTTTTGTCTTCCTAAAGCTATTTGTGTGGAAGCTTGTACGTGTCCGTGCACATCGTAAACAAATTTACTTTTATGAAAATGCTTAAGAAAAGCTCGGTAGAAATCCTGTTTGATTTATTAACCAAGGAAGGATAAAAAACCAATGAAGGCAAGTCTTGGGATTATCATTCATAGTAACTAGATTAGACCAAAGATTATCATTTACAGTAACTCAATCTAGGTCTCTCTATAGAGCAGGGTTGAGATTGATGGACAATGGCATGTGCATGTCATGAGAGAGAGAAAGCGAGAGGTGATGTATTTGCTCTAGCACTTCTACAAGCGTGCATGCTGAGCTAGTGTCTTCTTATATTGTGTCAAGAATTGAAATTGGTCACGAGATTTTTGCTTGATTCAGATTCAAGAGATGGGCAAGTAGTTTACTGTCCTTTGGTTTTGCTTCTCTCTCTATCTCTATCTCTCTCTCTCTCTCTCACACACACACAGAGACATGCACATAGGCATTTTAACCCCAGATTACACACACACACACACACACACACTCTTACATGTCTTCCAACGACAAATTTTTTTAGCATCTAACTCTTTATATCCGTGGCAACCCATAGCCTTGTGCTTTGTGCAAATTGCTTGAGGATGATATGGCCGAAGGAAAGCATTATGCTTGAGGACAAACAGTCATCAGGCAAGAGTGTGCTTAGACAAGCTGATGCATACATGGGCGCTCGATATTTAGTGGTATAAGGAGGAGGATTGAAACATTCT
Source organism: Cibotium barometz (assembly GCF_041138505.1). Classification (NCBI taxonomy): domain Eukaryota; kingdom Viridiplantae; phylum Streptophyta; class Polypodiopsida; order Cyatheales; family Cibotiaceae; genus Cibotium; species Cibotium barometz. The sequence continues at coordinate 29,286,567 of NC_141097.1, forward strand.
CTCTCTCTCTCTCTCTCTCTCTCTCTCTCTCTCTCTCGGGATAGATCATGTTTGGTCTCTTGGGATTGTTCCTACGACATTAAAAATGGCTTCTTCTTCTCTCTCTCTCCAGTGCATACATGAACCAACCTTCTTGCATGATGGTGAAGCCCAGGCCTAGCATTACATTTGGTATCAGAGCATAAACCTTATACATTTGGTATCAGAGCATAAACCTTATATTTAGTATTAGAGCAAAGGTTTATACGATCATGCATGAGCTAAGAAAGGATGGGGTATTGATTAAAGGTTGGCATCAGAGCATTTCAGAGCAAAGGTTTATACGATCATGCATGAGCTAAAAATGGATGGGGTATTGATTAAAGGTTTGCATGAACTAAAAATGGATGGGGTATTGATTAAAGGTTTGCATGAACTAAAAATGGATGGGGTATTGATTAAAGGTTTGATATATGTTTTTTTTTGGGAGAGAACAAATGGTTTCATCACTGGAATGATTTGCCTTTGCTACACCAAGCTATGGAGTTCTCCTGTGTTTTCTATGAGCGATTGGGAATACGAATATAAGTACTTGTTTTGACATCATCTGCAGTGCTGGAGAAGCGTCTATAGGAAGCACCATGCAAGATGAATTTATCGTGGGCAATAAGAAAAAACACGTAGCAGTTTTGGGTAGCGCAAAAAAATATACCATGTTCTTCCTGTAAAAGAAAAATTTATAAAATGTAAGTTACTTTGACTACACAAAACAATTGAACATTTTAATTATGTGTATTCACTTAAATTTAATAAAAATCAAATAGTAACTATAATTTTGGATAGTTGTAGAAATCAAATTAGAATTGTACTTAGGTAAATTTACTTACAAATTAAGTAGTAAAAGAGCACACCCATCCCTCCCTAAATGGGAGATAATGTGTTGCCAATTTCGTACTCTTGTAGCATCCTTTTGATTTGTCCACTCATTTTTTATGAACCTTTGTGTGTTTGTAATTTGTTTTAAATAAAGATTACATACAAATGGATATTCTTGCTCGTTTGTAGGTGCCTCAAGATGCTTAGAGCAAATCCACTATCTCTATCCATTAAAATGGCCCTAACTCTAATATATGTTGAATGTAGAGGTCAGGCGTGTCGTCAATGGTGTAGAAATAATATGTCATGAATGTCATAGAGGCCATGATATAAAAAAAGGTGTGAGCAGTGAAACTTGCAATGGAGGTGCTGGTGTCTTTGATGAGAAATTTGATTTTTAATCCATAATTGTTCATAAAACATAAACAACTTAGATCCATAATTGGTTATAAAACATAACAACTTACTAATTTATAGGAAGAGAAAGACAATCAAAGGTTTCACATGGTTATGATTGTGCATGTATCTAGCAATTTGCAAAGCCTCACACAAGGACTTAGCCTATTTGTAGAGTATTTAACTCTTTACAAGTAGGGTGTACCATCTGACAAAAAATAGGACTAAGCAAACTCAAGGATGACTAGGTTGTGCGTATACTGACAGGGGGTGACTTTAATGCAAAAAGCAAGAAAGGTAAGTGCACTTCCTACATCCTAGCTATCTTAAAGCTTAAGTACTTTGCCCCACATGATGATGTACACCATGCTTTTTCTTAGGTATACAAAAATTAAATAAAGTTGTTGATATTCTTAGAAAATATTTTTTTTGATATTGTCATAAACATTTCTTTAAAATTTAGGTTTTCAAACATTTTGAATTAGAATCTACCTTTACACCATTTCGTATTTAGCCCCTTCAAGCTAGTGGCCCATCAATTAGTTTATGCTCAGAGAAGAAAATCAATTACTAGCCCCTCGGGCTAGTGGCACATCAATTAATTTAATATTGGTTTCTTATGCTTGGAGAATAAAATTTCCTACATTTTGCTTCAAGTTAAAAGTTGAATTTATCTTTGAGCAGGTGCTTTTCACATGTTGCAAAACTAAATGAATTTGATAACCTATGGAATAAAAGGAGCTAAATTAGCTTAAGGCTCACCATAGCTAAGGAGTATAAGCCTCATGAATGTATTGTAACTTGTAACCACCTTGTCATGTAGAACAATGTGAATATACAATGAATCACTTAATAAAACATTTAGATACGTCACATGGGAGTCATTCAAAGATGACTTATGGTTAAGAAGTAACCATACAACAAATTTTCAGTTTATCATATAAGTTAGATGTGCTCCAAATCTAAATAAAACTAGAGCTTATCATATAAGTTTGACGTGCTCGAAATGTAAATAAAACTAAATCTCGTTAAATCTCAAGATCATTTAGGTTACCAGATCGATAAACAATATTTTATCATTTACATCACATCGTACGTTTTGACAATAAAAGTTGGAAGATAAGAATTTAAAGTTTCCAATAAAGAAGAAAATAAGAGTCTAGAGAGTACACTATGTTTTTTATGGACCTGTGACTCATGAGGGGCAAAGAGAAGCCATTGTCTTTGTTTAAGCAAACTTAAACTTGATGCATTTAGTTGTGGAAGTTTGAAATCAAAGTTTGGTGAAGACTTTTTGGAGCGATCTCATAGTAGACAATACCATCACAATTGCTATTGAGAATTTAAAATCAAGTTTATAGTTTTGCTCTAGTATGTAATAACACACATGGTTTACTTAATGACTTGTGAAAAATTTGAGGGAGGCTCCTAAAACTTGTAAAAAGGTATGCCACACTTTCTTTTAAAATGTGATACACAATTGCAAGTTTCTTACTGATAAAGATAATGAAATGTGCAATAAGAGTTGCAAGACTTGTGCATGAAGGAATACTTGATTTTTTAATAAAGAGTGGGTTTGTGCTAAAACATGGAGAGAAACACTCAAGAAGCAAGAAAGCTTGATTACATCGGAATTCCATTGGATTAACGTATGCTTAAATTAAAAATTGCAATATTAAGGGCTCTTGATTGTAAATAAATGTCTTTCTTGTGTGAAAGAGACTTAACAAGATTGCTATACTCTTGATTTTGAATAAATGTCTTTCTTCTGTGAAAGTCTTGTGTGAAAGAGACTTAACAAGATTGCTATACTCGGCAATTTCCCTTGTAGGGATTAATGCTATCCCCTTCCCCCTCTTCTCCCTTCCCTTCCTCCCTTCCTCCCTCTCTCTCTCTCTCTCTCTCTCTCTCTCTCTCTCTCTCTCTCTCTCTCTCGTGCGAGTGCACACACACAAGCACGCATGTGTGCACGTGTACACATAGAAATCACAATTCTCCTCTCTTTGGTTCTCGCACTCTCTCTCAATGCCACCTCTCACTCTCTCTCCCCTTGTCGTTCTCTCTCTCTCTCTCTCTCTCTCTCACACACACATCACAATTCTCTCGATGTCTCACACACATTCACACGAAAGCACGCTCACGAGGCATGAAACTTGCAACCCTACCTTGGACTTCAAAGTTTATAAAATCGAAGGATGGTCCGCATCTGAAACCTCACTTCTTTAGAAACTAAAATTTTAAAGGTGGGTTTCCTATGAAGCGTTGGAGGGCAATGATGCCGTAATAAAAATTGTATTGACATTTTTACTTAGAGAGAAGTAAGAGAGGGTATGTATGGTGAGGGTGATGGTGATGGTGATGGTGATGCGGCGAAAGCGAAATAAAGAAACGGGCACTGTGCACACGAAATCCGGGAAGCCACGTCAGAAACGCTATCCAAGCGCTGATGATTGGGGGAGCTTTAAAAAAAAGGAATGTGCGCAATACATGGGCCCGCCGATTGGCTGTCACGGATTCTGTTGCTGGGATTCCGTCCACGTGGCTCGGTCTACGTCTTCCCACGTGAACATACCTACTTAGTACTCCGATCCTTGCCACTTGGCAGCACCTCTCCCATTTGACGGCCAACCGTCAACCCCGAAATTTCAAATTTCAATTGAAAATCTCCATTCTTTATTTAAAAAACGACTTATATGAGAATATATAATAATATATATTGGAAACCAAAACAAAAATCTACATTTCTTTCATTTGAACCTCTCATATTAAATTTTCCATTTCTTTTTTTTTTTTGTCAAGACCAATTGGAGCTTTCAAGGGCATACATCTATTATCCCCCTCTTCCTCTCCAAACAAAATTGTGGCTTTCCTCAAATTCTAGGCCTTTTTTTTCTTTCTCGGATGGCTCCCTTGCAACAATACCTCTAGTCTGAAACTGTTCCACACGGTGTTTGAAAACAACATTTTTCCCAGTAAGGAGACGTCTTGCGCTTGGTGGTGGTTGATTTTCTTTCAAAAATCTACCCACCATCAATCAATTGTGTGACTGAAATTTTCAAAATCTCGGCCAATAATTTCGAGGCAAGCCGAAATTCCAATCATTTTTTTCTAATCTTAGCCTTGAAAAATACATTAAAGGATTCTGCACTCCTTCTGAGTCCATCTTTTCTTGACATCAGGGTTGAAAGGAAGAAAAAATTTACCCTTCAAAGAAAAGTTAGTTTTGAAAAGTCCTTTGGTATGCCCTTCTTAGACAAAAGCAAAGAAATGTGGCCAAATACTATACTTCAAATGTCATCCTTCAAGTTGCTTTTTATTCACCTACTTTCCATATTTTATTTGAAATTGTTCCGTCAGTCCGCCGACTCCACCTTTTAATGATCCAAAGTCAAAACTATATATGTTTAAATCAATGCTCGAAAAGGATGTTTGTTCCACCCAATCAAAATAAAAGGCAATACTTAATAGCAATTGAGATAGAGTAAAATAGGGAAAATATGAAGATCATAACTAAGCTGTATGATTTTTGTTTCTTGAAAATAAAGGCAAAGCCAAACTCCAACCAAGAAAAATACACTATAAAATTGTATCTTTTGAGCTTTGGAACTTTAAACTTAGTCAAGGCAGGGTCAAACAAGGTTGGCCACGTTGCGAGTTACTCGTTGCATACGTTTAAAGGGTGATCCAACATATTTCCAAAAGGGTGACAAAAAACACTCAAGAAAGGGCGCATATCATAAGCTTCCTTTTTTCTGGGTGGAAAAATTTGGCAGGCATGAAGGGCCACCATTTTTTTCCAAATCAATTTAAAAAAAAGAGACATAACAGGTGTGCACTTTATTCTTTATCTTCTTTTGGAAATCATCTCCCTGTAAGAAAACACAATAGTGGAAGAGAGTAAACAATATTACTACTTGTAAACTTTGACTCTCTCTCTGCCCCCACGCGCGTACTGTAGATAAGGAGCTTTAATGACAATCTAGACATACTCTGGATGAAGGATGTCTTGCTTACAAGAGTGCTAGAGCATAATTAACTCGATGAAATGCCAATCTAGTCTAGATAAAGTACCCAGGGTGGGTATGGACATAGGTTGGCCATGTTGCTAGCCAACCAATGACTTGGTCCAAAATGACCAAACAACCATGTCATCCGATTGGGATCATATTAGACTACAACAAAATAAGTAGGAATGTAGGGATGTAGTGCACCTCCCATGACTACCATTTGAGATCGTCTTTGGACCTTAAAATAAGCCCCGCAACTTGAGAACACTGTGTCCTCGATTTGCTATTGAATGCTCACAAATATAGTCTACACCCTAGTTGGCATAGTGGCAACTCTACATAAGCTATCCAACTGGGGCTTACAAAATAGAGCAAATCCGTTACACCCACAATAACAACACAAGGGCAAATACTTTTCCAACATGCTAACAGTTGACTTTGGAGCATCATGGTTAGAGTTATTAAACCTTACTTTACATTTGACTTTTGAGCATCATGGCTAGTGTTGGTAGACCTTGCTTTACATATTATTAATTAAATTTTTAATTAATTGGACATGAGAGACCATAATTTACAAAACAAAGATGGTTCTATACCTTAATTTAAAAGATTTTGGGCCTTGTTTAGACCCATTAATGTTATGAGAAGTAAATTCATGGAATTTAATATTCTCACATTTCTCATTATTTATGAATTCTCCTAGACGGGTTTATATTGGGATGCCTTTCTAAATCTAGGTGATCGTAGCTTTTGTACTCCCAAATTAATGATTTATGGTCAAAACCTGTAGAATCATGTTACCATGATTCTACAGGTAGAATCATGGTCAAAACCTGTAGAATCATGTTACCATGATTTATGGTCAAAACCTGTAGAATCATGTTACCATGATTTTGCAGTCTACAGAATTACACCCATGATTTTTAGTCATGCCGTGATTCTTTGATAAATCGAGTTGTCCCACCAACCTGGGGATTACGCATTAAAAGTGCCTTATCTCTCTGACAAATTTCATCTTCTCTAATCGTGGTTATAGATCACAGATCACGGCCCATGATTTGTGATTGCCACGTCTTAAATCACACCTTCAAATCACATCCGTGATCAGCAATCACACCTTGGCACATCACCAATCATGGTGAAAGAACTTGACAATTTGAAAGATATCTAAAATAATTATTAGGGGTATCAAGGAACTCATTTCAACATTCATTGGACTTGTTTGGGTGAAGATCATCACCGTGATTTTGTAGAGGATCACGATAGCCCTGCAGCATCACATCAACTTATACCTCAAGTATTAGTAAGATAAGTGCTCAGGGAGATTTCTAGGGTCTTCTTGACACTAGGGAATGCTATGAATAGCTGAGAATGAACATCAATTTTGTCGCGATTTTTATCATGTCACGTCCATGATTTTGTAGAAATCTCATAATTGTAGACCTGATAATTCCAAGTGTGTGTAAATCCATATTTTGACCAATTAAAATCATTTCAATGGACTTAAGGTCTCGAAGGCTTGTTGGTGATGACATCGCCCCAGATGATAGTGCATCTAACCAACCAAGATCCTCCTACCAGAGAACCTTAGGCTCAGCTCGCATGACCAACACACAAAGGAGTGTGTTTGCTTTGCAAAGGCTGAATTCTTTTGAATCGGCGGATGAGTAGTGAGGAAACCATGGAGAATCCTCTTAATGAGGAATTGGTGGCAGAGAAGGATAGTTCTTCTCCAACACTATCTGGAGGGTTCATGGGCTTAGCTCAAGGAATCCGAGGATACAACTATGAGCCTGAAAGGGAGGCTCTACAGGCCACCAAGGGACAACCAATTGAGATTGGACAGAGAAGTAAGAAATGGAAGACCTATAGGTACAAGGTAGCCAACAACTAAGGAAGGAATAGTTTACCGAGGGGGAGCAATCCTCAACCCATGATATAGCTTACTCCCAAAATTGAAAGGGGTTCTATAAGTGCTCAAAGAATAGGGGCAGTGTATTTTCCCACTTCTAGGGAGCTAGAGATTGAGGAAAGAATGAGGGCTTATGCATTGAGGAAAGAATGAGGGCTTATGCATTGAGGAAAGAATGAGGGAAGTATAAGCCTAACTTATAATGCTTGAACAAGAGAAGATTAGCTTAGATCTCCTCAGGGAGTTGGTTGTTGAGAGACGTGTCTTTGATATGGCAATGCGAGGGGAAGGTTCTTCTATCCCGCCTCAGTGCATTGAGGCATGAAGAGGATTTGGTTGCACGAGGTAGTGCTAGGGAAATCGAATAGGCAATGGAGGAGGGCATGCCACCTTTAGAGCCTATTCCAAGTTGAGAAACATGGGTACTATGTGCATATGCATGGCTATGGTGTGATTAGTGTGCTAATTTTATATTAATCTAGTGATTAAGCTAATTTTATATTAATCTAGTGATTAAGCTAATTTAAGGTGGGTGATGCCTAAGCATAATCATGATGATTAACTGGTAAATTAATTAAGTAGAAGACTATTAAGCTAAACATACAACCTTGCACTTAGCCAACCCTAATGAGGGTTAACTCCCCTTTGTGAGGCTGCTAGGGGCTCACTCCACCACCACTTGTGTCACCCAATTGCAGATTCAAGAGCTAGGTGAAGAGCAAGGAAGGAGGGAGCTATGGAAAGCTCAACCTTCACTTCATGCTACATGCATGCAAGAGGGACCTTGGTAGAGAGACAAGAGAGGGGAGAGGAGAGGAGAAGCTAGATCATCACCATCCCTAACATGCACACACAACAACAATCAAGCATACAAGCAAGCATCCACAAGCGAGAGAGAGAGAGAGAGAGGAAAAACTCAAATGAGACTAATGGGATTGTCCCTTTCATAAAATATCTTATATATAAGAACTCTCATTTTACAATGGTCGGCCACCCATTTACAATTTGGGGGCCCAAAACTAGCTTCCTAGCTCTATGTGCATCAGTTTCCTATGATCGGCAGTACACAAGCCGTAAGCTTAGGCATCCCATATCTATTTTATTAATTAGCACTTTGTGCAGTCACAAAAATATAAGTTACAATAAGCGTAGACACGCTTTGAAAAATAATGTTAACGGAGTGGTTAACATACCCCCCTCCCTAATTCAGGTCCGTGCTTGGAACTGGCGGATCTAGCAGTAGTAGTTCGAATCGGTTCTAAACAAAGTCGCGTGCGAGGTCGGGGGCTTGATGGAAGACACGGTAGCTGGTCCAAAAAGTTAGGAGGGGCTTGATGGAAGACACGGTAGCTAGTCCAAAAAGTTATCTCCATCATGTCTTCAAAGGTTTGGAGGCGGCTGGCATCCACAGATTTGCTTCAGTGTTGGCCGTTTGTTGATGTCGAAGGTTAATCCTTAAGTGCCTTCATGATAGTGGTTCTAATTGGGGAGAACGTCTCCACCAGCGTGATGATCAAAATGAAAAATCTAATACTGGTAATCACTGGGGCACCTGATCATCTCTTCTTATGAATTTGTGGATGTGCTTTAACATGCTTTCTTCTGTTGTGCATGGCTACTGGGGCGTCGGAGGAGCGAACCATGGAAAGTTGGATAACAGCTTTGGGTTCTTTGTCTACTCCTCGTGAAGAGGTTCCAGGCCCATCTTCGTTGGATTGGCAGGTACTCCGAAGTGGGCATGGCTCCTTGCAGTAATTCTCCCATATGTATGGCTTCAGTAAGAATGGTCACCTGTAGGCCGGCTACTCGCCCATGAGATCGAACGTTATGGGGCGAGCTGCCTCTTTTTGTCAGGGGGGATGCTTGTGCCTCCAGTGCGATGCTTCGTAATGTATGGACGCATGACATGGATGTCCATGCAATTCGTGACCCTTGTGAGCGGCTCCGCCTGGAGTTGTCAACCGAGTAGGATCCGTATTGCCTGCTCGAACTCCCTTCTATCGAGTGGGTCATGCCAGTTCAGTGGGTTGAGCGGAGGCTCACGCTCAAGTGGTGGCAGTGGGATCTGGCCTTCTTCTAAGGGTGGGGGGAAGGGTTCCTTGGTGGCGGTGGTGATGAGGTTGGAGGGGTGGGTGATGAAGAGGAAATAGTGGCGAGGTTGGCATGAAGGATGGGGGGGCATGCTATGTTGAGGGTATATCTGTAAGGGTGGTAGGCAGCCTTAAGAAGTTCAGTGTTAATGTGGGAGGTGAGGGGAGGGGGGGTTGGTGAGGGAGGTGGGGTGGGAAAATGGATGGGTGTAGATGATTGCAAGGGGAAAAGGGGGAGTGTGGTGGTTGAGGGGGTTGGGTGCCTGGGCCTCCATCTCCTCGTCATTGTCATCATGGCCGTTGTCATATCTTCTTTGTCGGAGTATTTTGGGTCATGAGATCACTTTGGCCTCTGCAGCTTCCTTGTGGGTAAACTCCATTGGGAACATCACATGCGAGTCATCAAACTGCATGATGCCCGTGACATCGTCAATAAAGGATTAGGAGGCCAGCTGGCTGGCGGAGTACGGTGGGAGCTCGTCTTGGTGGAGGGAGCGGTATGCTGCGTTTACGATCTCCCAACCCTTGCAGTGGAGATAGTAGGGGGGCATCTGCTGTCCGTTGGGATGTGTATGGGTATGGACACAAGCTATCTGGGATTGAGAGATCAATGACGTCGTTTGGGTCCTAGGGCATCCCGAAAAGCGGAGGAGGTGCAACCAACTTATCACGTTCGCCTAGAGAGGTTGGGTAGGATGGTCAAAGAAGATTTGGGGGTGGGTGAAGGAGATGAGGCCTTGGAAAAAGAACTGGGCAAGGAGGGCGATGATGTGGAGTGGCGAGCTCGGTGAGGATGTATGCATATGTGGTGCGAGTGGTTTGTCCATGAATATATCATGTTGCAGAGCAGGTTGAGGTGGACTGTCCTGGAGTGGAGGTTGAGGAGGTAGTACGGCGTTTGGGGAGGGATGGCGAGGTTAGGCAGCTCCGTCGTTTTGCAGTGTCCATCAAGGCATCTACCTTCTTCTCAAGTAGAGGAGGGGGTAGCGGGTGGGGGACTGTGCTACTCGAGCTTCCAGGTGGGCCTATTTCTGGTGGAGCATCTCCTCAATGATTTCTCGATAGAGTGACGGAATTCAAGATTTGTTTTATTGAGGGTTCCTTCCATAGCTGTATCTTTGTGTTGTAAGTCTTTGGCTACTGCTTGGGTGAGAGATAGGTTCATGGTAGCCCTCTATGTTGCATCCTGAGCTACTTAGAGCTGGTGCTGGAGTTCAAAAATAGTGGAGATGGTGTCGAGGTGCTTCTCCTTCTCATCAATGACCTTTTAGAGATGAATGTTGTTCATAGCATGGATGTGTACAGATCCTCGACATTTTTGCCGCTCCTGAGCCCTCGCAAGCAACATTTGTTGCAGTGCCAATAATGAAGCAATCCTCTTGTTGGCGGTAGATGCAGTCCGTCATCTATGTTATGAGCTCACGGGCCATGTGAGAGAAGCATGGGCGAAGTTTGGTACTTACCCATATGCTGCACGGACACTCTTTGCATATGCTTTGCTGGATTCGAAGCTGCCAGTCCTTGCCCCAGGGGAGGGTATCCATGGTGTTGAAATGGGAGGATCAGCTCTGCAATGGCCCTTTATCATGGTCTAGTGAAATACAGCAGCTTATGCTCCACTTTATTATTGTTTTTCATAAAGGAGTGGACTATGTGGCCGCTAATTTGCTTCATGAGCTGCTCCCCCAAGTGTGATAATTGGGTTAGGTGGTGGCGGCCATACTCCTCGAAGCATCCCCCCCCGGTCGTCGGGCGCTTCTTCTTGAGGGTAGGGTGCTTGAGGACCTTGAGGGAGGAGTCTGATGTGTCGACCATGGGTGAGAGAGGGTGGTCAGAAAGGGAAGGCTTGAGAAAAAAATTTGGCAAGAGTTCAGGTAGGCTAAAGGCTGAAAGTGAGGAAATGAGAGGGTGGGGCTCATATTTATAGGTTTTATAAGGACATGACCATGGCAAGAGGATGGTACGAGCGTACCAGTTGGATCTTCTTTTGGTATAGGCATGGCATCTGTTGGAACGGGCATACCACTTGGTTGAAATGGTCGTGTCCTTTGAGTGTTGAGGTTGAAACGGGCATGACAGTTGGAGCTAAAGATGGAACGACCATGGCAACGTCGAAGGAGAATGGTATGGGCATGACATTTCAAGTTGATGTTGGTACGATCGTGTGCCAAGTTTAGTACAACCGTGGCAAATGGGGATGAAAACGGAATGGCCGTGGCAATCCTGATGTTCTGAATGGCATGTTCGTGGCACGTTTGGTATGGCCATGGAAAATAGTTTATTTTTTGGGCACCTTGCAAACAGGTTTTGTACCCGTGGGCTATGCTGCCAACACCCCATTGTGGGTTTTGTACTGACTGCATGCCCAATTCGTCAAATGGAGGAGTCGGTTCCAATTAGGTGATGGCAAGGTTGGGATTTGCTTGGGGGGTTCAAAGGCTGGTGAGTGGAGTACTTGAGAATGGAGAGGTTAAGGGTTGATTAGGTGTACTCCGAGGTAGCATGACAATGAAGCATAACAATGAAGGGTGGGGGAGTAGCCGACGTCGAGGGTATATCTTTGGTATGAATTGTGGGCTACTGTTGGGGGGTCAAAGGGTCTTCGTGAGGCTTTTGCTTCCCTTTCTCCTATGTAGTATTCGTTAGCGGAGGCCACTTTGGGTTTCCATTGAAGGGTTGGGAACTGCGGAGTGACGAGAGTGGGGAGTTGGTGCCTTGGTGATTTGGGGTGCCAGTATATGAGGATGAGAACCCTGTTTTGGCATAGAGAGAGAAAATATTCTAGAGAGAGATTATTCAATTTTTAGATATTTTTGGATGGAAAAATATCTCTTCTTATTAAAATAAATTCCCCCAAAACAGAAGTTCAAAAAGAAATTCAGAAGGTGCATTAGAAATAAATTATAATCTGTTCAAAAGGCCTTAGCCTAAGGGTTGAGATTTTCGAAAAATTTTAAATTAAGGTTATGAGGGGCCAATCAGATTCATCCAAATGTAGGAGGAGATAAATTGAAGAAATAAAGAAAATCCCCCCAAAAATGAGTAAATACTCACATAAGATGAAGAGTTGACTAAGGACAAGGATATTAGTTAAAAAAGAAGAGATATTTAGAGAAATGATGCATTTTTGACACCTCAGTGTGGGGAAATTCCCCTCATGAAGGAGGCGCCTATTTCACATGTGTGGGTGAGTTTTAAACTCACAAATAATGAGATATTTTCATCTCTCCTCTCTCCTGCTTTAACTAGATCCAAAAAGTAAGCTAAACTGACCTAAAAATGGTCAAAAATTGACCAAGCTGATCTGAAAAATTCTAGAATCAGTTTGCTTGGTTAGAGGCTCACTTTTTCCTATAAATGAAGCCTCCCCCCTTTGTAAATGGTTAATAGTGTTTTATGCAGTGTTACTCTACTCCTCCCAAAGCCAAAAACTGTGAATTTCTTAATGATTCATTAGTTTTTGACCTTTCCCTCTTCTAAAGAATTGGTGGCCACTCTTGTTGCAAACAAGAGTAGATCCCTCAAATCATCAAGCCAAAGGAAAGCTCTTAGAAATTCGTGTAAGTTAGAAATCTACTTTGTCCTATTCCTTTTAATGGTTTTCTAATTTTTGTTTTGTTTTAAAATGTAAAATGATACTATGCCTTGCTGAAAAGGCTTTTCCCTCTCTTCTTCTTAAATTCAGCCTTTCTTTATCCTAGATAAGTAATCTAATTGCTGGAATTAAACTTTTCATATTATTTCTCTTTTAAAAGTGGAATTTGATTAGTTTAGAATGCTTTAAACCATTTGGGGATAATTTTTAAGTAACTTAAGGATAGAAAAATTTGCAAAAATGGTCAGCTATACAAAGGAGGTTATGGCAAAATTTTCTTAAATTTTGTGAAATAAGTTTTATCTTTTATTATTCAAAAAGAGTAATCCCCACCGTTTGTGTATTCTAAAAGTGTTATTTTCATTCTAGGCATAGAAAAATGCATAGTAGAAATATTTTTATTACAAAAGTGTTATTTCCATTAAAATTAATTTTTATGCATAGAAAGATGCATATTGAGAATATTTCGATTATAAAAGTGTTACTTTCATCAAAATTGATTTTTATGCATAAATAGATGCATAAAAGATTTTTTTAATTATAAAAGTGTTACTTTTATTAAAATTGAATTTATGCATAAATAGATGCATAAAAGAATTTATTTTTATTATAAAAGTGTTACTTTCATCAAATTTTGATTTTATGCATAGAAAGATGCATAAAAAAATTTATTTTTATTTCAAAAGAGTTAAAATTTCCTTGTTTGCTTGTTGGGTATCATATTTTAAGAAGGAAAGTGGTACTTTTGTGTGATCTTTCATGAACAATCCACCTCCTCCTAATCCTCTTGGGATTCAATTCAACCAGTTTCATTGGGTGCACTCCATTAGAGTGAATGTTTGCATTGATAGGAAGATTTTTTACCAACAACGCATGGTTCTTCTTTTTGGTCCAGAAAGACTAAGTGAGATTTTAGCATCACCTAATCCTGCATACTTCCCATTGTAGATTACACCATTTCCTTTGATGTGCATATTTTCATCTTGTTTTAGCTTAGTTTTATGAATCAAGAAGACTTATACCGTAGGCCAATCTCTTATGCTAGGCAAGAAATACACATAGTTTGTTGGTAGTAAGTTACAATTCCAGCGTGTCATTCGTCGTATGTTTGGACCTAGGCAAGTAGCAGCCATTAATGCCTCAGTTAATCCATTTATTTTGCCTTTGATTCGTTATGACATAAGCTTTGACGTCTACATTTTCATTCTACTTTGAAAAAGAAAAAAAAAGAAAAAAAGAAAAAAGAAAAAAAGAAGTGAGAGAGAAAGAGAGTGAAGGAAGACCTTTGTGCAATCATATTTGTGCTTCCTTCTTCTCAAGCATGGATACCACTAGGCAAATGAGTGGCTATCCCTTATTCTTTGGAGAGCCCGGCGAGGATGCCGAGTTATTCTTATCAAACTTTAGAATGGCACTCCACATAAAGAGAGTGGTAGGAGACCAAGAATGCTTAGACATGTTTGAGTTGGTCCTACGAAGAGATGCTTCCACTTGGTTTCAATCTCTACCTGCACCCGCACGAGTAGATTACAAGGGGGTCATACAACTTTTTAGAGACAATTACTTCACTCCTTTGAACACACAAATGCTATGGCAAGAAATAGTTGCTCATAAGCAAAAGGATCTAGAGGACTACTTGAGTTATAAGCAAGAATTCTTACGTCTTTGGACTCTTTGGTTGCGTAGTCTTCCTAACCCTGGAGATGGTGCAGAATTTTTGAAGAAGGAGAGATTTATTGCAGGGATGTACCCATCACTAAAATTGCAAGTAGAGTCAGGAGAGCCCACAACATTTGATGCTGCTGAGGCAAGGGCTACCAAGAAACTCCGAAAGATGAGGTGTATGCTTGGGAGGGGCTTTATCTTTGATGACTCAAAGCCTAGGGAAGAGGTACAGTCTTGCACTCGTAGAGAATTACCTGAGGTCACAGCCGAGGTGATAGAAAAGTTAAATGAGTCTTTAAATAACTTGTCTATCCACTTTGCACAAGCTGTGGAACAGAAGGGCCAAGCTAAAAGGGTTGAAGAACGAGAGCAACGACCTAGGCGACTCTTGCAATGTTGGAATTGCGGAGAGTCAGGGCATGGGATGTATAATTGTCCTTGGCCTCGTGGGGAGCCAGGGAAGCCTAACATGAATTATCCAGTGATGATGAATGCAGGTGAAGGCACTAGTCAACAACAACCGATGATTTTGCAGAGGCCCAATGCAACAAGACCACCTCCACGAGGAGTGGAAGGAATGCCACCCTTGCCGGACCCAAATGTACATGTGGTAGAGGTAACAAAGGTCAAGGAGGTAGACATTGAAGCAAATGGTGTCAAACGAGGGCGTGGAAAAGAGAAGGAAAAGGAGGGTGTGGCATCACAAAGTGACCATGGACAAGGAAAGAAAGTGAAGGAAAACAAGGAAGTTAAGAGGAGACGGCGTCGTATAAACCTCCAAGATTTCCCCCTTGGACATGGTATGGCTCCATACAACCTTTTGGAAGACATGAGAGGTAAGGGTCCTGATATCTCGTGGCCTCAATTTCTAGCCTTATGTCCACAAGTTAGGAGGGAATTAACAAAGGCCGTGAGCACTAGGAGAAAAACAAAAGAGAATGTGCCTGTTGTAAAAATTTCACAAGCTGAGATGGATGAGGACATTACACCTATATTAGATTGCTACATCAAGGGAAGGCTAGTTAAGAAGGGTCTAGTAGATGGGGGTGCACAGATTTGCATCATGACAGAGGACCTTATGCAAAAACTAGGCATGCATATTCATGAAACACCTGAAATTAAGGTGAAATTGCAAACAATAGCAAAACAAAGTGTCTTGGGATTTGTAAGAATGTTTCTGTGGAAGTTTTTGGCATTAAGAAGGTTGTTGATTTTTATGTTATGTCTACCAAGGGAAGTGGTTATCCATTTATTCTAGGTAGACCATGGCTAATGAGAATGCGAGCTTTGCAGGATTGGGAAAATGGAAAGTTAATTTGCAGGAATGAAAATCGTAAGAAGATTATCTTTGACATGAAGGAGCAACGACAAGAGGAGATAAATGAAGAATCTTCTCAAGGCGAAACAGAGGAGGATTGGACCGATGATGCCTCAGAGGAAGAAAGCAGCAGTAGCACTATGGACGAGGAGTCTTCCATTGAAGTCATGGGGGTAAGATTCAGAGCAAAAGACAAAGAGACACCCTGTCAAGGTTTGGAGGAGGTAGGCTCTCAAGAGGACCAAATTGTGCATGATGAAGAAATGTTTGATGCTATGATCTCAAAAACGCTTACATCGGAGGAAGGAGAGGAGTTTAAATGTGTACTAAGAAAATTTCCCAGGTTTTTTGCTAAAGATTACACAGATGTGCGTGGCGTAGAGGCCATTCAACACAAGATCGAGCTAAAGCCAGAAGCCAAACCTAAGGCACAAAAGCTACGAAGACTAGGAGTCATCAAGGAGCAAGCACTACTCAAAGAGGTGAGGAAGCTTCTAGCAGCAAGATTCATATATCCTGTAGAAAATTCAGAGTGGGTCTCTCCCGTCGTGGTCACTCCCAAGAAGAACGGCAAATGGAGGGTATGTGTGGACTATCGTCCACTCAACGAGGCGACAAAAAGGGACCACTTTCCTCTTCCATTTCAAGATGAGATCCTAAATGAGGTAGCAGGTCATGAGAAGTATACAATATGTGATGGCTACTCAGGTTACTTTCAAATTGGGATTGCATTGGAGGATCAATTGAAAACTACCTTCATCACTCCTTGGGGTTGTTATGCTTTCAGAGTCATGCCGTTTGGTTTAACCAATGCTCCAGCGACATTTCAACGTTTCATGAACATGGTGTTTCAAGCATTCTTTGGGAAATCCATTAGAGTGTTCATAGATGATTTTTGCATCTATAGCTCTAAGTCATTGCATGTGCAGAGGATGGAAGAAGGCTTGAAGAAACTCTACGACATAGGGGGCCAACTCAATCCCGACAAATGTCATATTGGTGAGGATGAAGTAATCTTGCTTGGTCATAAGGTTTCTTCCAAAGGTTTATTCCAAAGGCATTGAGGTGGATCCTACAAAGGCTAAGGCTCTTATCGACCTACCATCTCCAAAGAGTCTCAAGGAGGCCATCTCATTCATTCAAAAGGTGAAGTACATGTCACGCTTCATTCACTTAGCCTCAGAGTTACTTCACCCCTTGCAAAAATTGACTCAACAAGTAGAGTTTGCATGGTCTAATGAGCTTGAGGAGTACTTTTGTAACATTAAAGTCATTTTGTCAGAGAGCTACCAACACTCATGCCTCCTTGTTGGGAGTACACTTTCTTTGTTAGCTCTAGTGTTGGAAAGGAAACAGTGGGTGCAGTTTTGTTACAGCAAGATCCCCACAGTACTAGGATGCGGCCCATCTACTTTGTTAGTAGGGTCATGAATGTCTTGGAGAAAGGCTACACGGAAGCGGAACTCATGATGCTTGCTCTCATCTTTGCGGTGAGAAAATTTAGATCCTACTTGTTACCAAAACCTTTTGTAATTCTCACTACAAAAAATTTGTTTCCTTGGGTGTCTTCTCAAATGACTATCAGTGCTAGAATCACAAAGTGGGTTATGGAATTGCAAGAATTCCAATACTCTTTCAAGGTAGAAGATAGTGTGCGTGCACAATTGGCAGGGATTCTCACTTATAGAGTGCATGAAAAGGAGATTAAGGTGCCTGAAGTAAAGACCATACCATTGCCACCACCCAAAACTATACCTAATGCATTCACCTTGTTCTTTGATGGAGCTTTTAGAAAAGCCACAGGTAAAGCAGGGGGAGGGCTGGTGCTGCTCAACCCAAATGGAGAGGTGGTTATGAAGGAGAAGGTCAACTTGCCAAATTCTACTAGCAACAATGAAGCAGAGTACAACATACTACTTCATGGTTTGAAGGTGTGCATCAATCAAGGGATACAACGTCTCCTGGTAAAAGGGGATGCACTTCTTATTGTAAGGCAAATTTTAGGCATTTGGGCATGCAAGAATGAAAGATTAAGGCAAAAGGTTCATGCTATCCGTAGGTTGTTTAATCAATCTGAGGAGGTGCAATTGTATCATATTCCTAGGAAACAAAATGAGGATGTTGATCTACTTGCACAACAAGCTGTTGCATGTGTTAAGAAGGAAATGCAAGTAGTAGTCTTGGCTGCAGCGGCTATTAAGCAACCACGGTACCAAGGAATGGAGGCACTGGCTCCCATAGTGAGCTACATCTTAGAAGGTGAATTCCCACAAGACTTCACAAAGGCACAAAAGAGGAGGCTCATGAAGAGGGCAAGTTCTTTCTTGTTCTTAGAAGGTGCCCTCTACCAAAAAGGAAAAGATCAAGTGTGCAGAAGAGTACCAACAACCAAGGAGATTCCAGCCATTTTAGAGGGTTTGCATGAAGAAGCATGTGGTGGCCATTTTGCTCAAGAACTAACTGTGAAAAAGATTTTGCCTGCTGGGTATGTTTGGCCAAGCTTACATGTGGATGTTCAACATTGGTGTAGGAGCTGTCATAACTGCCAGGTCAATGGTAATAAGAGGTTGCTACATGGTCCACGGTCATTGCAAGTGGTCCATTTGAAAAATGGGGCATTGATGCTATGGGTCCACTACCTAGAACTAAAAATGGAAAATTGTACATCTTAGTAGCCATAGACTACATGACTAGGTGGGTGGAGGCTCAAAGTGTGGCAAGGGTGAATGGAAAGACTGTAAGCAGATTTGTTTATACTCATATATGTTGCAGATTTGGCACACCCTTGGAGATTGTTTGTGACAATGGTCCAGGTTTTAGAAAAGGTTTGCTCACCGAAGTTTGTGAAGAGCTTCATATTTCACATTGTCATAGCACACCCTACTATCCCCAATCAAATGGGTTAGTAGAGAAGGCTAATGGTGTCATTGCAGGAATTATAAGGAAGATGGTCCAGGTTTTAGAAAAGGTTTGCTCACCGAAGTTTGTGAAGAGCTTCATATTTCACATTGTCATAGCACACCCTACTATCCCCAATCAAATGGGTTAGTAGAGAAGGCTAATGGTGTCATTGCAGGAATTATAAGGAAGATGGTGGAGAACAAGACGAAGCTTTGGGATGAGTTCCTTGATGGAGCACTATGGGCATACCGGACTACCTACCGAGAAGCAACGGGGTTTACGCCCTTTCACTTGGTTTATGGTCAAGAAGCATTGCAGCCTATTGAGCTCAACATTCCAACAATGCGGCTACATGGAAAAGGTGGACTAGGAGATCAAGATGCATGGGTATATCAACTTCTCACTTTAGTTGAGCTAGAGTGGAAAAGAGAAGCTGCATACGAGTGTTATAGAAGAAAAGCCATGCAAGCAGCAGAGAAGTTCAATACAACTTTGAAAGACAAGGGCATCAAAGAAGGAGATCTTGTGCTAAGGTATGACAATCGACTTGATAATCGGTTTGATGCCAAGTTTGAAACTAGATGGCAGGGACCATACATTGTCAAGAAGGTTTTCAACTCTAGCTATTATCAGCTCATGGATTTGGATGGCAAAGAACATTCTAAGAAGGTTAATGGCTACAGACTCAAGCCATACTTGAGTCGCATTCTACCGACAGACTTACAAAAGCAACCACAAAAAGGAGATAAAAGGGCATGTAAGTTATGTGGTTTGAGTGATGGATGTGGTGTAAAACACAAGGAACAGAAGAAAGATGGACAAGAGAATCACATTACACCACTTGCTTTAGAACGTCTACATTATGATGGTACATGAATATACCATCATCTGGGGGGAGGGCTAAATGATAGCCGTTTTTTCGGCTATCCACATTACCACAAGGAGCTACCTCGGCCAAGGAAAATCATATAAACTCTTTGTCATAAATACCTTTTCACTGTAAATAGGCGTGTGTGCGTTAGGGACTTTACCCATATCTTCTATATATATTTTTATTATTATTAAAAAAAAGTTTTTGCTAGCTACTCCTCAAAAATAAATAAAATTATTACGGCCCATTTTGTGTAAATATTTCATTTCATATAAGGGCCTAAATATGGGGGTCTCTATTTTCTCAAATATGTAAATACTTCATTAGGTGTGTGTATTACAAAACCTAAGTATATTTTATTTATTTATCATTATTATTATTATTATTTCTTCATAATACTTTTGGATCATCATTGTACATATGCTTCAACTTCACCATGCTCCTATGCTCTCACATTTCCACCCACACCATGTAGAAAGCCTACTACCCAAATCACTTTTTCCCTTAGACTATTTCATCTTTTATTCTCTCATCTACCCTAAAATAATGAGGGTCTCCCTCCTTTTTGACTTTCATAGTTTAGTATTTTTGTATATATTTTTTACTATTAAATATTTTATATATTTTCATTAAATACCTTTTTATATATCAATTATTTTTGTATATTTTATTCACAATTAGATCTCCTTGTTTATTTTATTTTCCTATCATAATAACCATATTGTCATGATATGTTGACTAGTTAAATACTAGTTTGTTTTTTCTTATTATGTAAATCCTTTATAAAATGGAAAAAATCTCCTCCATGCAAGTGTCCACATACACTTGAGTCTCTAAGGTCAGGGTATAATGTATTGGGGGGCTCACTCTTGGAGCTATCAAGAAATTCCACCAATGGGGACCCACATACAGATTTTAAAAATTCAAAAAATACATGATTCTGCTGAATTTTTTGCGCCCGCCTCCACTCCGAATTTGGACTAGTCATCAAAAGACAAAAGTTAGCTCCGGAGCTCAAAAATATGCTAAATTTTTTTGAGAATTTTTGGAGCTAATGGCGGTGAGATATGAATTTTTTATTGGACCCCAGTCTGCCCACTTTTTGGCAAGGTACACCTAGTCTCTTCTCACCTCCCTTACACATTCATCACCTACACACTTACTCATTCCTTTCTCACTCCATCAAACCTGCAAACTTCATGTCCTCTCTCAACCTCTCCACCTTTTCCCTCTCCTTCCATCTCCATTTGCTCTCATTTCTACTCTACACCCATACCTCACTCCATTTCTCTCCCTACTACTCCCTTATTACTAAATTATTTTCCCAATCTCAAAAAATACATAAAAATTCAGCATGAATGTATCATATTAGCCTCTGAAAATATGGGGTTTCCATCTACAAAAATCCCCATGTTCTTCACCTCAATCAACTTTTGTGGCATCAAATGCAAGAAGGAGACCGGCGGTTAACTTAAAGATCTACACATGGGAGAATCCAAGCTTCTTCGAGCTTTCAACCACATAAAGGATCTTTCCAAATCTTTACTCCTCACACTCATTTTGTACATTGTATTACTAACCTTTTATAGTGATTACTAACTACTAACCACTAACATTTGTAAATAAGCACCCACTCTACTACTTTTGGAGTAGGCATTATTACAAGTTATTTGCTCAAACCTCTACATCACACTCTCCTCTCACCTTCAATAATTCTCTCACATTGAGCCCACATCCATGTGACTCAAGGGATAAGAAGAGGCCCACTCTCATTTCAAAATAAAAAATCCATAATCTATGATTTTCCATAATAAGATTGATTAGGCTTAATCCTAATTGGGGCTTCTCAAACCTATAAATAGAGCCCCCTCCATTCCTTGTAGGAGAGAGATTACACACATTGTATACCATTCCCAACTCTAGTGTGTAGTAAGGAGATAGTGAACTTGTGAGCTCTCTCTATACATCAATACCTTTGATTTCATAGAGCAGCTTGAAGCTAGTTATGTCATTGTGTGAGGGCTTGAGTGATGCCTTACTCCCTATCATAATTGTATCTTACCTTTGTGCATCAATAAGATTAGTAGTTTGGGTGCAATTGTGTACAAAATCTTGGACTCCTACATCTCCAAAGTTTATTTAGCGAAGCGGTCCGATTTTTGATTTAAGGTAAATTTGATCCTTGTATTTTGTGGTGTGATTTTATGCTTGGAGGCTTGAGGGCTTGTTTTTGATTTGTTGCCTTTCAATTCATGGTAAGAGGGTTGTATGGTGAGAGGGCTCCCGTAACCTTAAGACCAAGTGCATAGCGACAACAAAATCAAGCTTATATTGTCTCTCTAAGTTCTTCTCCAAGTTTGGTGTGCATCTATTTGTGTTATGCTAGTCTCCTCCACACATAATACCATATGTTATGAGTGTTTGTTGAGAGTGTGTGTGTCTTTTGATTGATGTATATGGTTAGCTTGTATTGATTGGCTACAAGGAAAGATCTTTGGTGTCCTAGTTCACACACATAACTAGGTGGTGCCCCTTTTCTTGTTGGGTGTGTGGTTTTGGGGTTCTTATGTTTGTGTTGCGTTGCGCCCCAAGCCCATTGAGCAACACGGGAGCCTTGAGGAGTGCTTAGAGGCCGCTCTTCTTGTTGCCCGCCCCGGACTGCCTCAGTATGTGAAAGAATGGATGTAGATGTATGTATGTGAAAGGATGTATGTGGATGTATGTGAAAGGATAGACGTGGATGTGTATGTGATAAGGATGGATGTGGATGTATGTGAAGAATAGAAGTGGATGTATGTGAAAGAATGGATGTGGATGTGTGTATGTGAAAGGATGGATGTGGATGTGTGTATGTGAAAGGATGGATGTGGATGTATGTGAAGAATAGAAGTGGATGTATGTGAAAGATTTGATGTGGATGTGTGTATGTGAAAGGATGGATGCGGATGTATGTGAAGAATAGAATTGGATGTATGTGAAAGAATGGATGTGGATGTGTGTATGTGAACGGATGGATGCAGATGTATGTGAAGAATAGAAGCGGATGTATGTAAAGAATAGAAGTGGATGTATGTGAAAGAATGGATGTGGATGTGTGTATGTGAAAGGATGGATGTGGATGTATGTGAAGAATAGAAGTGGATGTATGTGAAAGAATGGATATAGATGTATGTATGTGAAAGGATGGATGTGGATGTATGTGAAAGGATAGATGTGGATGTGTATGTGATAAGTATGGATGTGGATGTATGTGGGAGAATATATGTGGATGGATATGAACGAGAATCGAGGCGATGTGATGTGATGTAAATTAGATAGATATGAATGATAAGGGATGTGAATGAATGTGTTAGCATGTGAATCGAGATGTGAATGAATGATATAGGATGTGAATGAATGTGTTAGTATGTGAATCGAGATGTAAATGAATGTGTTAGTATGTGAATCAGGATGTGAATGAATGATATAGGAGGATATGAATGAATGTGTTAGTATGTGAATCAGGATGTGAATGAATGTGTTAGTATGTGAATCAGGATGTGAATGAATGATATAGGATGTGAATGAATGTGCTAGTATGTGAATGAATGATAAGGGATGTGAATGAATGATAAGGGATGTGAATGGATGTGATGTGATGTGAATCGGGATGTGAATGAACGATAAGTGGTGAAGTGATGAGATGAATGTGTTAGGATGTGAATGAATGTGTTAGTATGTGAATCAGGATGTGAATGAATGATATAGGATGTGAATGAATGTGCTAGTATGTGAATGAATGATAAGGGATGTGAATAAATGATAAGGGATGTGAATGGATGTGATGTGATGTGAATCGGGATGTGAATGAACGATAAGTGGTGAAGTGATGAGATGTACGGGTAGATGCAAGTGGATGAGATCCGATGAGGTTAAATGAGGAAAGAAGTGATGAGATAGAAAAAGATGTGATTAGATGAGAATGGGAATACTTATGAAATGAATGTGGATTGATGTGTGGATAATGTAGATTGATGTGGATGGATGTATGGATAATGTGGATTGATGTGGATGGATGTGTGGATAATGTGGATTGATGTGTGGATGGATGTATGGATGATGTGGATGATGTGGATGGATGTATGGATGATGTGGATTGATGTGTGGATTGATGTGGATGGATGTATGGATGATGTGGATTGATGTATGGATGATGTGATTGAATGTGAATTGATGTGGAAATGATGTGATGTGAGAGGGATCGATGAAGAAAAAAAAATTTGTGGGAAGATGAGAAAAGATGGGGACTAATGTGAAAGGATGTGGAGTAGTGAGAAAAGATGGAAATATTGTTGGAACTGTATTTAAATGTGAAATCTGTTTTTAAATGGCTGTTTTATGTCAAGAATGCTGGGGAAGAATTTTGATCGTCTTGTGAATGAGGTCGTGGAGACCTAGTGTTAAAGTTGCAACAACTGCTGACGGAGAGTCAACGGAGGAGGACGTCTCGCGTAGGAAGGTCAGCCAAGGTCTTGACCAGCCTCGGTTTGATTTAAATGGTGAGCTTCCGGTACAGTGGATGAGGGACCAAGGAAGCGGCCTATGAGTGAAGCGCTAGGTGACCTGCGAAGAAGGATCCTTTGACCATACGGTGCTCGGGCTCTGGGTCACCGAAGATACCCACACGTACGTCGGGGAAGATATTGGAACAAGGAGTAAGAGTTGTTTTCTGAATTTGGGCATGGATCTGGTTGGTTGACCTTGCTAGTCCTCAACGGATGAGTCCATGGCTCTTTTATATGGATCCGTTGGTTGATCTTGCTGATCTTCAACGGAGATTTCATTTTGATATGTGAATATATTACCGGTTACTATGAGCTAGGAACTATCGAAAAGACCCCTGAGTGAACAGATGATGAGTGTTCTGGTTGCCAATGATGCCATAGATACACCGATGAAGGAATGTTTGGAATTAAGGATTCAACTGGATAATTAAAGGATTATGATCAGACACTATGGTCTCATTAAATGATTGTTTTAAAGATTATTGAATCTGTGAAAAAGGCAAGTTCATATTGGGTGTGTAAGTGGTGTGACTAGTTTTATGTTTGCATGAATATCCGACTAGGGGGCCTGGGAACTCTTTTCCTTGGTACTCGGGACAAAACCTAACCAAATTCCTAATTGGATCCCATCACTACAGTGGTTGGGCGGTTGGCTAACCCATGGGACTTAGGCTGGACTGATGGATCCATAAAACGAGACTCAATTTTTGTATAGTACGATAGATGAGGTAAATCCTGGATAAAAATTGTTCTATGGAAAAGAATCAACGGCGGATGTGCCTCTCAAAATGAGGAAAAAAGTGTTGGTCTCTATGATCCAAGTACAATCTTTTCCCTGATTTGACTATGGGACTTACGGGTTCGGTCAGATCAGTTCAGTTAGTTCAGGCTTTTGTCTACGTTAGAGAAAAGTTATCCTGGAGGAATCGCCTGTGCGAGCAAGGAAAGTTTTTCTGAGTTCGGTTTTGGAAGAACCGATGGATTAGTCTCTTGTCTGGATATCCATGGGCGAGGCCCCGAGTGTGGGACCCTGCCCCGCACAAGAAGTGCAACTTGTGTTGCTAGCACCCCCAAATTCGTTGGGCAATGGGGTCAGGGATCTCACACAGATACCTAGTTACTTATGTATCTAGGTGAGTTATTTTTTTAACCCTAACTTTATTGTTTATTGAGGTAGTTATCATTAGAAAGGCGCCAATAATTCGATTTCTTTTGTAAATGATGTACTCGGAAAGAGTTATTCCTTGATGTGGTCTCAGGAATATAGAGATAGATTTTAGTATGTAAAAGTCTGGGATAAGGCCATTTTATTCCTTTTATATAGGATTTTATTCATATTTTCCTAGACGGCATACTAGGGAGTTTTCAAATTGTTAAGGTATGTATGGGTGGTATCATGGTGGTATGGGACGCTAGTGATCCCTCACATATATTATTTTATGGGATAATTTGGGCTCAAGATTGTTGCTTTGCTTACATCACTTAGCATGTTGACCTCAACATTCAAAGACAATCTCATTTTCTAAATTCACTAGAAGTTATAGTGTGGGCATTCTCTAGAAAAACTTCTTTTATCTATAGCCTACATGTTTTGATGAGGGTAATCTCGTCGGCATTTTCACTTGTTGAAATCTCTTTTTTTTAGAGTTCAATAAGTTTATCTATAGCCTACATGTTTTGATGAGGGTAATCTCGTCGGCATTTTCACTTGTTGAAATCTTTTTTTTTTAGAGTTCAATAAGTTTATCTTGTTGTGTTCGGATTAAGGAAATTTGGATTTTTACTTTGTTGGCATTAATTTTTCTAGATTCCGTACTTTAGGTGATTTATACAGTCAACCTGATGGTTTACGGATGGACATATGTGACTCATCGAGACGCTGATGACTCTCTATGTTGATATAGGTAACTCGGGACGTCGATTATTCCATGTGTAGATGTGGGTACGTCGGGGCATCGATGAATCCCTGGTTCTTGCTGTTGTTATAATGCCATGTTTTCCTAATTTATTCTGAATGGTTTACAACAACGCTGAAGTTACTTTGAATGTGAATTGCTCTAATCATCCGCAATCTAATGGGCAAATAGAGCATATGAATCAGATTGTAGAGTATATGCTTCGTGCATATGTCTCTAGAAAATCAACATATTGGGAAAAATATCTTCCAATGATGGAATTTACCTATAACAGTTTTAAATATACGGCTATTGGTTTTAGTATGTGCATACTTATGTATGGGTATCAACCCAGGGCACCTATTGATGTCGGTCTTAATAAGGACATTGATCTTGATGCATCGAGGGATTTGTTGCGTGATATGTAGGAAATGCTGACCGAAGCTCGGGATTCTATCAGGAGTGCGGCACGGTTTTATGCTGATAGGAGACGTTCATCTCGGTCTTTTGAACCAGGAGCGTTGGTTTATTTAAAAGTTCCTAAATATTTTCAGACTTTGTCAAAAGGAAAATGCTCGAATTTATCTCCTAGATATTATGGTCAATTTTGAGTTATACATCGCATTGGCACGGTTGCGTTGTTTGAACTTAAAACTACCTTAGAGTTCATCCAGTCTTTCATATCAATAGATTGAAAGGGAAACTGGGAGGTGAGGATAACACAGTTACTCCTCAAGAACTCGTTGAAGTTGAAGATTTATCCTATGTTCCACATGAACCTGATAAGGTACTTGAATTCAGGGAAAGGAAACTTTCTAATTGACTAATCCCTAAGGTTAAAATTAGGTGGAAAGATAGGGAAATAGAGGTTTCAACTTGGGAGTCAGTTGAGATTGTTCAGCACAGTTCTTCTTCTTTTCATTGCAAGAGTGCAATGTTTTGAGAGAGGAGAAGTATGTTATATGCACATTATGTGTGCATATACTAGGAGGCTAACCCACATTAGGCTTGTGAGTATGGGAGCATGGGAAAAAGCTCTAGTGGAGCATGGGTTAGAACTAACCTTAAAAGGGTTAAGGTTAGGGTCAGGCATCCAAGGGTCACACATGGGAAATGGAGAGTCAAGAGTCACTTGAGGGCCCTCCTATATAATAGGGGCATGAGGCTTGGGGGCTTGGAGGCTTAGGCTATGGTCTCTTATGTAGAGGTCCATATCTACTCACCTACCATTTCACACTACTATAGCTACATGCTATTGGATTGGAGTTATACCTCTTGATGGTATGGGACATCAAGGTAGAGGTATAATGTATTTCATTATATTCATGTGTGCATTCCTTGGGCTCGGGGGTGGTTGGGTGGATGAGTTTATGCCTGATTTATGCATGTTTATGCATAGCAATTATCTAGAGAGATGTTAGGGTTTTAAAACAAATTCAAGGGGGCAATCAAAGCATGTGCTGGACTGACTCATATAGGAATTTTGTAGTAGAGCGTGCATTGGCTTTACAGGTAGCCCGAGCTTCGACCCATTTAGTGCAATAGTTTGGGTAGCGATTATATATCGGGCTTGAGTTTATTTGGCTACTACAGGACTAATGGGCCCCATGAAATCAATGCCCCACTTTTTGAATGGTTGCAAGGACACAATAGCGTTTGGGGACATGCTATCCTTAAAGTGGGGGATTGCCGCTCATTGGCATTCGTCACACCCCTTGATGTATTCTGTTGTGTTAGCCCATTAAAGTGGGCCACCATAACCCGACTATGAGGACTTTGCCTGTAGTGATATCTGCTCTGCAAAGTGTCCCCTAGCATAAGCAGAGGGAATATGCCCCAATATATTTTAGCAAGTGTGTGTCTAAATCATCAGGGAAAACATAGCATTCGGGCCCAAGGAATCCATCAGGCTTGCGAGTTCTATGTGAGTGTGTTTCCCTTGATGGTTCTGCTTTATCAACCTGTTCAAGTTCTTGAGTGGCGACATTAGGCAGGTATGCAATGCTAAGCATGTAGAGAGATGTGATCTCTTGCCCATCTGTTGTGGCAAACCTGGTTCCCGTGTGTCTTATGTCCAGGGTAGCAAGGATAGGCATTCAATTCTTAGAGTCTTCTAGATCTCGAAGAGGTGAACATTCCTCGCTATCCTTTTCATCATCTAGTGTTTTATGGCACATTTGACATAGATGGACTGCAATGGATCTGGTAGTCGTTATTGAGTCCTTTGCGAAGGGTATGCCACTCATGGGATGTACCTTCCTCTTGCATAGGTTGATCTTAACTATATGATATTTCCTTCGAATGTAGATATAGTCGGTGTCCCAATCATGGATCATTTTGGTTTCCCTCATGAAAGGTCACCTAAGGATGCAGTAATATAAAACTGGCTGACTTCTAAAGTTCATCACCACAAAGGTGTGGCAGAAGGTGGGGCACTGTCGTAGGGCACTTACCAATGCTTTGAGCTTGAGTCCCTTGAGGCCTCCAAGCTCACTTGTTAAGCTCCAATCCTCCAAGCTCCACCTCTACACTGTCACCATAGAGTCGCTCGCACCGTCACATAAGGCAATGACTCTCTCTCACTCTCCAACACAAGCATGCAATATACAAACATAGAAGAGGCACAAGTTCTAGAATGCTCTCTCTCAATCTCTCTCAAGACACAAAGAAGAGCTCTCAATAGCACAAAGGAAGATTGTGTCTATTCATTATGAGAAAATGCCTTATATACATTTGGCCCTTATTCACACTTGGGCACCCTTACTTAACTAAGGCCTTGGGTGGCCAATATCTCATAATGTACAACTTTTATAGTGTCTTTGCATGACACTTATTAATGTCCTCAATTGGAGGAGCATACTTGTTAATCCAAAAATGGGATTAACATCCCCTCCTACTTAATGTAGGTTATGTTCTCAGAACCTGTTATACAGAGATCAAAAGACTTGGTCGTCGAATTCGTGACGGTAGAAGTTTCAGTGTGATTGAAGCTTTTTGAGGGTTCTTATGAATGCTGAGTGTGATCTCCAAAACCCGGTGTCAACCGTGTCCTTGAATGTGACATGCACGTAGGTAGGAAGACACCTTAGGCGATGATAGTACAACATCATGCCTCTATAAGAGTGACCTTGATTCATGTCAAATTGCAACTGCTCAGCATCATACCCATCATATCGTTCCTTGGGTTGACTAATTAGGACCACAAGCAATTTTAAGAATCTAACATTGGCCACTATTGCGGGCCCGGGATACGACGCCATGCCTGTATCCAATTCAACATCTATTTTCTTTGTTCCCTTAATGTCTGTAAATGTAGCTAGCATGAAGATTGGGAAGTTATAATAGACATGCAAATCTCGCTGCTTGGCCTCTTGAAATTCCAGAGGTTTCCATCCCTTCTTTAGTGGCATGTACAAGGGATCAACTGGTTGAGTTGGTGGTGCACACATATATTCATGGTTGTATTCTGGAATTGTGAGGAACTCCTTTCTCCAGTCTGGTTGTATGCCAAAATCTTCCAGCTTGGGGTTTGGATCTGACCTTGTAGCTCTTCTTCTTTGGCTAAGGAACTGTGCTGGAGCTCCTGTACCTGCTGCTGTTGGGCATGGATGGCTACTAGATCTTGGTTATGGGCATGGATGGCTGCTTGGGCATGGATGGATCTGACCTTGTAGCTCTTCTTCTTTGGCTAAGGAACTGTGCTGGAGCTCCTGTACCTGTTGGGCATGGATGGCTGCTAGATCTTGGTTATGGGTGACTTCCTTCTGAAGTTGCGCTCTTTAGCTTGCTCTAGCTACGCTTTTAGATCCATACTCTCTTTAATTCTTTGCACAATAGTTTGGCTAAGAACCAAATTATTGTTTTCCAGCACTTGGTACATGGCCTCTTGCTCCTCGGTGGCCTTCAAACTCTTCATGATCACATCTCTATGTGTGACCTCTGTCTCACTGTCAGGTGTTCTTGCAAGGTCTATACTTGATTGTTTGACTCTTGAATTTGTTTCCAGAGTGTAGCATTACGATCATGAATCATATGTGTTGTGAGATGGCACCTCCATACTCCTTGCTCCTGCTCCCACAGTGATGCACTTGTGGCTGCTGCCCCCTTCCAGTCTTGCATGCGGCATATTTAGTAGCTTATCTAATTCTTCCACAGTTTGTTGAAAGAATTTTTCATAGTCTAGATTCTATAGGAATGACATCTCTGGTATCATCTCTTAGTCCTCGAGACACCTTCTTTGCTTAGACTAGGTGTATCTTCATCTCTTGGCCTTTTACCTGTATCCAATGGCACTGCTGGGACTTGCACCAGAGCGATGTTGCTGCTTCAAGATCTTGGTGTTCTTCCGCTAGCACTGCTTCTTCTCTAGTCTCTGGTTACATTCGCAGGTGTGTCTGATATAGTAGAATTCTTGAGTGGAGACAGGTTTTTGAAGATTAGGTGAGCTGGGCTTTGAGGAGGAGTCATCTGTTCTGTTTCTTCTTGTGTGGCCTTGCTGACAGTGGCTTCTTGCTGCTCAAGTACTTCCTAGTACAATTTGATCTCTTGTGCGAGCTCAGCCTAAATCCTTTGTGTTTCCTCAGCCACATCTGGTATGACACCTCTCATCTTCTTTTTTCTTCCTTCCTTGATCTCCTTCATTATTGCCTTAGTTTCCATGAGGACAGCTTGTCCTTCTTGCATCTTTGCAGTAGTCTGTGCTAGTTTCTCTGTTAGAAGTGCCAATTACATTTGCTCTACTGGTTCTAATTGTGGAAGAGGCCTCCTAGCCACATGGTTTAGTATGTGTGTCATCAGGTACAGCTTGTATATTTTTAATCGATGGGCCTTAAGGCAGTTTTCCATCTCCCTGTGTATATAATATGCCTAGTCCTCCTCCTTTTCTTCATGGACCTTTGCGATTATGTTCAGTGGTACCCTATTGTACCGGTCCACTGGCTTCACCTGCATGATTAATGACATCGCCCTGCATTCCTTCTCTATGGCTTCATCCGTGATGTTCTCATATTCAATTCCATTAAAGTTGTAGGAGCTCTTCTTCAACATGGCATCCAAAGGCATCTTGTCAAAGGCATGTGCGTGTATCTTGATTGTTGGTGGTGGGAGCTGCAAAGCTTCACGTATTAGATCTTTAGTGATTAGGACTTGTTCTGTGGTGCCATCAACTTTTGTTACTTGACCCTGCTTGGTGGCTTTGTCATACGTCTTTATGTATTCTGTACAAAGCTCTGTGTCTATATTCCTGGGGAGAACCTGTGCCATCCTGCTAAGGCCTACCTTCTCTAGCTTGTCCTTCACTTCTAACTCTTCCAGAATCTAGAGGCACTCCGGGCTGTGATACTGCAACGCCACCTTTCCATGTGCTATGTTGGATCTCCTTTTGCTGATGATGGCACCATGGAAAGCCTGGGTGTATGGACCCAGGTAGTTTATCTTTGGGCCCTGTGGTGGTCTTTTCTTCTGGCTCACCAGGGATCTCATAGCGCTGGCTTGCATTATCGCGGGGTCTCTGTGGCTTTTGGGCCTGAGGTCGACATCTGTACATGTAAAAAAGATCAGTCTATAGATTGGTGGGGCATGTGCCACTTCTTGTTATCTTTTTTCTCTCTCTTTTTTATTTATTCATAATAATGGCAAGAAGGTTAATTGTGATGACAAGGGTGTTAATGGTGTGAGCAATAAACGAGGTATGTTAGTTGTGATATTGAAAAGGTGAAATTATGTACCGTGAAAGTGCAAGTGTTGAAACCGTGAGAGTGCAAGTCGTGAGGGTTAATCCCGTGAGAATTGGGGAAAACCCGTGAGAGTTAGTTTTGTGAAACAGATTTCCGTGGGAGAAGGAAATCTATGAGATGGATTTCCGTGAGAGTTAGTTTTGTGAGGTGGAAACCCGTGAGATGGATTTCCGTGAGATGGAAATCCATGAGACGGATTTCCGTGAGAGTTATTTTCGTGAGAGTTATTTTCGTGAGATTTATTTTTGTGAGATGGAAATCCGTGAGACATATTTCGGTGAGAGTTATTTTCGTGAGGTGGAAACCCATGAGATGGAAATCCGTGAGATGAAAATCCGTGAGATGGATTTCCGTGGGAGTAATTTTCGTGAGATGGAAATTTGTGAAGTTTAGTTCCGTGAGATGTAGTTTTGTGAGAGTCAGTTTCGTGAGGTGGAAATCCGTGAGACGGATTTTCATGAGGTTGTAGGTTTTAGCTGTAGCCGTGAGACTAGAGGTTTTGGGCCATTTCCATGACGTTGCAGGTTTTGGCCCGTGAAGTATTTATGTTTTTGTTTTTTGTAAATTGGATTAATGCATGATTGTATTAGACCGCATAGCAGAGTTTTGTGTAAGGATGATCGATCACAAGGCAATTAATGATGATGACAAAAGACCTTTGTTGAAATGTAAGAAGTTTTTTTGACACGCAAAGACTTTGTTTGTCCGAGACATTTAATTGATTATGATCAAAGTTTGAAAACATGAAAGAAGAAAAAAACAAAGAAAGGCCCAAGCTCCCACCTCAATACGTAAGTGTCGATTTGAACTCGAAGAAGCTTGGAGGGATGCGATGCAAAGAAGGCGTGATTGCGTTTGAGCACACGATGAAAGGCGATTGCAAAATGACAAAAAAGGAAAGAATTTTGAATTTATGGTGCAACTGTCGGACTGGGCGGTTGCCTTAATGAAGAATGCCACGTCTTGTCCTATGATTGGTCCGAAAAAAGTAACCGTCTCACGACATGAAGCACTTTGGACCAGTTCATGATGTGAACTATTTTGCACCAGTTTCATGGCGTGAACCTTTTAAGATTAGTTCATGGTGTGAACCTTTTTGTACCAGTTCACGGCGTGAAACATTTTAGATCAGCTCACGGTGTGAATTTTTTTTGGATCATGTGTGTGCAAGATGGATACCCTCTATTTCTCTTCATGCTCAAACATTCAAACATGCATTTAAAGGTGTGAATGATACCCAGTTTTACCTTGTATCCATTTTGTGACTAATGGTGGATACCTTCATTTATTGCCACGGCGTGAATTTTTTTTGGATCATGTGTGTGCAAGATGGATACCCTCTATTTCTCTTCATGCTCAGACATTCAAACATGCATTTAAAGGTGTGAATGATACCCAGTTTTACCTTGTATCCATTTTGTGACTAATGGATACCTTCATTTATTGCCATGGGAACCAAGGTGGCACTTTGGCACTTCTGGGTAGGTGTTGTTGCATGCATTTTAACCCCGTGTGGGAGTGCTTAATTCTTCCCTCCACCCAATTGAACAGTTTTTCTACTAAGTCTTGTGGATTGGGGCTTGTATCAGTGTCCATTTGTTGAACCTTTTTTTTCTCCTTTCAAGGTCCTTGTCCAGCTCCTTGATTGAGGTGGTTTACAGGTATTGGTTTGGCTATATTTAACCCACCTTATTGGGTTGGCTTCTTTTTCCACACCAGTGTTTGTACACTTTCAGCATTGGTTTTAGTTGGGAGTTGGTTCTGAATGCCTTTACTACCCTTGTATTCAGAGGTGTTTGCAAGGGTGGCCACTGGATGGGGTTCTGAATGCCTTTACTACCCTTTCCTTTGTATTCAGAGGTGTTTGCAAGGGTGGCCACTGGATGGGGTTTGGGCACCCATAATGTCATATTGCCTTGGTAGTAACCTTGTGCCATTAGCAAGTCTTTTCGGACCCACTACTTACAAATGCTTTGTGGAGTGTTGATTTGTCTGGAGTACGACCATTTCTGTTCCTTATCTCCCTTTTGAACCCTTCTTGTTGATTCCTTATTGATCCCCTTCTCCTCCTTGTGGAGCTAGTTTCTAAGTTGAGCCTTAGGCGCACCCAATGCTGTGTACCCTGTGACTTGGGCTGCTTTTTGCGTAGGGATTGTGGAATTGCTGCCTTTTTTGCTTCATGAGTTGATGTCACCATGCTTGGTGTTTCTATCTCCTCAATCATGGCCTGCTTCTTCCCTGTGTTTATCGAGCTCCATAAGGGTACGGATATGACATTGTTGCCCTCGTTCAGCAGTGATGTCCTCTTCTCCCATTGGATATTACAGTTGCAAGCGCAAATCTAGGATCATCCTAGGATCATTTCCTCTTCCATGGAACCTACAGGCCTGACAAACACCTTCCCAACCAAGGAATTGTTTTTGATGGAAACATTAACACTTAAAAATCCCTCAGCTTTCATAGTTGTCAAGTGCACACTGCATACTTGTGCGTTGGTGGTTTCAAGGTGCGATTTATCTAAGGCTACCCATGTCTCATATGATATCAAGTTATGACTTGATCCCATATCTATCAATGCAATGCTCGTTGCATGACATTTAGCCGTAGAGAGTCCCACCTTGAGTCGTGCTGGCTCAATGTCTGGTTCCTCTTCGTCCAAACCAAGAGAGTTAATGAAGCCCTGTTCACGTGCAAGATTCTCTTCTGGAGTATCTGTTTGGCTTTGGCTTTGGCTTTGGCTTCCCTTACCATAGCCTCTTCTTGAGCTTGCTGGATTTTTTCTTTTGCGAGTTGCTTTTGTTGTTTTAAGAGATGTTCTTGCAAGAGCATCCCTTGGGTCAGTGGTCCAAAATATTTTGAGTTTGCTCGACGTAACCCTCCATCTGTAGTACGCCCTCAATTGTCTCAATTCTAACCAACCCCTGAGGTGTAATCTCAAACACTCGAAGGGTCGTATGCCTCCGTACTTGAGTTTCTTTTTCCTGGTGCTTCCTACACCATACATGAGGACAAGGTCCCCCATTTCCATTTCTTTTTGTTTTAATTTTTTGTCGAACCAATGCTTTCTTCGTAGTTTTTTTACCATGAGTCCGTGTGATGCAATTAGTATGGTCTCATCAAGCTTCTCTAAATCGATGAGCCTTTTAGCTAATGCATTCTCTGTTAGACGTTCTCGCATTGCAATCCTTAAGCTTCTCTAAATCGATGAGCCTTTTAGCTAATGCATTCTCTGTTAGACGTTCTCGCATTGCAATCCTTAAGCTCGAAATTAGGTATTCCATAGGCATTACTGCCTCAACACCATAAGCTAGACGAAAGGGAGTGTATCTCATCTCACTACCTTATATGATGTTCGATATGCCCATAAGGCTGCTGTTAGCTTATGCTCCCAGTTCGTTCGACTTGCTTCCAAAGTTTTCGTCAAGATAGTACACAAAATCTTGTTTATACTCCTTGCTTGACCATTAGCCTGTGGATAATAAGGTGATCTGATTTCTGGTGGACTACTAAGAATCAAGCAAGTAAATGATCAATCACCTCATTACTTTGGTTGTTCTTTCCCTTGTGTGTTTTAAGGTTCTCTCTACCAGAGGTGACAGAACATCCTCTGTAGTGTCAGCCGGCCTTAGTCCACCTTCTACCCATTCTTTTATGTTTGCACATAATGTTGGTGAACTGCGTAGCAATCGTCCCCAATGGCATTTGCACAGAAGTGGACAGTATGGCGAGGCTGCCTATGTCCCTAGGTTCTCTAGCAATTAAGGGTTCCTTCCATGTGTGTGTCTCGTATCCATCCCTAGTGAAGGAATGGATGGACTCATCTTGTGCATCTTCCTCAGACATTCTTGACATTGTGTTTGCTTGAGATCCCTCTTCCGTCTCTTCTGGAATTGGAGTAGGTACGTCCAATTCTCTTTCCCTTGTTGGCTTGTTTCTTGGATACATTGTACCCCTGACCCGGTTAGCCCTTAACTTGTTGGCTTCATGAAGCCGTTGACATTCTTTTACTAAGGCCTTGGCGTCTTCGAGCTTCCTTATCTCATCTTCTGCATTTGGGTATTCCCCGACTCCTTTAGGGGTTGATGGTCTTTCCCCTTGCATCTCTAGGTCAAGCTCCTTTTGGTTGACCATTTGATCCCCTTCTTCTCTCGATTGGGTGGATCCGCCGGTGTCGATCGTATCTTCTTCGGATCCATCTTGGATTGTGACCCTGGTGTCACCCTTACCCTCTTTTTCCACTCTTCTTCTCCGGCCAGTTCTAAAAGTGGTCGCATCTGCTCGGTTCTTCCCCTTGTCCCCCAATTGGGCATGGGCTCGTGTCACGACATTGAGTGGTGTGATATTTCTAGGATGCACATTAATGGTCCAGGGATGGTGGCCTGGTTAGAAGTGGAAGTAGAACAATTTGCGCGGTATGGACAATCCTTGATCAAATTATCAATGCCACATTTAATACAAGTAAGTATTGGCATGTCATTGGGTGGAGCAATCAATTGTTGAGGTTGGTGCATATGAACCACATTCTTGTTTGGACACTCAGCAATTCGATGGCGGCCCACCGCACAGCCAAAACATTGTAGCGGTCCTCTCCTCATGTTTGAGTTTATGTTCTTACCCTTCCATTGTACCGTGGTTTAAAACACGGGTACTGGTGTGTTATTCTGTAGGACATAGAATTTTGGTGCAATTTTTGCAACTTCCTCATAGCACTCTCCACTAAGTTGTACTTCCCGTACCATATCAATATATTCTAATGGCTCTTCAATCAATACTTGGTTGATTTTAGCTTGTGGTGGTTGTGGTGGTAGAGGTGAAGTGTTTTGTACCCGAAACATCCCCCTAGGTAAATAGGAAGAGTTGGGATGTCCTACAGTTGCAGTGATTTTCACAGGTGGTGCTGGCAAGGCCAATGGAGCTCTAGGTGTTTCTAAGCACTAATTGTGTTATTTAACACTAATCACTCTGTTAATCCAGCAAAGGGAGGTTATCTTAAAGTGTTTTTACACACAGTAGCTAACCTTGGATATCTACACGTGGAAGTGTAATGATTCCCTAATTTTACATAGTGTGCACAATAGAGTAGCGGCCTTGCTCTTAACTAGGGATATTTGGTGGTAGTGTGATTCAATCTGCACATAGAGCACCACACCAATTCCCTACGGGGGTAAAGATGGGTATGCCCCCATATGTTTCTCTTCCCTCCTCTACCTTCAATTTTTCTAGTATTGCATTACTGAGGTCTCGTCTCCACAGTCATGTTTCTGACTTGCTTGCTCCAAGTTCCAATCTCTTGGTGACTTGAAACACGTGAAGTCATTGCTGTTGAAGATATTCTGACATCTTTCGGTTGTGGCAATTCCAGCATATTATCTTCATATTCAATTGCTAGTTTTTGCAACATGCATCTAGAGTAGCCGGTCGGGCTAATACCAAATAATCATGCATCTTGTGGTCTTCTCTTACTCCTCTTTGGAAGCAAGGCAATAACTGATCAGTTAGCCTTTCCCGTAGTTTGCACCTTGAATTTAAGTGCTTTAGTCGAGACACATAGTCTCTCATTGACTCCATTTCCTTTTGTTTGATATTGTGCAACTACACTATAGGACTCCATCTGTTGCCACTTCTAGCAAAGCTGGGCACAAACACATTCTTGAGTTGTATGAAGTTAACCTTATCCTCGAGTTTGAGGGTTCGGAACCACTGATGCACTTTCCCTTTTAGGGTTAGTGAGAATGATTTGACTTCTCCAATAATTGATCCATACAAACCTCTTTCACAATGTAAGGAATGAACACATGATCACCCATTGACATCCCAAAAGATTGTCTCATATTCTCATCCATCCCAAGGAGAGTAAGTTTTTCAACCCTTTTGATTATGCTACTGATGAAATGGAGTAGAGTTTCTGTATAAACCTAAACTCTTTGCTGTTTCAGATGGTAAACCCCAACAAAGCACCTCAAACCAGTCATCCCCATTTGAAGGGTTCACCACAAATAAGAGGTACATTCAAAATATGTCCAATATAATCAATTGAATCAAATCTTGATTACCTTACGCATACATTTTAATTTTGAATTATTTAACCATAATGAGATCTCAATAGGAAACCCAATCCACATACCCTTGTCATCTTTTAGGTGTTAGATTTTGTGTGTGTCTTCTTTGCCTTAACAACTTGTCCAACATACTCTTCCTTTAGAAGTACTTGAGGTATTTTCTTGATAAGAGCATCAAGATCAGCATCCCATTTACCCTATGCACGTACCCAATATGCCAATGAGAATCCATTTCATCATTTATGTGTGAAGAAATATCAGTCTACTTAGACCAACTTATCGCAAAGACTAACTTTCCACAAGTTTTGCCTCATTCTCTTGTTGTGTCTCAACCAACTTCTCATCTTGTATATTTATGATATCAAGGCTTGTGTGTAGATCTACATACTTGAATAAGTTTGAGATCATCCTCAAGCACACATAAACCTATATTCCATGATCACATCTAGCATCATATGAGAGTATAAGCATTCATAAAGCTCCATGGATATATTAATGCACAAGATATATAGCATTGATAAAACTCATAAGATATATGCATATGCATAAGCCTTATGCATGAGTGCTTATGTATAAGCCTTATGACATAAGCTCTTATACATAAGTTATATCCATATGCATAAGGCTAAAGCATGCGGCTTAAGCATAAGCCTCATCATGATTATGCCTTATGCATGATGAGGCTTAAGCATAAGCCTCATCATGCTTATGCCTTATGCATTATGCATGATGAGGCTTAAGCATAAGCCTCATTATGCATAAGCCTTATGCTTTAGGCTTATGATTTTGGCTTATTATTAAGGCTCATGCATAAGCCTATGAGTATAAGCCTCATCATGCATAAGCCTTATACTTTAGGCTTATGCTTTTGGCTTATGCCTTGTACTTTTGGCTTATTCTTAAGTCTTTTGCATAAGCTCATAACCCTAAGGTTTATGACTTATGACTTATGAGGCATAAGCCTTATGCATAAGCCTAAGGATTATGACTTATGAGGCGTAAGGCTTATGCATAGAGCCTTACACGCAAGAGATTTAGCCTCATGTATAAGGCTTATGCATGAGACTTACACACAAGTGCTTATGCATGAGCCTTACACACAAAGAGCTTTAGGCTCCCGCTTATGCTTCAGGATCATGCATAACAACTTATGCATAGCTTTATGCATAAGAGCTTATGAGGCATAAAGCTTATGCATGAGAGCCGTACGCATGCCTTATGCATGAACCTCATATTAGTGTGCATTAGAAAGGTAATAATCCTTATGCTTTAGTCTTACACAAAAGCCTAAACCTTATGCATAAACTTTAGGCATACACATATGCCTAAAGCATAAGTCTTATGCATAAGCTGTATACATGATCCAAATGCTTTAGGCTTATGCATAAGGCTCATGCATACAGCTTCTGCATTAGCTGAAACCTTATGCATCCTTATGCTTAAAGGTTTTTGCATAAGCTTTATGCATATGCATATGCTTAAAGCATAAGGCTTACGCATAAGCCTAAAGCTTATACATGTAAGCCTTATGCATAAGCTCAAAGCTTATGCATGAGCCTTAGGCTTATATGTAAGCCTTATGCATATACTCGCATATAACAGTTAATGAATGCATAAAGAAAAAGATCTCCCAAGTATGTGGTGTTGAAATGAGTGATGCTAGAGTGCCAAGTCACCTAGCCAAGTTATCCCAAATGAGCTATCATAGCTTTGTTGTACTCTCCTCATAGCTTTGTTGTACTCTCCTCATAAAAGAGGACCATTTCAAGTAATGCAAAATGTAGCAAGCTCTCAAGCCTCTCTATGAGTACAAGTCTCAATCTTGTAACCTAATTGATCTTGAGTCTTAAGCTAAATTAGCTTAGTTCATTCATTATGTTTGTTATTAGGTATCACCCACCCTAGCTTAGCTTAGCACTAATCACATGTTAATTAGATCAGGATTATGATCTAATTAGATAGTTGATTGTTGTCAGTAGAGGGAGCTTGATCCATGAATTTCAACATAGTATCAGAGCTTGGTTTAATCTCTCCATTAGCTTAGCCTTAGCTCACACTAGTCTAATTACTTCACTAATCACCTAATTATTCACTAAGCTCAAGCTTATCCTTCTCTTCTACTTGTGGTCCAAAATTGCAAGAGCTTGTTCTCCTCTACGAAGCCACCATTTCTCTTAAAATTTTAGGAGCATATTACCCAACCCTAGGTGCTTCTATACCTCTCAGAGGAATTAGGCGCATCTTCGCTACACAGTCCAAAAACGACGCTGGAATTCTGACTGGTCTTTTGATGAAAGCTCCGTCGTCCTGCTTAAAATTGGTCCAAGCCCCTTAGGGCTAGCTTAGCAATGGTGCAAGGACTCTACAAATGAAGTGTTCGCCCATTTCATCCACGGACGCGACCACAGCACAGCAAGCAAAAACATGGTCGCCTAATCCTAGGTTAATTTATGAGTTTTTGAGCTAGTTCTTTGCACAATTCACTTCTCCTCATCTAGTGCAAGAAGTCTATACAAAAAACCCTCTCAATGTTTCATTGTACAAGCCCAATTTTGGCCACCAAAATTTGTTGTCCAATTAAGCACTAATCACTATCATTAGTGCTGTGTTAAGAGAAATTGGACTAATTAAAGTCCAAAATTGGAAAATTGGGGTGTGAACTCAGTGTGGGAAGTTCTCTTTTACATCAAAAATCATTGCATTCTCTTGCATTACTAAAATTGAAGATATTTTTTTATCATCTTGGGACTAGATAGTGGCCGTGAATCATTATCACGTGCAAAGACCTTCCCGACCTTCACACTACAAATTTGTATGAGATTAGACATTGCTAACAAAGCAAAATAAAATCTTGTTAGTAAGACCTTCTCAGTATATGGAACATGTTGAAGTTGTTTCAAGGTTTAATGGTGATGGGTTTTACACATGGCAAAGCAAGACCATGTACTTGCTTATGCGTAAGGAGCTTTGGCACCTTATTAAGCAAGACCATGTACTTGCTTATGCGTAAGGAGCTTTGGCACCTTATTAAGGATGAAGAAGTGGAGGTTGAGCCACTTCAAGACAACAAAGCATTGGGCCTCATCGCTCAAAATCTTGATGATGATGTGATTAGTCACATTGATGGCATCAAGGATGCCAAGTTGGCATGGCAGGAACTCAACAAGATTTTCGGCACCAACTCAAAGAGCTCAAAGATCAACCTTCCCATGCAATTCTACAAGCTCAACAAGAAGGAGACCAATACTATGGCACAACACATCAGTAAATTCGAAGGTATCAAACAATAACTTAGTGCATTAAAGAAAGTCATTGAGGAAGATGAATCTATTGCTGTATTGCTAAAAAGTATTGACAAAGAACCTTATGAATCAATTGTTGCTACACTTAAAAATGTGCCCAACACTAAACTTCAAGATGTAGAATCATCTCTACTTGAACAAGAATCCAAATTCAAAGATAAAGAATCATTCAAATCACATTCAAGTGAGCAAGCATTGTATACAAAGGGTGGGATATTTCAAAGGACAAATCAATAAACAACTCAACTTCCAAGATGCTATCACTGTGGAAAGCTTGGTCATACCAAGAATGAATGTCTCAATAAAGATAAACCAAATCTTGTTTGTGACTATTGTGGAAAAATTGGTCACCTAGAAGAAGCAGGCAAACTACATCGAGGCCAAAGCTATCCCAGCCTAAAGACATGCTCTTCTCTAGAGAAAGAACCATTGTACTTTTCACCCCTCTTGTCTCTACAAAAAGTGTGATGAAATTAGTCTCTGAGGCCATATGATGCACTCAAAGCTGAAATTCATAGTCAAAGTAGCTATGATGCCAAAGTAGCATAAAGGCCAAAGTAGCCTAGCACAAGGGGAGAGAGAGGAAGAGTGAAAGCCTAAAAATTGTACCCAATCTAGCATCAAGGGGGGGGGTGTTGAATGAGTGATGCTAGAGTGCCAAGTCACCTAGCCAAGTTATCCCACATGAGCTATCATAGCTTTGTTGTACTCTCCTTATATAAAGAGGACAATTTCAAGTAATGCAAAATGTAGCAAGCTCTCAAGCCTCTCTATGAGTACAAGTCTCAATCTTGTAACCTAATTGAGCTTGAGTCTTAAACTAA
This sequence comes from Cibotium barometz, assembly GCF_041138505.1. NCBI lineage: Eukaryota > Viridiplantae > Streptophyta > Polypodiopsida > Cyatheales > Cibotiaceae > Cibotium > Cibotium barometz. The sequence goes on from NC_141097.1 coordinate 29,328,536, forward strand.
ATTAGCTTTGTTTATTCATTATGTTTGTTATTAGGTATCACCCACCTTAGCTTAGCTTAGCACTAATCACATGTTAATTAGATTAGGATTATGATCTAATTAGATAGTTGATTGTCAAGGGAGCTTGATCCATGAATTTCAACATGTGGGGGTTGACAGGTAAAATAAGGGTTTATGAAAAAATAAGTGCTCTTAACTCGAAGAAGAGAAGTTGAGTTCTTGTTAAAGTTTAGCTTAAGGTTGGTATCCAATCTACAAGCATAAGCAAAAAAATAAATAAATAAATAAGAGCTCTTATTTGCATGTATAATTCTCATATTAGTATGCATAAGTAGAGAGGTAATAAATGTATAATTGCATGTATAATTCTCATATTAGTATGCATTAGTAGAGAGGTAATAAATGTTTAAAAAAAGTTAGGTGAGATTAACTTACAAAACCCTAAATCTTAATCTTAAAGAAACAAAAGATTAGTGATTAAGAGAAGAGTGTGGAATGGGGCAAGAACATGTACAGAGGTGAGTCTACCACAACTTTCATTTTATTTCAAATGCATGCATATGGTTTCTTTTCATTCAATAATAGATGAAAAGAAAACTCTTATTTTATGGATGGATGAAATAGAGAGGGATTGAAGAAGAGAGAATAATAGATAGGAATTAGAAAAGAGAGAGAAAATAATACCTTTGATTTAGCTTGAAGAGAGCTCCAAGAACACCATGAACACCACTCTTGAGGGAAGGGGGCAAGAGCACTATGAGCAAGATTAAGGCATGAGAAGCATGCTTGTGGGATAAAGGGGAGATGATGGACAAGGCTATGTCGATCTCGTTGTTTGCGACTTGCTATTGTAGCTTTAAGTTTGGGCAAGAGAGAAGAAACTAGGCAACCCTAAATCATGTCACAAGTGATGTGTGGGAATGCTACACTATAAAGAGATTTCAATGCCATTAGAGTAGAACACAAAGATTTCCATAGATCACGTGAGCTTTTGGAGGAGCCCACTATGTAATAAGCACATAGTGGGGTGGTTTGATCTTCAGTAGGCTAGATTTGAGCTATGCTTGGGCTTGTGAGTTAGTTTATGTAGGCCCCTAAGCCACACTTAGGGGTGTGGCTAAGGGGATTCTTAGGTACATAGAGTCCACATTTGATTATGGACTTTTCTATGGACTGGGATATAGATACAACTACATAGATGTATAGATGATTGGGCTAGTAGTGTGCACATAAGATTTATTAGTAGCTTTATGTTTTCTTATGGGAGTGTTGTTTGAGTTGGAGTAGCAAGAAACAATCGATAGTTTTCTTGTCAACAAGTGTAAAGACAAAGAGTATAGGGACAGAGAGTACAAGGACACTACTATGGCAGCTTCTGAGGTAGCTTAGAGTTAGAAGCTACTTGGTGATATCGGTGAACCTGTGGATAGGGACATTGTCATTTATTGTGTGACAACATGAGTAGCATACAGCTAGCTAACTAGCCTAGTTTATCATGCTAGGACAAAGCACATTAAGGTGCATTATCACTTTGTTCTAGCACATTGAGGTGCATTATCACTTTGTGAAGGAGAGGGTTCTAGCAGGTGATGTGGATTTGGTATATGTCAGCACAAAGGATCAGATGATGTGGACTTGGTATATATTAACATAAAGGATCAGATGATGTGGACTTGGTATATATTAACATAAAGGATCAGGTGATGTGGATTTGGTATATGCTAGTGATAGGTTTTTTTTGTCTAGTCCCCAATGCCCAAGAAATGTCCCCGTCGAACCCCAGACACAAGAATAAGCCCCGCTGGGGCGGGTGGCTGGTATATGGGTAGACCCTTACAAAATAAGGGGCTTATGCATGGCCACCTTCTAAAAAGAACTAAATGTTTTTAGTCTAGTTAAGTGAAGGAGAAACTTCTATATGCATAGGGAGTGGAGAGTAGTCGACAAGGAGAGGCATTTTGGAGCAAGAAGAGAGAAGCGGGCGAAAGATCCAGGAGAAGAGAGGGGAGTCGAGGATTATAGGAAGCTCTGTAGAAGCTTATTGGAGGTTTTTTTTGTTGTTTGGTCTTTTTGGATTGAAGGTCGTTGCAATGACAATGATTGTCTTGGGAGGAAGAGGCGGGAATTGGTATGAGAAAGCTTAAGTTTGTTCAGAGCAGAGAGTGCAACGGAGATAGAGGGTCTTGTAGGAGGTTGTGGTACCCTAGGACCTATGGGAGAGTTGCAGCTCTCTTAGAACTTGGACTAGCCCAAGGATCTGCTCAACAATTTTCTACTATGTTTGAAGATGAAGATCTCCAGGCTGTGGGGCTATAGTGTTCATTAATACTGGTTCTTGAAGAATTTAAGAAAAAATCTTGAAGGATTGATACTGGTTCTTGAAGGATTTGCTCAACAATTTTCTACTGTGTTTGAAGATGAAGATCTCCACGCTGTGGCTACAGTGTTCATTGTATACTGGTTCTTGCTCAACAATTTTCTACTGTGTTTGATCTCCACGCTATGGCTACAGTGTTCATTGATACTGGTTCTTGATGAAGAGCTTTGCTGGGATATACTTGTGGAGAATCCCTTTGTTTTCTTTGTACTTTCATGTCTTGTTTGAACCCCATGTCTCAGGGTTGTTGAGACTGGCTAAATTATCATCTATATGTAAAGGGATTCCTATGGTTTTGATTGATGAGTTGTTTATGCACTGATATATGTTGTTTGGTTTGAGATTGTTGTTGAGAGAATACCTGTGGGAATGAAGATCTGAAGTTTGTTTAATACCTGTGGGAATGAAGATATGAAGTTTGTTTGATACCTATGGGAATGAAGATATGAATTTGTTTGATATCTGTGGGAATGAAGATCTAAAGTTTGTTGAATCATATCTGATTCAGAAAGCTCTAATTTTGAGTCAGCAGGGTCTGATTGAGTGAGCTGAAGTTGTTTATGCACTAATATATGTTGTTTGGTTTGAGATTGTTGAGAGAATACCTGTGGAATGTGAAGATATGAAGCTTGTCTGAATCAGGGCTGAGTTAGAAAGCTCTAATTTTGAGTCACTAGGGTCTGACAAAGTGAGCTGGAGTCAGCTATGTGTTTGGTTTAGTCAACTGATGTTGTAAAAGAGTAGATTTTGTCTAGTTTGAAGTCTGTAAAGTCTAGGCTAACAATCAGAGAATAGTTGGGAGTCAGTTGGATAGGTTGTGGTCTGGATGGTGGTCTAGGTCAGCTGAGGGCTGATTCAGGTTAGAAGGGTGGTGTTAGATAGAGTCAGCTGAGTACCAATAGCAGTCAGTTGTGGGTATACAAGGGTAGATATGGTTTTTTGGGTTGAAAGGAAGTGGTTTAGGTTTTGGTCTGCTGACTGTCAGAGGTCAATCATACTAGTCAGTTTTGCAGAATAGAAGGGGAAGGTATTCTAGAGTTAGCAAGAAATCAACAGGGAAGAGCTGATAGGATCAGTGTGAAGTTCTGAAGCAAGGAATTCGAAGGCAACTAATACTAGATGACTTTTTGGAGCTTAGAGGACATTTTTTTTGACTGGGGTCAGTAGTAGCAACTATTTGATTCAGTAGTTTACAGTCAGAAGTTGACCAATTGAGTGTCAGCTGGGAGTGTTCTTGGTCAGCTGGTGGTCAGAAAAGGTTAGCTAAGGACGTAGGACTGAAGATTAGAGCTGTTGGAGATCGAATCTGACATGGGAGGATAGCTAAAGGAGTTAGCTAATTTAGTTTGAGGGGTTTTAAGGTGTCCAAATATGTCAGTTGAAGGTCAGAGGATAGCAGATGAGTAGATCAGTTATTTGGATTTATGTTTTGTTGGTGTTATGGTGTTAGTTTATAGAGCCCTCTGTTAATACCATTTTGGATTAACAAGTATGCTCCTCCAATTGAGGACATTAATAAGTGTCATGCAAAGGCACTATAAAAGTTGTACATTATGAGATATTGGCCACCCAAGGCCTTAGTTAAGTAAGTTTTGGGCGCCCAAGTGTGAATAAGGGCTAAATGTATATAAGGCATTTTCTCACAATGAATAGAGACAATCTCCCTTTGTGCTATTGAGAGCTTTTCTTTGTGTCTTGAAAGAGATTGAGAGAAAACATTCTAGCACTTGTGCCTCTTCTATGCTTGTATGTTGCATGCTTGTGTTGGAGAGTGAGAGAGAGTGATTGCCTTATATGCGATGGTGCGAGCGACTCTACAGTGGCAGTGTGGAGGTGGAGCTTGGAGGATTGGAGCTTAACAAGTGAGCTTGGAGGTCTTAAGGGACTCAAGTTTGAAGCATTGGCAAGTGCCCTATGATAGTTGTGTTCTATTGCTCTTCCCTTAGGCAAATGCATTGAGTTCCCTCTTAGAGGTGTGGTAGCCCATAACATTTTTGACGCAGCTGCTGCTGCTGTTGGGGAAACACCTTTGTTTCTTCCTTCCACTTGGAGTTTCAGCTCCCATTGCATAAGATTCATGATTGCCTTTACATTTTGGTAGTGCATTGTGTAGGAAATGAATGGATAAGATACGTGTAGAAGTGAAAAATCATGAGAAATTGGTTGCGTTTTTTGTGTATTTGTGTGGTGGAGTGGTCTTGGAAGAGAGCTTCACTGTTTTTTCTAGTTAATTCTGATGTTTGCATCACCGGAATCATCAATGTGAACGAGCAGGTTGGTGTTTTGTTTTACTTTATTTTTAAAAATTCATAAAAATTAAAAAAATAAGGAGCCATTGACTGTGCCTTGAACTTGTATTACACTCCTTAGGCATGGAACAATCATTTTGGAAATAGTTGGATAAGTATTTTGCACCCAAAATCACCTTAGTTGATGTGAGAAGTTCTCACATGAAACTACAGGAAAATCGTTCATCTCATGACGTGAACCGTTTTCTGCAACTTCACACCGTGAACTGCTCCTGACATCAACGTCGCGATTAACGCCGCAATTCATGGGATTACCTTGCCAAAAATAGGTAACCTTATCCTAGCACCACGAGGTTTATCAAAATGAAGATTCGTGAACGTGTAGAAAATCGTTCACGACGTGAACTATTTCAGAGTACTTCACGGGGTGAAATATTTTCATTTCACAACGTGAACCATTTTAGAACCCTTCACGGCATGAACCATTTTCAATTCACGATGACAATGTGAACCAATTGCTTTTCACGACGTGAAACCTTTTCTCTTCACAACGTGAACTTTTTTCTACAATCTCACGCCTTAATCAAATCCAACTCACGAACTTGGTATTGTCGAATTAAGGCTAAGGAAGTCTTGAGACCACAAGGTAATGGGGAATTCTGAGTCCCCATTGCTTTTCATCACGACATGAAACCTTTTCTCTTCACGACGTGAACTTTTTTTGACAATCTCACGCCTTAATCAAATCCAACTCACGAACTTGGTATTGTTGAATTAAGGCTAAGGAAGTCTTGAGACCATTGAAAATCAACAAGTTAATGGGGAATTCTGAGTCCAAAAGCAAAAACTTTAAACACGTGAAAGTGCAAAAAATCGGTCATGACATGAAATGTTTCCTGACACTTTACGATATGAACTGTTCTCTGCAATCTAACGGCCTCATAAACAAGTCGATAGAATCTGACCAAAATTTAATTGGGGCATCAAAATAGCATATCAAATCATATTCACATGCACTTGAGATCTGGAAAGCTCATCGAAGAATGACCTCACTCCTGACGATAGTGCATCAAATCACCCAAGATATTCCTATCAAAAGAGTATGGGTTCAGGCCACTCAGTAATAAGCACTCAATTGAGTGTCTTAAGGAATCTGAGCACCATTGAAACTAGTAGTGAAGAATCCATGGAAGAAGGGCTACGATACTGTGGGTTTGGGGAAGAGGAGAAACCACCCTCCCCTACTAGATCCAGCGGTATCCTTGATATAGCAAATGGATTTTTTGGTCTCCAAACCAGCAATGATGAAGAAGTGCAATCTGCGGCGGGCATGGGTCCTTCAACCAGTGTTGGATTTGGTCCAAGGCTCTAGAAGTGCCTATCCAAACTTCAAATTTGAGGCTATCAAACACTGGCACCCCCCGAATGAGAAGAGACATGGAAAGTGCGGCTAAGACGGGTCAAGTATTCTTCCCAACCTCAGAGGAAGTAAGAGTTAGATCTGAAAAGGATCGAGGTGGAACGACAGCTATGAGAATTGAGCTTAAGGAAACAAGAGCTCGATACTTGAAGGACTAGAGCTGGGGGACCAAAAAAGGAGATGGGAAGTGTAAACTTACTCCAATCACGGGGTAAAGGGTCGAAAATAGTCATGGGAAGAAGTGAGGGAGAAATTCCAAACTTAGAACCCATTAATGAAGAGCCTAGGGCAGAGGAAGGGTTTGTAACCCTGGGTGAAGAAGAGGATAACCTACCAAGAGCAGCGGGTGAAGTGGAAGACTGCCTATACACCAAAAAGGACATTGAGCAGATGATCAATCATTCCAAGTTCCTACAGGACATGGAACTCTTAATTCTACAAAGACGTACAGAGCGATAAGCCATTCCAAAATGAAGTGGCAGGACCATCCCATAGACCGGAGATACCTAGAAGAGCCAACACAGGAAGAGGAAGAGGTCTAGGTAGGGGGCGAGCAATTCCTCAAAGACCAAAGGTGGATCCAACCATCAATCTTAATGCAGCCACCCACAAGGACGGATTTGTTGAATATGGCTGCAAAAATGGACTGAGGAATGGTCAAGGAACTAGGCACTGCTCTAGAATCCCGACCCTCCCAAATGAAGCCACACATAATTTCCAAGCTCGCTCAAAAATTCTCTAGGGATGGGGATCCTATTCTCAACATGTAGAGATTTTTGAATCCACATATGCGAAACCTACGGGCCAGTCAGTAACTCAAAGATGTCTGCATTGTTATTGTACTGCTAGAAGATCCCTCACTTAATAGTTACTACCATAACATGGTAGCACTCTATAGAGGGGTCTTATTTCATGCATTTGAGACACATATGAATGTGGCCACTCCCACGGCTAATCATGCAGACATGCAAAATTCAGCTAGATGCTTGGTGTATAGGTACGTTTCTAACATGACTTTGCTATCAATGGAGAATATGTTTCTCTAATACTCTATGAGATTGCGTGTTGACATCATTTATCTTTACTATTATTTCATTTAAAATTTAGACTCATCTTGGTGTGCATATTCTTAATGCATCTTATTGACAATATTCTTAATGCATCTTATTGACAATAAGCATAATATAAAAATGCCTAAGGCTTGTAAGGCATGGACAAACCATGAGCCTCCCCAATTTTGTATGCACACTTTGCCTTTTTTTAGAGAGAATTCTCACCCATATGGGACTTTTTTTTTGTTGACTGATTATGAAAGGAGAAAATTCCCATGTTGGTTAGACATGAAAAAAGGATCATGTGTTGAGGAGGAGAAGGTGGCATATTTGAAACATTTGAAGGGGGAGTATATGTCAAATTTTGGTTCATCAAGGGAGTTGGATGTTGAAAAGACAAGGTGAATTGAGGAGGAGATTCAAGCAATGAAAGAGAAGGAAGAGAGGGAGCGCAAAGAAGCGGCCAACAAGGGAGGTCAGCCTTCCAAGCATTCTGCAGGTCTGATTGAACATCTCATGGAAAGCCACAACCTAATTGTATGTATGGTTGGGTGTTTGTGGCATATTGATGTTCCTTGTCCAATTCAATCAATAGTGCATCTTTTGTTGTTGCTACTTTATGGACAGGCAACTATGGGGAAACACCTATTGTTCTAAAGAAGGGGTCTACCACATTCCAACCTCTTGCTACATTCATAAGCATGAAAAGTGTTGGATCTTCAAAGAGTATAAAGTTTGGCCATATGACTATATTGCTCTTGGTAGGCAACTCTTAGCCAGCAATTTATAAGGATGGTTTTGAAATTATGCGTTGCTTTTACTTGGATCAAGGGAGTGGACCTAAGCTAAGGGCTTCAAAGCAAAGTTTTTTGGAGTGTGGATCTAACTATAATTGATCTTCCTATAGGTTGTTTGATAGATTTTATGATGCATATTTGAGATACAAATAAGTCTTTAAAAGCATGCTTAGCATTACTTGTTGCTTTGTAGTAGGAATTTCTATTGTTGGGTTTGAGGAAATTCCATAATGGAATGTCCTTACTACTGAGGATCGTGTTAAGTTTTCCTTGGTGGTAGCATCATATGGATGACATGGGGTGGGTTCTTGTGTTGATGTCTCCATCTATAGCGATTGTGGTAAAGTGCCTCACACATTACATGGGGTTGGTGGTGGGATTCAGATGGAATTTAGGGCTCAAAGCCATATTCAAAAGAGAAGACATATGGTGTGGAATACAAGGTGATAATGCATTCCATCGCACATTCATTGGTTGTATTCTTGGTATAATTGCTCGTTTTGAATCATTCTTATTTGAATGTTTAAAGATATGCACGATCACAATGTTTACTTTGCACAAGCATGAAAAGAGTCCTCAGGTTTACATGCAACAAATGGAAAAGGTAGTCTTTTTCCTATGTCTTTGGGATTTCTTTTTAAAATCTTGTCTATTTCTTAAAAGAACTTGTGCGTTTAAGTAATGATTGGTGTTATTTTTGTATGACTTGGTTAACAAGGTTGCAAAAGTACTGCTCCAAGACATATCCACGAATGTGATGACACACTACTTGCCCCATCATCGAGTAGAGCTAAGAGAGCAAGCAAGAGCGGTGGGTGGCCAGGGCCACTCAAGAAAACCACTCCCCATATGATGCAATTTTTGGAGACATTGTGTCCACAAAGGGGATCAGTTCTTGAGCTTGGGGAGGGACTAGCCCTTTCATGAAGGCGTGCATGCACATAGGTAGACCTTGCCTTGTCGTGTGGAGGAGAACTTGAACATATGTACGAAGTACTTGACGGCTCAGGTGGATGGTTTTTTGGGCTCCTAGAAATCTGCTACATTGGATGTGGATAAGTCGAATGATAAGGAGGAGCACATTGATATTCTAGGTGTGCCCAACAGACTAGTGAGTATTATATGTTGTCATTGTCATTTATCATTAAACTATTTATTCCTCTTTCATTGGTGAGATTGTTGACTATGAAGTGTTTTTCCTTGTTATGCTGAGCAAATCGCTTCGCAGGATGGCATGAGACCCTCACTATGATTGGCAAGTAGTGGATAGTTGCATATTTACACTTAATCCTTTTGTGGATGATAGTGATGTAGAGGATTAGTGAAGCCATGACTTCACTTTTTTGGCCTTTTGACATTTTGCACATGGGATTTTTTGCCTATGCAAAGCATTTATGAGACTTTTTAGTCCTCATACTCTATGGCTACGTGCCATATACTACCCATCTATGGCGAGTTCTTCTATGGCTTTGTTACAATTAAGTTGTCTTTTATGGTTGTGATTTGGACACCTTTAGGGTGCTTTGTCGAATGAAAACCAATTGGACTAAACTTGTTTTGAAGATTTGAGAATACTTTGTTTCATTTGTTGAGCTCCTAGTGTCTGTGCCATATACTACCTATCCAAGCATGTTTCTTTATGGCTTTCTTGCAAGTGGACATGCGTTAATGGTTGTGATTTGGACGTCTTTATGATGCTTCATGGCTTTTGAAAACCAATTTGTGGTGGTTTGGAAATACTGCTCATGGAAGTTTCTTAGAGAACTAGGTGAAAGTTTGGATTAGAAATTTTGTCGCTCACAATATATCGCTTGTATGTTTTTGCTCAAAATACTAACGCACTCATGGTGGTCAATCTTTGCAAGCATATGTGGTGTTACCCTTCCCACATACTTACAGAGTTGGGTCACCATCAAACATATGTGGTGTTACCCTTCCCACATACTTACAGAGTTGGGTCACCATCAAACATCTATTCAAGCAAGATATGGTGTTTTATCTCACATTTCCAAGTGAGAGTTGGGTCACCCATCAAACATCTATTCGGGCAAGATATGGTTCTTCATCTCACATTTTCTATGCGAGTTTATCCAAGAGGTCACAAAGGGGCAATATTTGCTTTTCTTGATCTCATCATATGCCAAAATGACATCCAATGGTGGCCGAATTTAGCAAGTGTGTGTGAAGTAGCCCTTTCCACATACTTGCAAAGACATACTTGCAAAGTTTGGATATTATCAGATCGTTCGGGTTAGATGTGGTGCTCCATCTCATGTTTCCTTTGTGACTTTTCTCCTAAAGGGCTCAAACAAATAAAAATTAGGTTTCTCAATCTCCTCTTACCCAAACAACATTGGATGTTGGTGGCCAAACTTTCCAAGTATATGGGGGGTACCTCTCTCCATATACTTGCAAAGTTGGGTCTCACCATCAAACGTCTTTAGGGCAAGATGTGGTTCTCCATCTCATGTTTTCTACACAAGTTTCTCCAAGTGAGCTGAAAAGCATAAAATTTGGATTTTCTTGATCTCATCAAGCTCGAATGACATCCGATGGTGAGCAAACTTTGCAAGTGTCTGTGGGGTACCCCTCCCCACACTTCTTGATCCATCTCATTACAGAGTTTAGACACTATCGGATGTCATTTTGGTAAGATATGACTTTTTCTACAAGGGCCCAAACGTATATAATTTGGGTTTTCTTGATCCCATCATTCCCAAAACGATATCCGATGATGGTGGACAAACTTTGCCAAATGTGTGTGGGGTACCCGTCCCACACACTTTGCAAACACTTGAGAAATTTGGTTAGCATCAAATATCTTCTAGGTGAGATATGGTACTCCATTTCATGTTTTATATGTGGGTTTCTCCAAGTGTGTGGGGTACCCCTCCCCATTTCATGTTTTATATGTGGGTTTCTCCAAGTGTGTGGGGTACCCCTCCCCACACTTGCAAACACTTGAAAAGTTTGGTTAGCATCAAATGTTATTCAGGTGAGACATGGTGCTCTATCTCACGTTTTTTATACGGGTTTCTCCAAGAGGGCCTAAACACACAAAATTTGAGTTTTCTTAATCTAGCCATGCCTAAACAACTGTTGATGATGGTTAAAATTTGCAAGTATATGTGGGGTACCCCTCACCACACACTTGCAAAGTTTTGTCATCTCACCATCAAATGTCGTTTTCACGACGCGAGATATGGTGCTCCATCTCATGTTTTCTATGTGAGTTTCTCTAAGAGGGCCCAAAGGCATAAAATTTAGGTTTTCTCCATGCCATCATCTCGTAGAACGACGTTTGATGGTGAAAAAACTTTGTAAGTATGTGTGAGGTTCCCCTCTCCACACACTTGTAAACATTTGCAATGTTTGGTCACCATTGAATGTTGTTCAAGCGAGATATGGTGCTCCATATCACGTTTTCTACATGGGTAAAAGGTCCCAAATGCACAAAATTTGGGTTCTCTCAATCCCGTCATGCATAAAGGACATTGGATGGTGGGGCCAAACTTTGCAAGTGTGTGTGTGTGGTCCTCCCCACATGCTTATAAAATTTGGTCATGTTAGACATCATGCAAGCAAGATATGGTGCTCAATATCATGTTTTTTTGCGGGTTTCTCCAAGAGGGCCCAAACGCAAAAAAAAAAGGTTCTCTTAATCTCATCTTACACAAAGGACGTTTAATGATGGGCCAAACTTTGCAAGTGTGTGTGATATTCACCACAAAGGTTTCTAAAAGAGGGCCCACAAAAATTGGGTTTTCTCTTAATCTTGTCTTTGTCATCTCATGGTGGCCAAAATTTGTAACTATGTGTGGGGTACACCTCCCCACATACTTACAAATTATGTTCACAACATCAAACATCGTTTAGGCGAGGTATAGTTCTTCATCTCACATTTTCTACGTGTAAGTATTTCTCCAAGAGGGCCCAAATGAAGGATTTCTCCAAGAGGGCCCAAATGCACAAAATTGGTTTTTCCCAATCTGATCTTGGTCAAATGACGCTGATGGTGGCCTATTTTACAACTATGTGTGGGGTATCCCTCCCCACAGAGTTGTAAATTTTGGTCACTAATCGGACGTTGCGCTCGAGCAAGATATGGTTCTGCATCTCACGTTTTCTATTCAAGTTTCTCCAAGAGGATCCAAACACATAAAATTTGGGTCTTCTCGATCCCGTCTCAGCACAAATGACGTCTGATGGTGGTCAAACTTTGCAAGTGAGATATGGTGCTTCATCTCACATTCCCTATATGGGTTTCTCAAAGAGAGCCCAAACGTAGAAAAATTGGGTTTTCTCAATCTTGTCTTGTGCGAACGTCTGATGGTGGTGGCCAAACTTTGCAAGTGTGTATGGGGTACTCCTCCCCACACACTTGTAAATTTGAGTCACCACCATCCAACGTTTGTTCAAGGGAGATATGGTGCTACATCTCACGTTTGCTATTTATGCAAGTTTCTCCAAGGGGGCCCAAATGCACAAATTTTGGGTTTTCTTGATCTCATCATGCCCGAACATCGGCGGTTGTTGATGATGGATGAACTTTTGCAAGTGTGTGTGGGTACCCCTTCCCACACACTTGCAAAATTTTCTCACCTCGGAAATCATTCAAGCATATAGTGCTCCATCTCACATTTTCTACGTGAGTTTCTCCTAAAGGGCTCAAACGCATAAAAATTGGGTTTCTTGATCTTGTCTTTCCCAAGCAACGTCAGATAGTGAGACAACTTTGCAAATGTGTGTTTGGATACCCCTCCCAAGACACTTGAAGTTGGTTCACCACCCATCAGAGGTCATTCGCCAAATATGGTTCTCAATCTCACATTTTCTATGTGGGTTTCTCCAAGCGGGCCCAAATGCATAAAATTTGAGTTTTTTCAATCCCATCATGCCCAAATGACATTCGATGGTGGTGGCTAAATTTTTCAAGTGTGTGTCGGCTATCCCTCCCCCCCCACACACTTTGCAAAGTTTGGTCACCTTTTGACATCGTTCAGTGAGATATGGTGCTCCATCTTATGTTTTCTACGTGGGTTTTTCCAAGAGGGTCCAAATACACAAAATTTGGGTTTTCTAAATCTCTTCATGCCCAAACGATGTTTGATGCCAGTCAAAAATTGTAAATGTGTGTGGGGTACCAATTGCATAGTTTGGTCGCCATCGAATGCCGTTTGCCATTTCTAGCGAGGTATGGTGCTCCATCTCACGTTTTCTATGCGAGTTTGATCCAAACACATAGAATTTAGGTTTTCTTGATCCCATCATGCCCAAATGACACCTTATAGTGGAATAACTCTGCAACTATGTGGGGTACTCTCCTTGAAAACACTAGCAAAGTTTGGTCACCACCATCAAATGTTGTTTTGTTCAGGCTAGGTATGTTGCTCAATCTCACGTTCTCCACATGATTTTCTCCAATAGGGGCCAAACACGTAAAAATCGAGCTTTCTCAATCTCATCTTGCCTCTAAAGGACATTTGATGGTGGTGGCCAAACTTTACAACTATGTGTGGAGAAGACCTACCCACACACTTACAAATTTAAGTCACCATTAGACGTCCATTTTGGAGCGTGATATATGGTGCTCCATCTCACATTTTCTACACGAGTTTCTCCAAGAGGGCCTAAAGTACAAAATTTGGGTTTTCATGAATCAGATGCCATCATGTCCAAACAATGTTGGATGGTGCCAAACTTTACAGGTGTGTGTAGAGGGTACCCCTCCCCACACACTTCTAGAAAATTTTCTCATCTCAAATGTCGTTTAATCTAGATATGGTGCTCCATCTCACGTTTTCTACATGGGTTTCCCCAACAAGAGAGCCGAAACATAGAAAATTTGGGTTTTCTCAATCTTGTCTTGTGCAAACATCTGATGGTGGTGGGCCAAACTTTGCAAGTGATGTACCCCTCCCCACACATTTGTAAAGTTGGGTCACCATCGGACGTCCGTTTGGGCCAAATATGGTGCTACATCCCACATTTGCTATTTATGTAAGTTTCTCCAGAGGGTTCATATGCACAAAATTTGGGTTTTCTAGATCTTGTCATGCCCAAACAATGTCAGTTGTTTTTGATGATGGCAGCACTTTTGCAAGTGTGTGTAGGGTACCCCTTCCCACACACTTGCAAAATTCACTCTGCTTCTCTCATATCATTCAGGCAAGATATTGTGCTCCATCTCACATTTTCTATGCAAGTTTCTCCTAAAGAACTCAAATGCATAAAAATTGGGTTTCTTGATCTTGTCTTGCCGCCCAAGAGATGCCAGATAGTGGGTGAAATTTATGTGTGTTGGGTACCACTCCCAAGATACTTACAAAGTTGGGTCACCACATCAGAGGTCGTTTGTGCCAAATATGGTTCTCAATACATTTTCTATGCAGGTTTCTCCAAGAGGTCCCAAACACACAAAATTTAAGTTTTTTCAATCCCAGCATGAGTGAACAACATTCAATTGTGGGGAAGAACTTTGCAAGTGTGTGGGGGGTATCCCTCCACACACACTTGCAATGTTTGGTCACCCTTTGACATCGGGTGAGATATGGTTCTCCATCTTACGTTTTCTACATGGGGATTTTCCAAGAGGATCCAAATACAAAAAATTTGGGTCTTCTAAATCTTGTCATGCCCAAATGATGTTCGATGCTAGTCAAACATTGCATGTGTGTGGGTTAGCCCTTCCCACCCAATTTCATAGTTTGATCACCATCGAACATCATTCTAGTGAGGTATGGTGCTTTTTTGTTTTCTATACGAGTTTCGTCCAAACACATAAAATTTGGGTTTTCTTGATCCCATCATGCCTGAACGACATCCTATGGTGGAATAACTTTGCAACTATGTGGGTTACTCTACTTGAAAACACTAGCAAAGTTTAGCCACCATCAAATGTCATTTGGGCTAGATATGATGCTCAATCTCACATTTTCTACATGTTTTCTCCTAGAGGGCCCAAATGTATAAAAATTGGGTTTTCTCAATATCATCTTAGCCAAAGCACATTTGATGGTGGTGGCCAAGCTTTGCAACTGTGTGTGGATAAACCTTGCCTACATATTTAAAAATTTGGGTCACCATGACGTCCATTATATGGTGCTCCATCTCACATTTTCTACACGGATTTCTCCAAGAGGGCCCAAAGCACAAAATTTGGGATCTCATCAATCAAATCCTGTCATGCCCGAATGATGTTGGATGGTGCCGAAATTTACAAGTGTGTGTGGGGTATCCCTCCCCACACACTTAGAAAATTTGCTCACCTCATACGTCGTTCAAGAGAGATATGGTGCTCCATCTCACGTTTTCTATATGGGTTTCTCCAAGAGAGCCCAAACATAGAAAAATTTGGTTTTCTTGATCTCGTCTTGTGTAAACATTTGATGGTGGTGGTGGCCAACTTTTGCAAGTGTGTATGGGGTACCCCTTCCCACACACTTGTAAAGTTAGGTCACCACCCATCAGACATCCGTTCAAGCAAGATATGGTGCTACATCTCATGTTTGTTATTTATGCATGTTTCTCCTGCACGTTTCTCCAAAGAGGGCCCAAATGCACAAAATTTGGGTTTTCTCAATCCTATCATGCCCGAACGGCATTGGTTGACAAGACACTTGTAAATTTTCTCACCTTGGACATCGTTCAAGCAACATATGGTGCTTGATCTCACTTTTCTACACAAGTTTCTCCTAAATGGCTCAAATGCATAAAAATTGGGCTTCTTGATCTTGTCTTGCCCAAGTGACATCAAATAGTGGGCGAACTTTGCAAGTGTGTGTTGGGTACCCCTCCCAATGCACTTACAAAGTTAGGTCACCATCACAAGTCATTCGGGCTAGATATGGTTCTCAATCTCACATTTTCTATGTGGGTTTCTCCAAGAGGGACCAAACGCAAACATTGCAAGTGTGCATGGGGTACCCCTCCCAATTGAAGGACTTTTTATTGGCCAAAAATGAAGGATTTTGTTCACAATTATGTGGTCAAATGTCATCAGTGTCAAATTAATAAGGCAAAGCACCTTAAATCTGCTGGGTTATTACATCCTTTGGATATTCCATCTCGAAAGTGGGAAAGTATTTCTATGGATTTCTTTACGGGACTTCCACGTACCAACAGGGGTCATAATGCCATTTGGGTAATCATGGATAGATTGACAAAGATGGCTAGATTTTCACCCAAAAAGACAACAATTAAAGCTTCAGAATTGGCTTACCAATTTGTCGAGCAACCGTTTAGACTATATGGTCTACCTTTTGATATTGTGAGCGATCAGGACTCTAAGTTCACGGCTCATTTTTGGCAAGAAGTTTTCAAGAAGTTGGAAACTACTTTGAGTATGAGTTCCTTATGTGTGGAACATGCACACGAGTGACTTGACGAAAAACCAACAATTGACATCTTTAGAGAGAATATAAACATACAAGACATGGAACCTCTTTAAACACTTGCGAAATATTTAAATACATGTTAAGGTTTGAAAGGTTCATTAATAACTCTACCTCTTCTTCCTTTACGAAGAAAATGATGTGACACCAAACTTGAGGATACATATCCTTCGAATGTAACCATTCTATGCATCCAAGAAAATGAAGAAAATTATATTAGAGCTTTCAAGAAAATTGTAAAACATTCCAAAGAAATAAGTCTGAATTTAACTTATGTGTTTGCATGCATTGAAGCCACGACACGAGTTTATGGTTGTCGTCCCAAACAACTAAATTGTTCCTAGCAAGGTGAGCCCATTTCTGTGTTTCTTTGAGTGTTTCATCAAACATGTTTGATTGTTGCCACCAAAATCCATTTTCCATCTCGGGTCCTTAGGGTTATATTCTTGTGGGACTTACCCAAGAAAACTCTCAGAAATAATGAACTCTTCCATTGATGGCACATAGCCGTGCCTATTGAAGCTCTCTTCAAGTTCCAAAATGTGGTCGTTTTTGTAGTTTGAATGGCTGGATTCACACAAAGCCTATTCAAAGGTATAGGTGAAAGTCTCACATCATCGACAAAGTGTGAAGACAACCAGTCCTGCAACATCTCGGTTTGCACCAACCTCTCAAAAATTTCAAGTGGGGATGGCAAGTCCTCCTCTTCTACCGATTTCTTGATAACCTTTTTTCAAGAGCTCTATGGGGTAGAGGAGCCTGCTATACAATTATTTCTTGGACCACATTTGAGACAATCTCACTTGGGCCTACAATGTTAGTGCTCTTGGACAATGTCGGTTGAGATGTTAATGATGTCAGGTTGCTGACGAGCTTTGCGAGATCGGGTTGATGAAGCCATTCTGCAAAATAAAACATTGCAAATGAGTTTAAAGTCTAGTGTAGAGGTGACTTGTGTGTATTAACAGTGTATTACATGAGTGTGTTTTAGTTTGTGTGTGTAAACTTGTGTATGGGGGAAAGAGAGAGAGAGCATTCAACACATGAGTGTATGTGTATATGACTGTGTTTTAGTATGTGTGTATACCTGAGAGAGAGAGAGAGAGAGAGAGAGAGAGAGAGAGAGAGAGAGAGAGAAAGAATCTCATTTACAACCTGAGTGTTCAAAAAACAAAAATTAACAGAGAGAGAAAGTCACCTCCTAGCTCCTGATGCTAGTCAATACAAAGAGAGAGAGAGAGATGCATGCAAGACTTTAGATTCAAAAACGAAAAAGATAGAGAGAGATGGCTTTATATATTTTAAAAAATCACTCATGGCTAAATCTTACCCTACCGGAACCCTAACCATGGAATCATTATGAGCTTTGAAAGATTAGGGGGTTCCTCATGCCAAGACTAAATCACTCATGGCTAAATCTTACCCTAACCTAACCATGGAATCATTATGAGCTTTGAAAGATTAGGGGGTTCCTCATGCCAAGACTACTACTCTCTATAGCAACTCCATCTATTCTAAAAAACATATCACTCTTTCTTCCATTAACAAGGTGTCCTTAAATAGGCAAAGGTACAAGATTAGCTCCTAAAACATCTCCGTAAATTACATCCTAATTAACTTCAAAAATCCTCCAATCATGTCCTTAATCCCCTCAATAATCAATAAACAAACCATACCTTAACAATAATGACTCAAAGGTGCATGCTCCCCCTCAACAATAACAATGGCTTGTCACGATTATGATCTAAGGTAGTAAAAATGGCTTGTTGTGCAAGTAATAATGGCTTTGAAAAAATGTATTTCTTTGTTATTACCTCTTTTCGCATATTGACCTTTATTTGTAGCCTTCAGGAGCTTCTAACTATTGTAACTTGTGAGATGAAAAAGGAGGGCAAGACCTCCCAATTATTGTTTTGGGAGTGTATAAATAATGTCATGGTGACACATGGATTTGAAAAGGCAAACCTCTTTGGTTTCATGGGGCAGATGAAGCCTAGGCAAATTGGAATGCCATTAGAGAAGTCTACAATGAAGGACAAGAAATAAAAGGTCAGAGAAGCTCATGTTTATTTCATTGGGCACAAAGCCTAAATAAATATACATACCACAAAGTATGTTATAAAGGCCTTCCAAGGCGTGCATAAGAGCATGTGCGAGAAGTGGTGGACGGAGTCAACAAAAAAGGCTGCACTAGCTCAAGGGCGACTTATTCGAAAATGGTGGCATAGTGGAAATGTAAAATATTCAGATATACCTGCCATGGACCTTTGGCTTAGCTGGTGGGAAGTGCGCATTGCACATTGGGGCAATGTAATGATTTCGGTATATAAAAGAACCATTGTCTTAAAAAAAAGTGTCTTTAATGATGTTTATAATATGTCTCTAACTATTGCATAGGTGGAGAAGAGCAGTGAATCAGTCATGTACACCACAAACAAACTTGTCAGAGTCTAAACATGGAAGCTGGTTGGGTTTCAAATAGAAACAGCTCTCCCACAACTTTTGGAGAGTAGACATGGATTCCCAATCAATCAAGATATTAGCAAATATATCGGGTAAGTACACAAATACTCTTTTTGTTATTTTTCTTTAAATTATTTTAATATTAAATAAATAAATTGATAGCGAGTATACGAGAGAATCCGAGTCAATATATGGTATACTTAACAATGATTGACTCTTGACCTTCTTAATTATACATGATCACCTTGGTCCATGTGACCTATAGAACAAACACTTTTAGAGGTAAAGAATTAGAAGATAGAATATTTAACTAGTTTGTGACTAGATTTTAGGTATAACCTTAATTAGGAGCTATTTTACAAAGAGTTTATCTTTCCTTGTGATTAGAATCACATTTAGAGATAAACACAAAAGCTTTAGAGGACAAGAAACTCTACAAGAGTGTATGAGACTCTAGAAAGCTAAATCCATTTCATTTTGAGTTATTCGAGTGCAAAGTGGGACACTTGACTGTTTTTTACGGTTTTATGCTGAAAACACAACTTTGGCCATTTTAAACGCTCTCAACAAAAGGACTCATTTTTAGAGAGCCATCACAGAGATATATTTTATAGAAAGTTAGAATTACTAAAACTTTGTAGTTTTGACTTTTCTCTAATTCCAAATAGATTAGAAGATTTACTCTCCCAAAGAGACTAGTTGTCAGGCATTGCCTTAGAAATTTTTATCAAGATTGATTATCTTATCTATATAGACCAGATGAACTAACGCATAAGCATAGTTAAGGCTTAGCTATAGTAACTAGAGATAATCTTGCTGGTTAGAACGTGATAATTAATTAATCTTGCTGGTTAGAACGTGATAATTAATTATGTTAAAAACAATGATTCTCGTATAACTTGAAAGAATTAAAAGAATAAGAGAAGTTAAGGACTATTTGAATTAAAAGCTTGTTTTTATACAAGTTGATTTATGATTTTGATTGATTTGAATATGCTTGTCTTGAAACATTGTGGACTAGAGATCAGTCCATGATGATAAGCATGACTTGTGATTGCTTTGTTTTGAAATGAATGATTGATAATTAAGTATTCCATGCTAGTCTACTCATTCAAGTACTCTGACTCCTCTAATAGGGATGTCCTGTCAAAGGCGGTTTAAAAAAACACACAATAAACAAAATAAAGAGTACTATTGGGCACATCCAACAAAGTAAATTGATAAGAGCCCATCAGCCTAGCTGGATACATAATTGCTAGTACTCCACTAACTTCCTTCCATCATACTAACTCCCCCACCCCCTCTCATTTCCGGAGAGACAGGAGAACCAACCAAGTGCGACACTTCCCCGTGTGCCTCGACAACCCCTCACCGATCACGAGGACGTGATCGACTTTAGGAAGGGGAGTATGTTAACCACATATTGGTTAACACGTTCCTCTACGACGACAACTATGTAATGCGCACCCATGCTATATTATAAATCCCGTCATTTGATGAGGGAAATGCCCTAAAGACGCTCCCAACTATCAAGCTTTGATGGACAAACAAGAGGATCTTGGCCAGTTGGCCAAACCATAGAGAAAAGCCTTGTAACTATGTTTTAGGCACCCCAGGTCACTTACTCCCGAGCGGCCTAGTGGGAAAAGGCTTGGAACTATAAAAGCCAATTTCTCTTGTTTGTAACTCATTCTCCCATTCGTGCAATAGAAGTGGAGTGTTCTCCCTCTCCCTCTCTCTTGCAACTCTAATCTAGCATGTGTGGTGTGCTTAGGGTTAGGGTTTGGGAGTGATTAGTGCTAATCACTTGTTCCCTCTTGCTTACTCTCTCTCTCTCTCTCTCTCTCTCTCTCTCTCTCGTGATTAGGGCTACCAACGTGATCCTCTTCCGTGGAGATCCCACATGATCTTTGCGAGAGCTTGCATTACTCGTTGGATTAGAGAAACCATCTCGGTGTGACAAGTGAGTGTGGGAGGATGGTGGTGACGAGTGGTGGCTACGGTGGAGCTCTTGAGCCATGCTCGAGCTTGGCGGATAGGCAACTCACCACGACACGTTAGGGTAGGGTTTCCTTAACAAAACAATACACATTGCCCGTCATAGATCTCTCTCTCTCTCTCTCTCTCTCTCTCTCTCTCTCTCTCTCTCTCTCTCTTGTTCGTTCATCTCTTCGTCGTCTTAGTTTCAGCTTAGCTCTCTCTCACAAAAAAAATCTAAGGAGGCATTCAACATTCATGTGTCTAATCGAAGAGGCATACTTCAAGATTACTCAAGGGGGAGAGACACTTATAATGTTATGAAAGTGATCCATCTTCTCTATAGATTATAAATGATATGACATTGTTATTCAAGGTCCAAATCACTTCTTCTCCAAGTTGATGGTACTATGTAAGCATGCAATTATTGTGCTCTTCCTAATTGGACAAGCATGCAATTATTGTGCTTTCCCTAATTATATTGTGCTTGTCCTAATTAGAGAAGTGGTTGCACCAAGCACATTTATGGTGTACACATAATAATAAAGACACTTTCCACATTTACAAGCCATTCTTCCAATTGTTGAAAATGTACCTAGCTTGGGCACAAGCGATCCCATGGTGCACAAGGTCACTCAAAGCCCTATCTATGCGTGGAAAATGATGAGCTGAGCATAAATGAAGAAATACACCTTTGTTATTGAAGAATTTAGAAACATCCTTTTGAATATTGAAGAAGACTTAGAGAAGAAAGAGTCCAACAAACAAAGGCCCTGCTACATTAACCAAAAATCTTCAAGGAAAACCTTATAAAATGTATCAAGACAAAAGAGATTAGGATGCCTACAAGAGGTAGTATTCACCAAATTCAACTACTGTAACACAAACGAGACTTGTTCGTGGAAAGCAGGTTAAGCCATGGAACATTTTCCTTAGAGAAGAGAGAGCGTCTCCAACCCACTAAGTGTGCATGTCTAACTGGTGTTTAAAGGCTTAAGCATCAATGTGGCAAATATCATGTTCAATTTAAAGAAAGGCCACATATTTGATGCCTGCATTGTTGCACAAAAACTTTGATGGTAATTACCATCTCATGCAACACTTGCCATGCTTTATTGCCCTTAACTTTTAGGCATGCTCCTATAAAATTGGATAAGTTGACTGATCTATCTCATATACATGAGCATCTCACCCTATAGTCTCACACTATGAGAATTGCTTTGCATTTTCATGTATATGCAACTGAGATTAGGGAGAGTGGCATCAGTGGAGTGTGGGATTTGGTCACTTGGCTAACACTAATTAAGTCTCACACTATGAGAACTGCTTTGCATTTTCATGTATATGCAACTGAGATTAGGGAGAGTGGCATCAGTGGAGTGTGGGATTTGGTCACTTGGCTAACACTAATTAAGTGTGTTTGCTTGGAGGAGGCAAGAACCTTTTGATATAAGTAGTGTTAAGGATCCAAGAACAATCCCAAAATTGAGGAGAAAAGTAATGAGAGAATTGCATTCTCTCCTATGAGATCAAGTGGCATTTTGGATTACGCCAAAGGGTTATTTGGATTTCAATTTGAAAATGATAAAGAGGCTCAACAATAAACTAACTATAGTCAAGTAAGGAGTAGATTATTGAATGTTGTAGGTGGGTCAAGTACTCAAATTGAACTCCCTCAAGGGCAACTCTTGTGTATGCCTTTGACAAACCTCAATTGATGTGTGGGAAACTTACTAAATCTCCAAGCTCATTGAGCCAAGCTTAAGAGCTTCACCAAGGTGTGTGGAGAGCTGCTTAGTGCCACGCTTCTCCCACCACACTCTTTTGTCACACCGATGTGGATCGTCTTGCAATGGGTAGTGCAACTACTCCCCTTGTGATGGTTGGAGAATCCTCATGCAAGTCGATCACTACTATGCCTAACTATTGAGATAATACACCAAAATATATGTGATGGTTGGAGTGTCCTCATGCAAGCCGATCACTATGCTATGCCTAACTATTGAGATAATACACCAAAATATCATGTGACATTGGGGATATGGCCATATGGCTCTATAGTTTAAAGGCCTGATTTGGCACAAGATTTCTGGGTATGACCACACCTCAAGGATAGCCCTAGCTTGTGTGGAAAGAGTCTTAGGTTGCACTTCATTCTAGGCAATGGGTGCTCTTTTTGATGCACTTTTTGGATTAGGTAAATGGTATTATCCCTTCATCACCTTTTAATCACTTTTATACCAAGCCTCTAAATAGGCTGGCACATCCAATGAATATTTGCAATACAAACACATAAACACACAAGTCTTTCTACCTACACTCTCATTCTCTCTCTCACATTGTCATTATGTTGCCATTATATTGTCATTAATCCTAATCTCATTTGATTAGTATTATTAATCTCTTTTGCTTAGCCTGATGTTACCTTCACCATGAGTTTAATCATCATGTTTGATCCATCATAAATTCCAACATGGTTTCAGAGCTTAGATCCTCTCTCCTTAAGCTTGCATTAGTCTCATTTTATCATTTACACTAACTATGATTAGTGGTTAAGCACTTTTTTAAATCAATTTTCCACATAGGCCATCTTCTCCATAGCCCCCCTCCATTGGAGTGATGCTCTCCCTACATCCAACCAAATCAAGAACTTCAACTTGGAGCACCTGTGTAGCTCCCACCGCTAGAGCATCAATCGCTCAAAATCGTGAAGCGAGTTGCCGGCAGGAGACGATTGATAGAAGTTATGTTTTTTTTTGGGGGGAAATCGCTCCACCGCTTCATTGAATGCAAACCTAAAACGTTAGGCTCGCTGTTCAGTAAACCTTATCTTGAAAACGTTAAGGGGCCGCTGTTGCGTGGAGTGATAATATTAAATAAAGTTTAAACTTTAGAGTCAAATTTCAATAATAAATACGTATTTTAAATTTTGTCCCTTTTTTAAATAACGAGAGAATTCGTATTATTCAGAAGCTAACATGTTAGGTACAAAAAAGCTTTTCTAGAGAAGCTTAACTCATCGGTAATCCCGAATGGTATTCTTAACCTCAGTTAGCTCAAGTATGAATCGAGCTAGCTCTGCATCTTCCTCTGCAAGCTAGTTTTTTACGACCTCACTCCACTCCCCCTCCTCCTGACTCTCCCGATTGGCCTTAATGTTTCTGACCTTCTCTTCATGCTCGTCCCTCGAGCTTTGTTGATAGCAAGAGCCTCTTCAACTTCAATGCGTGATTGTTGGGCCCACTCCCCCTCCTGACTCTCCCGATTGGCCTTAATGTTTCTGACCAAATTTTTGAGAATTGGAATTCCCACTATTTTCTATCCCACAAGATGTTACATTTTGTATTGAGTCTACCATGTACCAGCATACCATTAAACAGCAAGGGGGGGATGGGCAACATAGAATTGGACTGAGACTAGTTAAAAGCATCCAATGTAAAGGCATTTCTACATTGAATGAGCATAGTCTTGTATGGGTCCCATTTGGATACTCTGGACTGTATGAAGAGCATATCATCTTTATTGATTCTATACATTTGCATTAGCTGATCTGACTCAAACCATGTCTGGGCAGTGAAATCCCAGACATCTTCCCAGCATTGTATACCCTTCTTAGATAATTTATGGGCTCTCTTCAAACTAAGTGCATCCACCCTAGGCAAAAGAGAGAACCAGATGGAATCCTTATGAAAAATACCTACAGTTTTCGTGGTGATCTTTGACAGGCATATAGATTTCCTGACTCTATTCCATGATGACCAGATACTTCTAACTAGATTAGACCCAGAGGGTTTTATCTGGACTTTACTGAGAAACCCAGAGGGTTTTATCTGGATTTTACAGAGGGAGGAACGGGAGGTTTCTCCATTGAAGTCTAGCCGACAGTCTGTGAGCATTCTGATTTCTATGAATTAAAACCAACCAGTCGGACTCAGGTTGGTACAAACTTCTTATGATCCATTTGGCTGCCATTCTAATGGCTAGGTCCTCTACATTTGGGATCCCCAATCCTCCCATCTGTTTGGGTTGAGTACAATATGTCTAGGACACTTTAGGGATTTTATACATATCCATGTCCTCGGCCCAGAGGAAGTTTCGGCACAATGATTGCAACTCTTTGATATTGCTCTTAGATGGTGTCCAGCATGAGAGGAAGTATATGGTTGTGGGAATGAGCAATTGCTTGAGCACCAAGCATCTTCCTGCTAAATTATGTTGGTATCCTTTCCATCTATATAACTTTGCTTTCACTTTTTCCATTACCCACTGCCATCTTTATTTCATGGACACGTTGAAACCCATTGGAATACCCAGTAGCCTGAACACTTATCCCTCTTTGATGATTTAACAGCCTTGTTCAGTTATCCAATTTGGCGAGTCATTAATCAATGTTTTAATTCCTATTTTTTGATGATTAATGAGGGATCTTGAGGCAATGCAGTATAGCTGAAGGCAGCCCCATAAAGTTCTTATAGAATTCTCATCATTATGCAGTAGCCCATTAGTGTCATCTGGAAAAAGCTACAAGCACATTTGTCCCTTATTGTTTGGCAATTCGACGCCTTTCATTTCACCTTTTTGCAAAGCCTCTTGTACAAACCAATCGAGTGCATATGCATCTATAGCAAAAAGTAAGGGGGCTAGAGGGCACCCTTGTCTGATAGATCTCTTTAGTTCAACAGGTTCTAATAATCTGCCATTGATCACTACTCTGGCTCTGGCATTCCCAAATAATGTTGCAACTTTTCTGATCAAAAGAGGTCCTAATCCCATATCCTTTAAAGATTGAAGGATGAAATCCCATTCTAATCTATCATAAGCTTTGTCAAAGTCAATCTTAAAGAATATGAAGTCCTGTTTAGTGTCTTGGGCATGTTCCATTCCTTCCCGCAAGGCAATAATGGCATTAAGAATGTATCGGCCCTTTATGAATCCTTTATGTTCCTCTCTTACCCACTTTTTAAGGTTGTCATTGAGCCTCCTTGCGCCAACACCTTAGCAAAAATTTTATATGCTTTAGGTAGCATGGAGATAAGCCGCCAGTTGGAGAGATCATCCTTAGCACCCCTTTTGTGAATTAGCTTGATAATCCCTTCGTTTAAGAGATTGGAAGAACTCCGTGATCTAAGCTTTCTTTCCACACAAGAAGGAAAGGTGTAATCAGCAGATCCTTAAACTACTTATTTTAATTTCATATTTATATAATCATATAATATATTATTATATATATATATATACAACCAAACTTTGAAAAGTTATTTTAAGGACATTTCCTTATAATCAAGAAACCTATTAGTTCTTAAACCTTAAAAAAAACGTGGCTTACCCCAATCAAATCTGTTTTTTCTGTATGACAGCCTTTGAGAAATACACTAAAGGACGGTTTTTTTCTAGCACGGGTTGGGAGGTAAAGGATTGGGTTCAAGACTATGCCCTAGATCCAAACCCGATGCAGAGCAATGGAGGAGCGCCTGTACAAGAAGCTGTTAGATACCTAACATTTCCATGAAGGTAATGAATGGATTTGGGTACAGTAGAATTTATGCAGGATGGCACATCCAAAACTGGTTGCCTTTGGATGGTTTTTCCATACAAGAACATATGTCTACAAGGTGGCTGTAGCTCATTTGGTTCAACAAAAATAGCTTGGGTTTTGAAGGTTGTCAAAACATTTCCATGAATACCATTTGGTTTGCTGCAAGATGACACATTCAAACGAATGTGTCTCAGTGGTTGCCTTTGGGTGGTTCTTCCGTAGAAGAACATATGTCTACAAGGTCACAGTATGGGCTCTTGAAACCATGGCAGGCCAGCCATGTTGCCAACTCTCCAGGACTTGTTGAAATGCCAGCCTTGCTATGCCATTGGCTATAGTAAAATTTCAAGCAAGATGTGTCATTCCAACAGTGTTCTGGTTTCACCTGCCACATTAAGCAGGAGCCAGGGGTCGGAGGTAAGGCTTGTCTCAGAATGGAGAGACAACAGGCCGGGACTTTCAGACCTTCCACAGACTTGCACAACAGAGTCCGTTTGCTTGTCAATCAATGGAAATCCTGCGCATGTGCAAGGCACATCCGATGCTCAGAAACAGGGACAAGGGCTGCCACAGTTAGGGTTAGGATTTCCAATGTGCGAGGAGCGTCTCCATCTAGGGCTAGAGTTTCAGGAGGGGCAAATAGACATGGTCATGGATCATCTTGTAGGATTAGGGTTTCCAACTCAGAGGCTGTGCAAGGAGGGTCATTCAGACATGGCCATGGATCCACACGTAGAGTTAGGGTGTCAACTTGAAAGACTGTGTGAGGAGGGCCAGTTAGACATGGCCATGGATGTTCTGATGCACATGGACCAGCAGCGCATTCTTCTCTCAGTGGCCATGTATCGGTCTGTCTTAAAGGCTTGCAAGAACAAGAAGGCTCTGCATTGTGCTAAGCGAGTGCATGTTTCCATGGCTGCACATGGCTTGGAGTCCACTGGCCCTCTGGGTGAATACTTAGTGAGCACTCTGGCCAAGTGTGGTGGCCTGGTTGATGCCCTGCAGGTATTTCACTTATTGCAACATCGAACTACTTTCTCTTGGACAGCTGTAATCTCGGGCTATGTGGAAGGAGGAGACGGCCTGGAAGGTCTAAATTTGTATCAATGTATGAGAGGTCAAGGTGTGGAGCCAGATAAATACACCTTTGTTAGTTTACTCAAGGCTTGTAGTAGCTTATTGGCCCTTGAAGAAGGCAAGGCCTTACACACCCAAGCTCAGAAGAAGGGTCTGAATTCAGATGCCTTTGTTGGTACCACACTTGTTAGTATGTATGGAAAATGTGGAGACATCGTGGAAGCAGAGATTGTGTTCTGGGGGCTACCTAAAAAGGAGGTCCAGCCATGGAATGCAATGCTCAGAGCATATATGGAGCAAGATGAAAGGAACACTTTGCAGTTATGCAAAAGAATGCGAGAGGAAGGCGTGAGTCCAAACAGGCAGACATTTGTCATTGTTTTTCAAGCGTGTTGCATGCTTGCCCAAAGGGAAGAAACTATCGTTACGGAAGGTCCATGTAACAAATTGGTATGCTTAGAGATAGGCCGAACAGTACATGCAGATGCTCGAAGAAAGAGCTTTATTTCAGATGTTTTTGTGGGGAGCATCTTAGTAAGCATGTATGCCAAGTGTGGGAGTATTGTGGAAGCAGAAAACGTTTTTTCTGGCTTGTTGCAGCGAGACGTCGTGTTGTGGAATGCTATGCTGTCAGCATATGTTGAGTATGGTGATGGAGCAAAGGCATTACATGCCTATAGACAAATGTTACAGGAAAATGTGAGCCCTGATGATCGGACCTTTGTTTTTGCTCTTCAAGCATGTTGCATGCTTGCAGGCAAAGTAGAAGCTGTAGTTATGGAAGGGCAGGTTTGCAAAAGGTTGTGTTTGCATATTGGTCAGGCATTACATGATGATGCAAAGAAGAAAGGCTTTGATTCAGATGTCTTTGTTTGTAGCGCTCTTGTAAGTATGTATGGCAGCTGCGGGTGTCTAATGAAAGCTGAGACCATCTTAGATGGTTTGTCCCATGGCTACGTTGTGCCACGGAATGCATTGCTATCAGCATACATGGACCAGGGTCAAGGAGAAAGGGCTTTGGAGTTGTTTAGACAAATGCAACAGGAAGGCACGAGTTTGAATGCCCGGACCTTTGTTATTGCCCTTCAAGCATGTTGCATGATTGCAGAGAAGGAAGAGGAAGTTGCTGCAGGAGGACATTTGATCAAATTAATGTCATTGGAAATTGGGCAAGCATTACATGCTGATGCACGTAGGAAGGGACTTGATTCAGACAGCTTTGTTCATATTACCCTCATTAATTTGTATAGCAAGTGCAGGAAAATTGTGGGAGCAGAGAATGTGTTTGGTGGTTCCTCACAATGCAATGTCGGGACATGGAATGTTATGCTTTCAGCATATGTTGAGCATGGAGAAGGAGAGCAAGCCTTACAGTCTTACAAACAAATGCAAGAGAAAGGGGTGAGTCCAGATGAGTGGACCTTTGTTTTCACTCTACAAGCATGTTGCAAGCTTGCAGAACAGGACAAAGCCACCTTTCTGGAAGGGCAATCAATTCAAGAAGTGTCTCTGCTTATTGTTCAGGCCCTTAATGCTGATGCTAGAAGGAAGGGATTTGATTCTGCTGTCATCGTTGGAAGCACACTTGTAAATGCATATGTCCAGTGTGGGAACATTCCAGAAGCAGAGAAGGCGTTTGGTAGGATATTCGAGCATGATGTTTTGTCATGGAATGGTATGCTTTCAGCATATGTTGAGATGGCCCAAGGGGGGAAGGCATTGCAGTTGTACAGGCAAATGCAAGAGAGGGGTATGAGAGCTGATGAGCGGACCTTTGTTATCGCTCTTCAAGCATGTTGTGTTCTTGCAGAGAAAGAAGAAGCTATTATTATAGAAGGAAGATCCATGAAAGCAATGTCCTTAAAACTTGGCCAGGCATTACATGAAGATGCACGGAGAGAGGGAATGGATTCAAATGCCTATGTGGGTAGCACCCTTTTGAGTATGTATGGCAAGTGTGGGAGCTTGTTTGAAGCAGAGAATGTGTTTAGTGGATTGTTTCAATGTGATGCTGTGCCCTGGACTGCGATGCTCTCAGCATATGTTGAGCAGGGCCAAGGAGAGAGGGCTTTACGTCTGTACAGACGAATGGAAGAGGACAATGTTACTGTGGATGATACCACTCTTGTCTGTGTCTTACAAGCTTGCAAAGAGACGGGAAGTATGGATATCTGTAGGGAGATTCATTTCACTATCACTTCAAATGGGTATGATCTGAGACTCCTCCTTGCAACCACTCTCATTCATGTCTATGGAAATTGTGCAAGCATGTTAGATGCCCAGGCAGTCTTTGACACTTTGCTCCGGCCTGATGTAGTGTCTTGGAATGCATTAATTGCTGGCTATGCTCGAGGAGGAGATTGTGAAGCTAGCCTAGAAAATTTTGATAACCTGCAGCTGGCAGGTATCAAGCCAAATGGTGTAACTTTTCTCTCACTTCTCTCCGCTTATAGCCATGCTGGCCTTGTGGATAAGGCTGTTGAGTTCTTTGATTCCATGTGGAGAGAATATGGCTTATGTCCAGAAAACGAGCATAATGTAAGTGTGATAGACCTCCTTGGCCGTGCAGGAGACTTTGTGAGGATGGAAGACCTCCTGTCGAGAATGCCAATGCAGCCTGAGGTGGCCATGTGTTCAAGTTTACTGGTTGCATGTCGAAAGCATGGCAATGTGGAGTTTGGCAAACAGGCATTTGATCATGCAGTGCATCTACATCCCAAGGAGGCTTCTGCATCTTATGTGTTGATGTCAAACATATTTTCTGATCGTGAGCTGTGAGACGGAGGATAACTGATTAGGAAAAGCCTAAATTCAGCCATGTGGTCTTGTTTTAGTGGTTGCATGTCAAAAGCATGGCAATTTTGACCTGGGAACAGGCATTTTGCCGTGCATTTACATACCAGGCAAGCGTCCGCATTGTATGTGCTGATGTCAAACATCTCTTCTGATCAGGGGCTTCTGATCAGGGGCTGTGAGATGGAGGAGCCTAGATTGAGCACATTCTAGTGAAAAATCCTGCCCATGTGTAGGCAGGAATTGGGAGCTGGGCAAGCGGGATGGCAGCTCTGAGCGTAGTCACACAGAAGTACTAAGCGAATGGCTGGCCCTGGGTCCTCTTTTGAGTGAAAAGATGAGATTGGCAGGGGTCTCTGGTAGTTGATTGATCAGAGTTGGAGTAAATCAGTTGGCTTCCCATACTGTAGTAAATCATGGGTACTAGGTCAGCAATCATTCAGGCAGCCTAAATCTTTGTGTTAAGGGGTGAATGCCCATGCACTGCAATCAAAGGTTCTCATTTGCCACACCACCAATCATCGCCTTTTGAGGAAGAGAACCATATAAAGTTCAGGAGATTTTTTTAACATTCTGAAGAGGTGAGTGACTCATAGAAGTGCAAATCTCGGTACTGAGTTAGTGATTTGAATCCAAATCAATTGGAGTAACACTTTGACAGGTGTGAAACTAGAGATCACTTCACAGGAATACATACCGACCCATGATGCATGCTTAACGAGGTGACTAATGTTCAAGCGCGTATGAGCACGTGCACACACGTGTGTATATGCATGCATGCACCCATGCAAGTACGAGAGAGAGAGAGAGAGAGAGAGAGAGCTTAACATCAATGGAAGCCAACTATGTCCTATAGGCTATAGGACCCTCAGGCTCTCCCTTCGGAAACAAGCCCACTTTCCATCCTTCTGTGCTGCTCTTACTTTCTCTAATTCTGCTCACTTTGGCTTAGGCTGTGCTGGTGTGAGCTCTTCGGTTATCCTTAGCTATGTGCTTTTCAGAGTTTTAGATTGCCTGTTGATCGCATTTCTATCTTCTTTGGGTTTGAACCCGATGGCTGCATGATTGTTACCTTATGTGCGGTGTAAGAGACATTGCAGTCTCTGTTGGTGTGGCTTTGATCACTTTCAGCCACATTTCTTAAATCATTCTTCTGCGTTGTGCCACCCCTTAAGCAGTCATCCTAGCAGATCTGAGAGAGAGAGAGAGAGAGAGAGAGAAAGAGAATGTGTACTAATTGTGTTCCTAAACATGACTTGAGCAATGATGTATCCTTGAGAAAAGCCTGTAAAGATCCAAGTAATCCTCTGGTTCTCTATGAAGATCCAAGTAATGCTCTTGTTCTCTTGCAATCAGCCAGCCACAACCATTGAGAAATGTTTGTGTTTTTGTTCGTTTTGTGCAGCATCATTATTGATATCATGACAGATAAGGGCTTGGCAAAATTGATGGCACAGAATCTCTTGAATGCTGCCATGTTTATTGTGAACTTGGTGAACCTCAATTGAGCAGACTAATAGAAGTTCAATTAATCCCCTTTGTCCTTGAAGCACCTCCTATCTTCAGTCAGCTCAGGGGTCTCTTACCTTGCCATTTGTTGAAACATTAAAGCATTTTCAGTATTTTTAATAAAGTACTTAACAAAGCTAAATCATCAACTCAAGTCGATAGTTAGCAAAACCATGATTTTGTAGGCACATTCACAAACACAAAAATTAACTACCACATAAGGTGCATTGTTTTTTATTTCTCTGGTGAAAAATTTGCCATTATATATGTAGAAAACAAAACAAAAACTATGCATGGGCAAGCATTGTAACATAAAGAAAAAAGCTTTCAAGTAAGTAGCACATGGCCTTCAACTCAAGAGGGATGAAGGTTGAACACGGGTTTTCATACACTATGTTGGACAAGCAAATTGAATTGCTAATGTCTGGTATTGTTTTTACTCTCTTTAACCCCTCAAGTAAATTGAAGTTTAGCTTGTTGCATATAGGGTATGCCATGAAGTTAAGGTTTCACTAGATAAACATTCTTACATTCTTCTAGAAAATTGAAGTTTAGCTTGTTCCTTATAGGATGTGCCATGAATTTAAGGTTTCACTAGATAAGCATTATTAAGTGACTCTCCTTTTTGACACAATTCATGCAATGGTGTACTATGGGGGTGCAATGCTAGGAATTTCTTGGATAATGAAACGAGAGCTTTGCCTTTTCCTACAATTCATGCAATGGTGTACTATGGGGGTGCAATGCTAGGAATTTCTTGGATAATGAAACGAGAGCTAGGAGTGTAGGAAAAGCCAATGCTAAATGGCAAAAGGTATTTAGCTACCCTTTGTATGTACTTTACGTGAGGATATACATTGACTATTAGATTTGAGAGACCATGTCATTCCCCCCATTGCTATATGTATCCATTGCTTCTTGTAAATTTCTTTTTTTATTTTTGAGAAGTTTGTTTGTTTTTGAGGTTGAAGATTAGTGATGTATCATTGTTAATTCGTAATGGTTCAGAAGTAGGAATTCGGCACATGAAGGCAAAAGCAGTTGAGGGTTTAGGGTCATGGATGTGACCAAGCAAGGGGATTATGGATACTAATGCAGCATTGAGCTCCAATGACACAAAGGGTTCTAAGCCAGGAGAGCAGAGAGTAATATGGCAAGCAAGCATTAGAACTTACCTTAGGAAGTTGAGACTATCTTTCTATTTTTAGTGGATAGATGGAGTGTTCCCCCATGTCTTCTTCTCCATTAGGTTAGCTATTTTCAAGTTTATGTTTCTTCTTTGATGGATGTTTAAACCTCACTGGCATCAACCTTCTTGCTTGGATCTGTATCCACACTTCCATTTTCTAGGTGTTCCTTTTGTAATTGATGAAGCAACATCCTTTTCAATGATTTCTTGCAAGGCATCCTTAAATATATATATATATTCTCTGATTGGA
The DNA here is from genome assembly GCF_041138505.1 of Cibotium barometz. NCBI lineage: Eukaryota > Viridiplantae > Streptophyta > Polypodiopsida > Cyatheales > Cibotiaceae > Cibotium > Cibotium barometz. Next base: position 29,361,618 of record NC_141097.1, read on the forward strand.
CTTAGGCCCAAGATTCTCCCGTAATCATGCGTAGGCGTTTAATTATCCGCCCGTAGGCGATGCCGCTAAAGAAAGCATCGAGGGGAGTTTTGAACCTAGGACCTCTTGGTCCTAAGCTATCACTTCATTTGCCATCCTTGAATATTTTGATAGATAGATGATTGAATAATCTCTTCAGAGCATCTACAAGGCACCTCATGATCCCCTACTTAATAGCCGTGTCCCCTCCCTTGTGCCTCCGAAAAATATTATTAAACTTTATCAAAGTTTCCTCTGATGCAAAGCTCGACTATACTTTAGAGTCTCTTATATCTCATGATGGTGATTTCAATTATTGTTTTGGACGAGGCTTTAGTGTGTTGTATGGGGACGCATGAGGTTGTTGTCACCTATTACCATATGATGGTATAGCTCTTCAATGATAGAATTGGGCAAGCGTGGACACTTCCACGCTTTACTGATGTTGTAGCTCAATACATTATACATTGAGGTTGATCTTACTATAATGAAAACCAGTCACAAATCAAGGTTGGTGGTTGGATAGCCGGTTCAAAATGCTTCATTTCTCCTCTCCATAGCTTTCTAATGCGATGGCTGAATCAATAGTTAGAGCCATCCAAAGTCTCATAGGAGAGGTGTGTACAGATGGTAGCGTGTGAGGGATAGCACATGGCAGAATGGATCAGTATACATAGTACAAGGAGGGGGGTGACACATGGGTGGAAGGAGGGGGTGACAAACATGGCCAGTGGAGAGGTGCCATCTGGATTTGGGGTTGTATAAGTGGCACACGTTTGCACACATGGCACATGTAGGGTTGCATAAAATAATTTCAAGCATAGTAACTACTAACGTTCTAGTGTGCTAGTTGTCTCTTGGAAATGATACCTGAAATCATCCCCTCAAAAGGACTCTAGTTGGAGTATAATGCATGCAAACATGCATCATGCCACTATTTGGCTTTCTATGAGAGTGTGTATATGTTTTATCTACGAAGGGTACCATTCTTCTTTTTCACCAAAAGCACATGTGATGCAAACGGTGATTGACTTGGCTCCACTTGTCTAAAATGTTCTATGGTGCATTTAGTTCAAAGCTATTTTTTGACGAGTTTTATTCAAGGAAGTGATAATCATTTAAATGGGGCATTTAATTAAGTAATAACCAAGGTATATTCAATCATGTATGTGCCTTCTTCCCTAATGTTTTTTTTCATGGAATTATATTTTACTTGGAAAATTTACATGCCATTTGTTTGGTTTATTTACTAATAATTTCTCGAAGTTATTTTCCACCACGTTTGTTTATTTCCTTGTTGCCTTGATTTTTCTTTTTGGCAAATTTGCATGCCTTTGATACGTTCCTTTGTTGATTGCAAATGTGCTTGATTTTACTTAAAAGTAAAATATACAAATATGTGCTTGCTTTTAGCTAAGAACTATTTTTAGAAAAAATTACAAGTAGTGTATGATGTATGTGCTTTGTTTTTTAGGTTAATTTTTCTTATGAAATCATCCTGTTTGACAATTTTGTATGACATGTGCTTGACTTATTTGCTAGAATTTTCAATGACCAGTTTACCATTTCTTTTGATTGAAATTTTGAGGCCTCAATGCCTTACTTGTTTTTTTCTTGGTAGAATTATTATTTTTTTGGTAGATTAGCATACCATTTATTTCCTAATGTAGATTATTTCCTAATGATTATTTTTTTGGTAGATTAGCATACCATTAATTTGTGCCATCAAATTTACCATTTGATGTGGCATACCATAGCATAAATAGATACACTTGAGCAAATGGGAGACTTTAAATTTTTACCTAAAATCTCACCAACCATGCCAATGGCATAAGTTTAGAGCTGTCATCCTAGCATGTCACCCATATCCACACTAGAGCTGAGCTCGATATCTCAACACTCATTAGTTCTGAAATCGAACAAGTTCTATTAGCTTTATGTGACTCATAGTTTTAATTTTTTTACATTAGAGATCCTTGGCTGAAGATAAGGTGTAGCTTGAATATCCTTAGGGATTTCTTTTGTGAAATCATCTAGTTTGGATTCACCTTGTTCGACTAGTTCCATGAGGATAATGTCTAAATGCTATCTTTTTTTTCCATTGGAGCTACTTCGCAAGATGAAGCATTCCTCATTATGTCATCCTTGGAAATTAGAAATTTGGGTCCCACTTTGTGCTAGACCAAATGAAGGGTAGCCAAGTATTCTCATAATAAGTGGGATTCAGAACTCAGTGATTTCCTTGTTTTGTTAATTTATTTTGTTCTCCATCTTTTTGAAATTAGTGCCCAGGACTTCATTGATGATTTTTTTTTCTTCTTAAAGACCTCTTTCTTAAGATCATAGCTCTATTCATCTGTGATGACTTGTGAGAGTGTGAAATAGTTTTCGATAGGAGATTGGGTCACATAATGAGCTCTATGATTAGCCAAGTTCACCTTCACTATTTCATCGTATGCAGTTGGTTCCTCATTCATGGATCATTAATAATTGTCTCATTAATGTGACCTATCTAGGATAACATCATAGTTAGTGAGTCTTTTGAAGTCCATGATGCTAAAAGTATGTTTGAAAGTCATTCCGAAGGTATCCATATGAATTTTATCAGTCCAACGACGTCGAGTCAATGAAGATAGCACTCTAACAAATATCTCCTTAGAGCCTTTGTGAAAATGCCTACACAATTCTCTATCGTCGGGTAGTAGACAAGCCCCAACTTTCTATCCATACTTAGCTCATACACATAATGATATTGTATCTCAATGTGCTTCATCCGAGCATGAATCACATATTTCTTATAGCGACATGCAACTCTCATTATTGTATCTCAATGTGCTTCATCCGAGCATGAATCACATATTTCTTATAGCGACATGCAACTCTCATTATTGCATAGCAACATTGTTGGTTCCTTTTAAGTAACACCCATGTCTCATAAGATCCTCCTTAACCAAACTGCTTCACATGAAGCAAAACATGCTGCCTGTGTAGAACAAAGTGCCATTGTAGGCCACTTCGTCTTGCTGATCTAGGATGTTATTCTAGATCTAATAGGAAAGCAGTAACTGGAAATAGATTCCTTGCTATCGCAATCTCCCACCCAATTTGAGTCACAAAATCAAGTCAAGGAATTACTCGATTTGTAAGTGATGCCATACCCAATGGTACCTTCGATGTATTTCAATACCTGCATCCCTACCTTCCACCAGTGGTTCTCTCAGGGCTGATTTGAGAACCTGCTACTATAATAAAACCAACTACAAAGTTGATGTTAGGTCTTGTATTGCATAGGAAGATCAAACTCCCCACTAACTTTTGAAACTCCTTCATATCCCCACAAGTGGAGAAGCATCTTCAACAGAAAGCTTTGCATCAACCTCCATGGGTGTAACCACCACTGACTTGCACTCAGCCGCCGCCATGTCAAATGCCTTCATAATTTCTCCTACATACTTTTATTGAGAATTAAAGATTCCATCAGAATCTTGCCAGACCTCTATCCCCAAATAGAAATGTATAAGCCCACGTCTGTCATTTCAAACTCTAAATCAACATCTCCTATATCTGCTAGATCTTCTCTTCGGTTCCTTATCATAATAAAGCTGCCCCACATATAGGACAATGATCATGTACCTACCCTGCTCACAAAAAATATACAAATTTGAATTTAATGGGCATTTAGAAGGAGAAATACTTACAAAGAAAGCATCTATTTTAGATCGTGAAATTCCTTTCAGAGTTTACACACTTGTTTTCTGAACTAGGTATCTTAAACCCTACAGCTATGCCACATAAACCTCCTCCCCTTGAGATGGCTATTTAGAAAAGCTAACTTCACATCCATTTGCAATACCACTTCCCATTAGCAAGTAAGGCAAGTATTACATGAATAATGATCAATCTAGCTATGAGGACGAATGTCTCCTAGAAGTCAACATACGACCTGTGCAAAACCCTTCACCTCTATAAGCCTTGCCTTCTTGTACTTATCCAATGTACCATCAGACTCATACTTGGCCTTCCAAACCCACTTGGTGCTAGTCACCTTCTATTTTGTAGGACAATCCACAAGATTCTGATCATGTAGTTGCCCTGATCATGTACCTACCCTACTCAAAGAAAGTATACAGATTTGCATTTGATGGTCATTTAGAAGGAGAAATACTTACAAAGAAAGCATCTATTCTAGATTGTGCAATTCCTTTCAGAGTTTACACACTTTGTTTTCTGAACTAGGTAGCTTAAACCCGAATGGCTATGCCACATAAACCTCCTCCCCTTGAGATGGCTATTTAGAAAATATAACTTCACATCCATTTGCAATACTAGCCACTTCCCATGAGCAACTAAGGCAAGTATTGCACGGATAATGGTCAATCTAGCTATGGGGACGAATGTCTCTTGTTGAAAGTCGACCTACGACTTGTGCAAAACCCTTCACCTCTATAAGCCTTGTCTTGTACTTATCCAATGTACCATGAGACTTATAATTGGCCTTCCAAACTAACTTGGTGCTAATAACCTTATATTTTGTAGGACAATCCAAAAGATCCCAAGTGTGGTTTCTTAACTCCATGGCCTCCCTACAATTTGGATCTGCTAATGCTTCCTCCAAGTTGGCTAGCTCTCCTGTACTTTTATTATCTCAACCATCAAGGCCATATTGACAATGTGAGCAGAGACCTTCTTTTTCTGCTTTATTCTTTTGGATCTACAAAGTGCTGTTGGCTCTTTTGTGATTATTGGTGGAGCTTTCCCATCTAAGAGCTGCTTCACCCATTAAGGATATGGCCCCTTATGAGGTGTTATAATCTTCTTATATTCATCGAATGAATCCACATCTTGTCGAGTTTGTGGTTATGTATGCTGGGCTACTTCATTGAAGGATAATGTGGATGGAGTCCTCTCCTCCACCTAATGAGGCTATTTCTTGAACACCACAGCATGGCTGACAATTATCTTCTTTGCCTTTCGGTCGTGCAACCCTTTGACTCCATATTGTACCCCAAGTATTATTATAGGTTTGAAAAAGTCCAAAGTGGGTGGAATACACAAAGTATGCAAAGTGTGCCAATTGGGCAAGTATGCTAAGCAATTTCCCCATGATAAACATGTAAGTCAAAAACCTTTGGATGTAGTACATGTTAATATTGCATGTTGATGTTTGGAAACCAACAAAGATGACATTAATCGAAAGATGCCATTATTATGTATCATTCATTAATGAGACCACACTAGGAAAGTGTGGGTGTATTTCATGAAAGAGAAAAGTGAAGGTTAACTTACGCTTCAAAGCTATAGTAGAGAAAGAAAAAGTGTGGGTGTATTTCATGTACACCCACACTTTCCTAAGAGAAAAGTGAAGTGTTAACTTACTTTCTTTTGAGATTCAAAGCTATAGTAGAGAAAGAAAAAGTGTGGGTGTATTTCATGAAGTACACCCACACTAGGAAAGTGTGGGTGTATTTTATAAAAGAGAAAGTGAAGTGTTTACTCACTTTCAGAGCTTCAAAGTTATGGTAGTGTGGGTGTATTTCATAAAAATAAAAGTGAAGTGTTTATTCACTTTCAAAGCTTCAAAGTTATGGTAAATAAAGAAAAAGGCATGCACATAAAATGCCTAAGATCAAATGGTGTGAAAGAATATTTATCTAATGAATATTAGTGACTATTTGAGAAAGCATAGGATAAAATGCATGTGTTTATTCACTTTCAAAGCTTCAAAGTTATGGTAAATAAAGAAAAAGGCATGCACATAAAATGCCTAAGATCAAATGGTGTGAAAGAATATTTATCTAATGAATATTAGTGACTATTTGAGAAAGCCATTAGGGAAAATTTAGACTCAAAAAGGGGCCTTGTAACAGATCCCTTGGGATGGTGATGTGGACAAAGCAAGCCAATAAACCCACATATAATATTGGAGGGTAGGTGCGTTATTTTTGAGTTCTTTATTCCATTAACTGATATGTGGGGCGTTTTTTAATTCAAAACAATGCCTCTTAAGTATAGTTTTTTATTCCCACTATGGTGCCTTATTTTATTGAAAACAGTCAACCACAACCACAACCATAACCACTTCAAATTCGAATTGTTTTGAGTGGGAAGTTTTTGATTTTCTCTTCTTCTCATTCACATTCCGTCCATTTTGGAAGCTCATAGCCTCTCGCGTCTTTCTCACGCCACAATCTTCTTCTCCATCTCATAAGTGCCTGCCTACCCCCAAGTTCGTGGCACATTCAATGGAACATTGATTCATCATACATCAAGGTTTGAGGAGAGACTGAGGCGGCAAGTTTTGCAAAAGGATGGAAAAGAATTTGTTCTTCATGCGCCATACATGCTTGTGCATGAATAACAATCCCATTTCTTACCTTTTTCAAGTGAGGATTGTGCTTACAAGTATTGTGTACATTTTGGTGCATCCAGGATACCAACAAGTTTGTTTGATGGACAAGGAGGTATTATTTAATGATGTTGTCTTTTGGTTTTAAGCAATCTTCTTCACGGGAGATAAGTGTAATATCTTTGGTTTCTTTTGGTTAAAGTGTGAGTTCATGATGCTTTTAGGTATTGTTAAAGCACAGAACAATGCAATGGAACCTGTGAAACAAAAGAAGAAAAAGGTGGACATCCACTTCTAAGTAGAAGCCGATTATGCTCCCTGCTCTGTAAGAGAAATTGGTCTAGGCTAGCATGCAAAGCCCACATTATTGAGCTTCGAAATGAAGGAAAGAAAAATATGGACCTATGGTTGGATGGTAGTATTTACCCACCAGATCCAACCTCCTCTCAATCTCCATCATTCTTTAGGTTGACAAGTTTCTTTAAGTTTTTGTGTGAGGGTGAAAATGGATTGCTTGGATATTGCAAAAGATTGTTTGGCCAATGTTAAAGTATCAGTCAATGTAACTTTGAAAGACATTTGAGTGATAGAGATGCCGGAATAAAAATGCTTGAAGGTGTGAATTTTTACTTGGCATCGATCACAACAGCTTTGCAAGCTTCATATGAGGATAAAGCAAAAGTTTGTTCTGGGTTACAAAAAGAGATTGATCATTTGCAGCAGACTATTCGTAAGATGCAGGCCACTATTAAAGAGAAGAATGAAATTTTGGTAGTTCGAGAAATCAATAATTTCACTTTGGAGAGTGAGAATGCAAACCTTAGAAAACAACTTGAAAAGTTCAACAAAAAAATTATAATATTTGAAAGACACACCATTGGGTGCTCGATTACGCAAGAGACAGTTCAAACCATTGGAAGAACTCAATGTTGGAGGTGACCAATGGAAGCGTCGTGTAAAAGCTTGCAGGTATTATGGGATCTATAATTTCTTTGAGCACTCACTTTTCATTTTCATCTTTAGTTCCTTTTTTGGAGATGGGGGATTGGGTGTGGGGGTGATATAGTTAGATGAATGATGGACTGAAATAGAACAATGACTAAAAAGAGCGGGGAACAGAAAATCATAAAGCTTACAGAGTTCAACAATTTCATTATGGATGTTCGGAAATTACAAATGGCTATGGTGAAATTTTATGACATGAGTGTTCATGAGTGCAATGGAAGGCTGAGATTTGTTTTAAAACTTGATGAGAGTGAGGTGATCAAAGGACAGAAGCTGGAAAGGGTTAGCTTGACTTTAGTGAATAGAGGTTTGGATGCAAGTATCAGTAATGCTGATGAGAGGCACTTTAGTGTACAATCCGAAAATGAGATTTGGTGGTGGCTGGCTGAATTTGAGGTGAGGTGCTATCCCTTTTTAAAAAAAGTATATTATGTTGCTATTCATTACATGTTGTAGACAATTTAACTGGCCTCTTAACAGGCTCCAACAGAGACCCATGAAATTCTAAAGTGGTACTTTAACCAAACTGAGCTTCCTTCCACTATCTACCAGTAGCAGCAGTCGAATGGCGAAAAGCTTTATGTAGAAGGATATGGTGAATATGAGGTTGAATGGCACCTAGCTCTGCAGATCTTAAAACCTTGAAATGCATGTTTGGTATTTCCCAAGGAGCAATGGCCAAGTATCCTTGCCTGTATTGCATGGCCGAACGAGGTGTCTCCAAAGGAGGAAAAGAGAGAGAATGGAAATGCCTAAATGCAAACAGTAATAGGCATCAAGCCCCAAATCGTGATGCTCCAGGAGTGGATCCTAATTGGGATCCAATTCTTGCTATCCCTTTGATCAGAGTTCATATTTGTGTTTTGCATGCGCTGGTTAGAATAATTGAGAAACTAGTCTACATGTACATCGAATTTGCATGGATTATGAAACCAACATTAGAGAGTGAAAGAACTATTAAAAAAATAGAGCAAGTGCTTTCAGATGGCAGGTTTACGTTGTGGTCAAGTGAAGATTGAGAAGGACTTGAAAAGATCAGGGAAGACAGGAAATGTTCCTAGCAAACCATGTTTTGGAGGTGCAAAAGCCAAAAAGCTCTTATCTAATCATACCCAGAGAGGTCACCTGGGTACAGATTTTGAGGTGTGGAGAAAGCTTCATGCAGCTGTACATGATCGAGGCTCTTCAGGACAAGCAAGGGTGGCAAAGGCCAAAGCGTGGTTGGCACTTGATCGCCTAGCACCTTTGTTGCAAAAAGCCAGGTTTGAAGATGCGGATGTTGAGAAATTTGAGACTGTTGTGACAGAGTTCTACACTAGCTATGAAAAGGCATGGGGTGCGACAAACTTGACACAATACATGGTTATTACTTGAATACCTACAGCTTTGAGTTTTTATTGTTGTTCAAAATATATTGTACGATACTAAATGTCTTGTTGTTGTTGAGCATTTATAGCACATTTTGTATGCACATGGACCCTTTTTTGCGGAAGAATGTGGAAGCCTTGGGATTTGGTCTACCCAAGGCATGGAAAGATCTCATTGGCAAGCACGTTGTGCCTATCAAAGGGCCACTCAACATGGAGGAGGAGTGAAGAAAAGTAATCCCATGAAGCAACTATGTCAGTGGTGGTATAGGCGGATTCAAGTGAGGGCTCGTGTGAAGATCAAACAGTCTAAATCAGCTGTGTCATGTGCAATAAGAGAAATGTAGGCTGAACGGAGACGATCAATATATGTCTCCTCTCTCACAGGGGAGGCAGAATCATGTTGAATGGCTAAGACAACGACAAAGACAGGGCAAAGTGTGGAAGAAAATTGATCATTGAAATACATATTATAAAACAATGATGTAACTTCAAAAGATTTTAAAAGAACAGGAGCTTTCATCTATGTCCTATACAAATGTTTTCAATATATATACATTTCATAGTTTTTAATGGTAAAGCAAGAAGAGTATCGAGAAATTTGAAGAAACTTCTTAACAACAACTGGAACAATCTAAATCTATTGTTGTGGAGCAGAGACATCCCCCAGTCGAGAGCCCTTTTTGATGAAGTTTCTACAACATCTTCTTCCTCCTCTATCAATGGCACAACAGGGACCATTGGCCTTGCTATTCTAAGAAGATGCTTCTTCTTAGAAGATGCTTCTTCCCGCAATCACTCAACAGATTAGGATCTGTGATTCCACATGCCAAGCCGTAAGCAGCATATGTTAAATAATATTTACATCTTAATGAATATACTCCTGGTCCCTCCCCAAAAAATCGAACAGCTGCTTGCTGCACCAGAAGTATTGCCTTGTTTGCATTCAGCCTTAAGTGATAGAAGCCACCTAGATACCTGGATAGAGTCTTTATCGCCATCAGAGGGAGGAAAACTTGCATTGTCCTTGGAGAAGCTAGCGTGAAATATTACAATTTGAGGGAATTTTAGGAGATGTATATATGTTCCTAGTGTCAAATCGTGGCCCAATCCTGCCATACGCTTGCCTGAAGCACGTTTGAGGAATGTGTCTTCATATATTTCCAACTGAAAAAATAAAGGAGCATTAGCCCAGAAACAACATCACCAAACAATCCACCAGGGAGGACAAAGTTGATAAAGCCAAATCCGCAACAAAAGTACGAAAACACAACAAAAGAAAATAACCTCTTGGTTCTCATCTGCTTCAAGCAAGGCGTCTTGCCATAAATTAGTGCTCGAACTAGGAACGGTTTCCGCTGTCTTACTTGGCACATCCCTAAACTCTCCCATGTTGGTAATATTTAGTCACTGTTCTATAAAATCTTTCTTCACAGACTCACTTACGTCTTGAAGGTGAGAAATCATCATGGATAAAACTAATTCCTGTTGGCCAAGCCATGAAGGAGATTAAGAAGAAGGGAGATCGATGGACGTAAGATTACTGTGAGCAACAAGTAAAAGTAAAGACTTATATAAAGGAAGGAGCTACCGTAACTTAGAAGCCAACGATATCTTGCCACTGAAGCTTTATCGTCTTTCCATGATTTGGGTTTGGCACATTTTTCTATAGAAGGCATTAAGAACTTTGAGATGAAGAGATAAAAGAAGTTCATAGGCTAAGTCACCTACTTTCTTTGGTCCACAATATCTGGGGGATAACTACTTATACTCCCCTAGAGATAAAGAAGATTCTTTTGGTCCGTATTCAAATGAAGACTATAACTGCTTCTTTGAATTCTCTGACTGTCCTCTTCTTATCTGTATATTGTCTCTGTCGATCTTGGGTAGTATTTATATCTTTATGAATTGCCTGCATCTGTTGCTGTAAGTCGCCAAGCATTTGACTGGTCATCTCGATTCTAATCAATGGGTCGGACGTAGTTAATGGAGTTAAGCAATCTTGTCCGAGACGGACCCTGATTAGATTGGTATGAAGGAATTGGTCTCTGAATTTGGGTTCCAGACTTCCCTGTGCCCTTTTCATGGTAGGAGTCGGGCAGTCTTTTAACTGATGGTCAAAACCTTGGCATCCAAAACACCGGTTCTCACTTCTGAATTCATCGTTCTAAATCTTTAAAACAGGTGGGCTCCTGAGAAGGTATTCTAGGTAAAGTGTCTTCCCTTTTTAAACAGAATCTTTCTTTTATTTAGAGAGGAAATAATTATAAGATTTTACTCATGTATACCTCGAAGACTGGGAGAGAAATCTTACATTCTACCCCACTTAAAAAGTGCGAGATATCCTTATCTCGCAAAGTAGAGAACAACTCTTTTTCTTAAGATCCAATTTATTCTGGGGTTCCTTATATTCTGGTCAACCCAATAGAATACGAGGATAATTATCCCTTAAATACTCATCATTACATAACAATTTCATTCAATTCATATCATTCATATCTTTAACACGATAATAGTCCATTAGACCGAAAAATTTCTTTATGAACATTTTCCCACGAAAATTTCAGACAAGTAAGTTCTCAATTTGTCTTTCTTAACTTGATCTAACGAGTCAAGTGTTAACAGTAGCAATTTGATAGCACAATCCACTAATCTTATAGTGATTTGCTGAAATCATTATCATCATTTATCATCACAGGGACTCGCCCCAATCATCCATATTGTGGTTTCGCTCAGTTTATTACATTTCAACCCATTTTCAGGGATCATCATTTTTCAATCAGAATCCCAATCAATTCATCAGTTCCCAAATAGAATTAAAAATCATATCAACCACATTCGAATTCATCAAATGGATAGCATTAATGCTTATAATTTCAAGTCTTAGATTTACTCGTATATATTGCCGGTAAAGAGCTGCAGTTATACCCTCGGTATATACGGTTAGTCATGATACTTGGAATTATAAGATAAATACTATCATGTCTAAGCCTCAAGCAAGTCAGGGTTCCATATAATTGCGGTACTTCCATTTGAAGACCCAATTACTAATTTACGAATTTTCAGATTGAATATCAATTTGTATTAATTATATCACACAATTACAACCTTTTTGTGTTTCTTGATAAATTTTTGACATATTTGTCTTCTCAGTTGATAAATTTTTGACATATTTGTCTTCTCAGTTGATCTTTAATCGCTCTGATACCAACTGTGAGATCTCGGTCTCCACCGCGCAATGGATTCGGGGTACTAGCAGCGAAAGTAGCACATCGTGCGCGGGTAGGGGTCTCACACTCGAGGCCTCGCCCACGGATATCCGGACAAGAGACTAATCCGTCGGTTTGTCCAAAACCGAAACTGGAAAAACTTCCTTTACCCGGAAAGCACGGGCGATTTCACCAGGATAACTCTTTACTCTAACGTAGTCAAGATCATTACTGATCAAACTGATCCGACTGCACCTCTAATGGTACTTGGTTAGATCAAGGAAGAAACTTGCACTTGGATCATTGGGATCAACGCATTTTTTCCCATCAAGAGGCACAGCCTTTGATTCCTATCCATAGAACAATTACTATCCGGGATTTAGTTCATCTATCGTAATAATAGAAATTAAATCTCGATTTACGGATCCATCAGTCCAGCCCCATGGGTTAGCCAACCGCCCAACCACTGTAGTGATGGGATCCAATTAAGAATTTGGTTAGGTTTTGTCTCGGGTACCAAGGAAAAGAGTTCCAAGGCCCCCTAGCCGGAAGTTCATGCAAACATAAAACTAGTCACACCACTTACACACCCAATATGAAATTGCCTTTTTCTTAGCATCAACTAACTTTAAAACAATCCTTTAATGAAACCATTATGTCACTGATGACAGTCCTCAAAGTCTCTGGTTGAATCCTTATTTCCAGTCATTCATTCATCGGTATACTTATGGCATCATTGGCAACCAGAACGCTCACCACCTGTTCACTCAAGGGCCTTTTCCATGGTTCCTAGCTACTAGTAACCGGCAATATATTCATATAATAGAATGGAATCTCCGTGGAAGATCGGCAAGAGCAACCCGCAGATCCATATAAAAGAGCCATGGACTCATCCGTTGAGGACCAGCAAGGTCAATCAACCAGATCCATGCCCGGTTTCGAAAAACAACTCTTACTCCTTGTTCCAATATCTTCCCCACGACGCACGTGTGGGTATCTTCGGCGACCCAGAGCCAGAGCACCGTATGGTCAGCACCCTCTAGGATCCTTCGCGGCGCAGGTGACCTAGCGCTTCACTCATAGGCCGCTTCCTTGGTCCCTCATCCACCGTACCGGAAGCTCACCATTTAAATCGAACCGAGGCTGGTCAAGACCTCGATCGACCTTGCTACGCGAGACGTCCTCCATTGACTCTCCGTCAGCAGTTGCAACTTTATCAGTTCGGTCTTCATGACCTTAATCCTCAAGACGGTCAAAATGCTTCCCCAGCATTCTTGACATAAAACAGTCATTTACAAACAGTCACAAAATACAGTTTCTATAATGAACTCTCGTCTTTCCACATTATCCACTTTCGGACCACATTACTTATTCCCTATTCCATTCAATGTGTACTCATTCTCATCCATTCACTCATATAGACTACACATTATTTCACATACACATTCACATTCATTATTCTACATACATATCCATGTTCGTACGTCCACATCATACATCCAATTTCACATTCATACATACGCATCTACATGCATACATCTATTTTCACATCCTCATTCATACATCCACATTATACATACATCCAATTTCACATTCATACATACGCATCTACATGCATACATCTATTTTCACATCCTCATTCATACATCCACATTATACATACATCCAATTTCACATTCATACATACGCATCTACATGCATACATCTATTTTCACATCCTCATTCATACATCCACATTCACATACATACATCTACATCCGAATCTACATCCATACATCCACATCCACATCTTCATTCACATTCACATCCATACATCCACATCTACATACATACATCCATTTTCACATCCTCATTCATACATCCACATCCACATACATACATACATCCGTATCTACATCCATACATCCATACTACATCCATTCTCGCCCTAACACATCCCATATACATCTTATCCCATCAGATACACTCTCTACCTCGTCCCATACACATCTTAACACATCCTAACTCATCTTAACACATTCTATCACATCTCATACACCTCTTATCATATCCTATCACATCTTACACATCTTTTCACATCTCATACACCTCTTATCACATCCTATCACTTCCCATACGCATCTTATCACATCTTATCACATCTCATACACCTCTTCTCACATCCTATCACTTCCCATACGCATCTTATTACATATTATCACATCTCATTTAAAAATCAATCTTTTATGCATCTACCTATGCATAAATTCATTTTAAATGAAAATGACACTTTTGAATTAAAATTCCATCTCTTATGCATCTTCCTATGCATAAACTCAATTTAGATGAGAATTGACACTTTTGAATTAAAAATCCATCTTTATGTATCTTCCTATGCATAAATTCAATTTGGATGAGAATAACACTTTTGAATTGAAATTCCATTCTTTTATGCATCTTTCTATGCATAAATTCAATTTAGATGAGAATGACACTATGAATTTAAAAATCAATCTTTTATGCATCTTCTTATGCATAAATTCAATTTGGTAGGAATTACACTTTTAGAATAAAGGAATTTCTCTTATGCATCTAAGTTATGCATAAAATCCATTTATGATGAAAATCACACTTTTAGTATAAAAAGAATATCTTTTATGCATACCTCTATGCATGAAATCCAATATGATAAACGTAACACTTTTATAATAAAATAATCAACTTTTATGCATACCTCTATGCATACCTCTATGCATGAAATCCAAATATGATAAAAGTCACACTTTTATAATAAAATAATCAACTTTTATGCATACCTCTATGCATGAAATCCAAATATGATAAAAGTCACACTTTTATAATAAAATAATCAACTTTTATGCATACCTCTATGCATGAAATCCAAATATGATAAAAGTCACACTTTTATAATAAAAAAAATCAACTTTTATGCATACCTCTATGCATGAAATCCAAATATGATAAAAGTCACACTTTTATAATAAAATAATCAACTTTTATGCATACCTCTATGCATGAAATCCAAATATGATAAAAGTAACACTTTTACTATAAAATAATCATCAATTATGCATAACATAAAAATCAATTTCTCCATTATTACAATAAAATTCTTTCAATTTATCTAGGATGATAATTCCTAGAATATGGTAGGAAGTTCTCTTTTCATGCTTTGAATAAAATTATTATATGTGTAATTTTTATAAAAATTTTACCATAGCTCCGCTACTATGACTGATAAATCTCAATTTATTTTGAAGGATAAAGCTTAGCATTAAGGAAATGATTAGAATGATCCCTAATTGGATCATTAACCCAATAATGGGTTGAATCATCAATATTCATGAAATACATAAACTAAAAGCATACGTTAATTTGACCTTAAGCATAGATTAATCTTGGATTAAGAAAAAGCTTTATGAAAAGCTTCATTTGGATTGAGAATGGGTCATGAGTATGACCATTTCTTGAGTGAGAGAGAGAAATTACATAAAAACCATTAGAATTAAGCATAAATAGAAATTTATGTAATTCTTAACTATCATTAATCAATTAACTTCAATAGCATTCATCAAATTATGTAACTCTTCACTACCATTCATCAATTAACTTCAATAGCATTCAAAAACCATTCCAATTAAGCTTCTCAAGCTTGAGAGGGGTTGAGAAGAGAGAAACATTGAGAAATTATAGTAAATGATCAAAATTCACTAATTACCTTACAAATTGCTTGATTCTTTGTTCACGGTAGAGGCCCCCAACCAATCAATTGGTTAAGTATGTTGATGGAGCCACCAATAGGGATTGAAGAAAGAGGGAAGCTCCAAAAACTAGTGAATTATTAATGAATTCACAGTTCTTGGCTTAGGTGGAGTAGAGTAACGATGCATAAACACTATGTATATTTATAGGAAAAATTGAGCTCCTAACCAAACAAACTGATTCTAGATTTTTCTAAATCAGTTTGGTCAATATTTGACCATCAGTTTGGTCAATATTTGACCATTTTTAGGTCAGTTAAACTAACTTTTTGGAACTAGACTTGAATGAGGAGAGAGGAGAGATGAAATATCTCAATTTTTATGAGTTTAAAACTCATTCAAGCATGTGAAATATGCACCTCCTTTAAATTACTCCCCTTCCTTACATATGTGTCAAAATGGAATCATTATATCCAAAATATCTCATATTTTTAATATTGCTCATAGTTTTTTACTAATAAACCTTGTACATTTTCAACTCTTCATCTTATGTGAAATATGCACCTCCTTTAAAGAACTCCCCTTCCTTATATATGTGTCAAAATGGAATCATTATACCCAAAATATCTCATATTTTTAATATTGCTCATAGTTTTTTACTAATAAATCTTGTACATTTTCAACTCTTCATCTTATGTGAGCATTTACTCATTTTTGGATACCCAAAATATCTCATATTTTTAATATTTCTCATAGTTTTTTACTAATAAACCTTGTACATTTTCAACTCTTCATCTTGCATTTACTCATTTTTGGATACCCAAAATATCTCATATTTTTGATATTACTCATAGTTTCTTACTAATAAACCTTGTACATAGTCAACTCTTCATCTTATGTGAGCATTTACTCATTTTTGGGTATCTTCTTTTACAAAATTGGATTTATCTCCTCCCTACACATGGATTGATGCTATTGGTCCATAGGAACCTTAATTGGACTATAATCCAAAAATTTCTGAAAATCTAGACCCTTAGGCTAAGGTCCTTTCATACTCATTTCCAATTAATTCCAATTGCACATTGGAAAGTTCTTTTTGAATTTCTGTTTCAGAGGAACTTATTTTAATAAGATGAGAAATTTTTCTATCTACAAATATTCAAAATCTGAATATTCTCTCTCTAGAATATTCTCTCTCTCTAAGTTAAAACAGGCAGAGACAAGATCTCTTATATTTCTGAAGAGGGAATTGATTACAGGGGAATATGCTCGACATTTTGAGAGGCTGGGGAGGAATCTTACAAGGATTATACAAAGATCACATGCATTCCATTCTGACTATATAGGCTAGAGAGAAGGATGATACTTAGCAAGTAAAGATCCCGAGCAACCCATCCTGATGTACATCCCACATGGACCATATCAACCCTACAGGCCACATGGACTAGAAAATACATGCTACACGAAGATGACACCTAGTATATAAACATATCAAAAAGCTTATGTGAAAACCATAGGAACTATACTAGGCATGTCAAGATAATGGTAAAGATCATGGACAACCCATTTCGACCATGTATAACCCACGTAGATCATGATGAGCAGACCATGATAGATCTAAGAACATAGAGATCACGTAGAACCCATTCTACCCTAATACAGAGATCACATGGACTATACAAAGCATACCTCAAGGGAGAGCAGTCATATTAATATCACATATAACCAGACTATATGCATGGTGTATTGACCATATAGACCACAAGAGGACAATGCTAACCATATAAAGATCACATGAAGCTCATTGCCACCTTATATGAACCATAAAACTATACAAACCCAACCATGGTCTTACTAAGCACCTACATTTCATTTAGAGGCTATCCCAATCATACATGTGCTATATAGACCATGTAGTCCATGCACAACACAACCTATCACCATATAATAGGGATCATATATAGACCATATGGAATAGATAACGGTTATAATGAGCAACATTAAATGGTTATAATGAGCACATGAAAATCACTTTTGGGACATGTGAATCATACATGTGTTGTATACACTATACAAACCATACGGGGATAATAACAACTACATAAAGATGATATCTAACCTATTTCCACCTTATATAGACCATATGGAATAGATAACGGTTATAATGAGCAACATTAAATGGTTATAATGAGCACATGAAAATCACTTTTGGGACATGTGAATCATACATGTGTTGTATACACTATACAAACCATACGGGGATAATAACAACTACATAAAGATGATATCTAACCTATTTCCACCTTATATAGACTAGATTATACTACAGACCACCTAGGAGCTATATTATAAGCACAAGCTATATTATAAGCGCATATAGACCACATGGACCATGCAATAGAGTACAATGTGCTAAGACCACCTAGGAGCTATATTATAAGCACAAGCTATATTATAAGTGCATATAGAGCACATGGACCATGCAATAGAGTACAATGTGATAAGACCAAGCATATAGACACCCATTCAAACCATATGTGGATCACACGGACTATCCAAGAGCACATTGAGACAAGACCAAGCATGTGAAAATCCTATACACCCCATTTCCCATACCCCATTTCCCATATGGAACATCCAAGGCCATAATCTATGGATGATATAACCCATTGCACACATGTACATACCATATGGACCTAAGATAGTGACCACCATGTATGCGACCATCCAAGGCCATATGGACGATACTAAGATGTAAAGATCTTGACAGTAGTCCATTCTGACCATGTATGGACCATATGAACCATCCACGGCCATATGGATGATACTAAGATATAAAGATATTGAGCAGTCCATTCTGACCATGTGTGCACTACTATATAAGCCACAACAAGGTAATAAGAGCATGTAAAAATATTAGGAGGCTTGTTTCAAATATATGTGGATCACATACACCGTGTAGACCACACCATCAAGATGACTATGTATGCATCGTATAAGCCACCAAGGTAATAAAGCATGTCAAGGTCTCGAGAGGCTTGTTTCAAATATATGCAGATCACATACACCCTGCAGACCATACCATCAAGATGATATCAAGTATGTAAACATCTTGGGTAATCCGTTATAACCATGTATGGGCCATGTAGAGCGTACTGAAGAGAGAGCATACTAACAGAGATCTTATAGAGCCCACTCCAACCCATGTAAACATCTTGGGTAATCCGTTTTTACCATGTATAGACCACATGGGCCATGCAAAGTGTACCGTGAGAAGACAGAGCATATAGAGATCACATAGAGCCCACTCCAACCCATGTACATGATCATAGACACATGGATCATAGAGATCACACCGAGATGCGACAACGAGCATGTAAAGACCTTGGGTAGCCCATTCTAAGTACAGAGACTGCATGGACCATGGAGAGCACACTATCAAAGAAGACTAAGCATATAGAGATCACCTACAGCCCATTCCAACCATTGTAAGTACAGAGACTGCATGGACCATTGAGAGCACACTATCAAAGAAGACTAAGCATATAGAGCTCACATAGAGCCCATTCCAACCATATGCATATCACATGGACTGTATAGAAGAGGACATGTTGATGACACCTGGACCACACAAAGATCACATAATAAAACCCATTTCCACCGTATATAGACCATATAACCATGTGCATAACACATGGGATATATCCCAATCATACATGTACAGATAAATTGTACACTATCCTGATCATACACACTCTATATGGACCACTTTGAACACATATAAGCTATATTAAGCACATCACATGTAGCCCATTGCCACCTTATATGGACCATAAACACCATGAGCATGCCCATGCACTACATTGACCACATTAAGATCACAAGTAGGCCATCATGATCATGCACATGCTTTATGATTTACCTAGGCCATGTATGATTTACCTAGGCCATGTACACACATATGGGGTCACACATACATACCATTTAGAACATTCAAAAAATGATATACCACACAAAATATATGGAGCAAGTAAATGTCATATACATCCTATAGAGCAAGTAAATGTCACATGCATCTTATCTTAACTATATAAGCTCCAACACAAATAATATTGAGCATGTGAAGATCTCGAGCAACCTGTCCGAGCCTTGTACAACACATATGTACCATGCAAATGACACCAGCCGTACAAACCATGTATAACACATATGCACCATGTAAATGACACTGCACATATAGTGATCTCACAACCATGTGTGAGATATATAGACTGTAAAGACCACACCAAGACAACACCGAGCATATAGTCTATATCACATAGAGACCAGTTCAACCATATGGACCATCAAGGCCATGATCTATGACATCATACATGGACATTATATGGATGACGCATGTGTGTCCATGGTGCACATGATAGCATGTATGTACATGATGCATGTATGGCCATGTCATGTCACATGGTTGACATGGACATATCAAGTGCCACATCATCAAGGTAGTCCACATAAGCAAAACGTACGTAACCAAAGCTCGCAAAAAAAAACTTATCACCCAAATGGATGGAACCAAATGCTTACCCAATAAATTAACCTCCTAAAATGGTGGGTACATAATTCAAGTTTCTCCTTGTAGAAAAAAAAATGAAGATAGAGACTTGGAGGAGGAACTACAGAATATCCAAGGGGGAAGAAGTAGATCATACCCTATGGACAAATGATATGGACAAATGAAGTATTAGATTATGAAACCCTTTAAGACCCATCCCCAAGGTTGTCTGGTGGGGGCCCATTTAGGCTGTCTCGTAACCCAAGGACTAGATGCCCTCCTACACAATAGTGCCACCACTTGGCATGCACTTACATGTATCCTACTTGGTATAGTGCCAAGTATTCTACATAAGACATCTCCTAACCATTCAACTATACATAGCTAATATCAAGTGTCTAAACTAGGAACTCTTGGGTGCCTAGTGTTAAAATTATAGCAATGTGATAAGCTATGGTGGATCAAATGCTAGAATCAACATCATTAACAAAGTGATTAGATGATAATTAAGACATGATTAGTGAGTAATTAACTAATAGCTTAATGTAGGCATGGATAATCAAAAACCAGCAAGTTCTCATTAGGCCAATGCCTCAATTTATAGAGTTTACATCCAAGCATCTAATCCCACTGATTGCTCCTTGATTCTCTCCACCTCTCTCCCAGAATATCTCCACACCTCCTAAATCTTCTCATGCTACCCTTTATTCTCTCCTCCCAGTAGATTCTTCTCACCTTTTCACACAGGTTCTCTCACATTTACAGATTCTCTTTTATAGCCTCTAGCCAAGGGCTTGTTCTCACACACCCTATTCACTTGTATATTTCAACACCTCCCCTCAAGTGAATACTCCTAGCACATCTGGACCCTATACCAAGTTTCTCTCTTACTTGATAGTCCGCGACCAGTGCCTCAAGTCCCTAAACTCATAGTCCTTGACACTCTCTCTCTCTCTATGTGTCCAAGGCTACTACAAGTGCCCGTGACCTTGACTAAAGTGCTCACACATACATCTACCAACATGGCCTACATCATCGATGGCTCAGAGGTGGTTTTACTCTGTTGGGGCAGGTTACATTGGGTTGTGGGGTTTTTCTCTCTTTCTCTCAGAAAAGATGATCCGACTCCTCTTCCTTAGGAGCCTCCATGAAGTTTGCCGATGTTGTTCCTTCTCCACTGGGTTTGCTGTAGCAGTCTCTTACCATGTGTCCCGGCTTTCCACAGTTGTGGCAAGTGAAGGTCCTTCCTCCTACTCTGCCTCTTCCTCATCCTCGTCCTCGAGAGAGTCCTCCTCTCGGGTGAAGAATGCTTTTTCTTCTCCTGCTGAGTCGAGCCATTTCTTCTCTTTGCCTTTGCTTTCTTGCTCTAGTAGAGCTCCTTCTATCTCTTGTAGCTTCAATTTAGGTACATTATTTAGTGTTGCTATAATATTTTCATATTCCCCTTTGTCCACACTCTTCAGAAGCACTGCTAGCATCATCTTCTACCTTTTTGCCAAGCTGCCAGTTGTTGCTTAATGCTTTTATATCTGTTCAAGTGTGTGATTAAAGGTTCACTTTCCTTCATATCCAATTTCTAGAATTGCATTAACAGATTTATCTTTGAATTTTTAGCTTGTGTGTGCCAAATAATTTATTGAGTTCATCCCATGCATCTTTTGCCCATTGTATCCCTATGATGTGATGAATGATTTCATCATTTAAACTGAGTGTGATAAGTCCTAATGCTTTTTCATTCTTGCTCTTCCACTCATTCTCACCTCTGGGCATTCATCTCTTCCCTCAGCTAGCCCCCACAGATTTTTCCTCATCATCAGCAGCAGCAGATACATGGTTTTTGTTTGCCATGTGTAAAACTGCTCCCCATTAAATTTGGCTATTTCTTGTGCTGTACTCATGATGATGTGAAGGGGGTCATACCTCTTGATCCAATTTCAAGATTCAAGGGCAGTGTCTATCCTTTTACAACTCAATCTGGTGTTTAGGAGATGATTACAGATTTATCAGCATAAAATCACCAGAAATTACATTAAATCAAGGGTAACCAATTTGTACGGAATGGTTGGAGTATCAAACCATCTCTGAATTGCAATCTGAAGCTATAGGGATCTGTATCAGATACCTAATGGTTAATTTGAACCCTCAATTGCACCAAAATATAGTGATTAGCATTGATTAATCACTAATTAGTAAATTAATCCTCTGTTTTGTGTGCAAAAAATAGAGTATGCGGGGAGCCGAGATCTGAGGCTTTAGAGTTCAAATGAGCTCAAATGCTTTCAAAGCCATCAATAGCAATTAGTCTAGTAGAGGATTAAGCCTAGAAACACAAGATTTGACCAAACATTGAATACTTAATCTCTGTTTTACCAAAGTCACCTGCAGATTTGATGAAGAGCTTGGATCTCACTGTAGACTTGATAAAATCAAATTTTGACTTCACCAGCTTGTAGAGCATGCTTGAAAACCCCTGGGGGGCTAAGAGGAATTAGACCCATTTGATCTGGAGCAGCAAAGATATCAAATTCTCCTCAGAAAAATGGCACCTCCTAATTCGCGATTTTCAGCAGCTTGCGTTGGCGGTTTGCAGGTCTGTCTTGATGGGCTGAAGCACAACTGAGTTAGCTATGTTGGGCTAGTAGCATTTGGGCTAATTTTATGTATGTAAGGAGATAGAGCTCCTCCACCAGCTAGGGGTACAGAGGGTTAGTTGAAAAAGAGGGAAAAATATTAATTATCTACTAATCCTAATTAGCTTGGTGATTAGCAAGATAATGGGCTCACAAATTGATGGATTCTAGGCTAGGCTCTGATACCATGTTAAAATTATAGCAATGTGATGAGCTATGGTGGATCAAATGCTAGAATTAATATCATTAATAAAGTGATTAGATGATAATTAAGATGTGATTAGTGAGTAATTAACTAATAGCTTAATGTAGGCATGGATAATTAAAAACCAGCAAGTTCTCATTAGGCCAATGCCTCAATTTATAGAGTTTACATCCAAGCATCTAATCCCACTGATTTCTCCTTGATTCTCTCCACCTCTCCCAAAATATCTCCACACCTCCTAAATCTTCTCTCCACCTCTCCTTGATTCTCTCCACCTCTCCCAAAATACCTCCACACCTCTTAAATCTTATCATGCTACCCTTTATTCTCTCCCAGTAGATTCTTCTCACCTTTTCCGTTCTCTCACATTTACAGATTCTCTTTTACAGCCTCTAGCCAAGGGCTTGTTCCCGCACACACCCTATTCACTTGTATATTTCAACACCTAGGTGCTTACACTTAGGTGTAACACAATGGTTGAAGGTGCCTAGGTGCTTATGCCTAGGCACTTAGCATAATGGCTATGCCTCATTACTTCTCATGTAGACAGGCATACAAAATAGAGCAGTCTGTCAATCCACCACCACACAATGATGAGGGTTGAGCATTGTTTTTAGCATCACTCCTCAATGCTAAAACTGTAACTACCTCTTTGATCCACCTCTTCAATCCAATGACAAGTCTCGATAAAGATGCGCGACCTCTATCAAGAGCCTTTATGAATATATCTGTACAACTTTCTATTACCAAATCATCCTCACCATCCAAGATGACCTTACACATAAAGTGGTCTTATGTGCATCATGAAAGCATGGATGTGAACCACATTGGTTATCATAGTTGTCCACAAATGAGAAAAAGTTGACACACCAACTCCACTATGGTGTTCACAACAATCAATAGATGCCCATGATGGTCGTGTTAACTTTCTATTACCAAATCATCCTCACCATCCAAGATGACCTTACACATAAAGTGGTCTTATGTGCATCATGAAAGCATGGATGTGAACCACATTGGTTATCATAGTTGTCGACACAAATGAGAAAAAGTTGACACACCAACTCCACTATGGTGTTCACAACAATCAATAGATGCCCATGATGGTCAAGGTGTTACCTTATGTAATTCCTACTTCAAGAGCATATGGCCACAAGCTCGTAAATATTTCTAGTGATGAAGGTTCTTCACAATGTATAAGGAGAACCACCATTGTAATTGTATGAGGCCATGAATTAGATAAACTATGTAATTTCTCTCATATCCATATAGAAGAGGTCTATAATGATTTCTTAATATTTTTATAGATTAAATAGCTTCATAGAGGCTTTTGAGGAGATTTTAAGTCCATTTACCATGCATAACTTATAGATGGACTAATGTTTATATCTTTGTGTAAGATTATATTCAACTATACATTAACATTAGTTAAATACCCTTTGAACCTTGGAAAAAGATTAGTCCAATGTGTACACTTCTATATAGGGTACCCTTTGAACCTTTTTGCAAAAGATTCGCCCAACGTGTGTTACACTTCTATATAGGGTACCACTTCTTAACTTTTACCCTAGAGACATAATAATAAGGAAAAGAGATAATCTCTTCCTATTCTTTTTATTTTCATTTTCTATGTCTTATTGTCCTTCTTTTCTTTATCACTAGAAGAAGAAGAAGAAGAGGAAGAAGAGTTAACATGACTCCCATTATAGCTGTTCATAGTATGATGTTTGAATAGAAGTTTATAAGCATAAAACTAGAAGAAGAAGAAGAGAAAGAAGAGTGAACATGACTCCCATTATAGCTGTTCATAGTATGATGTTTGAATAGAAGTTTATAAGCATAAAACTAGAAGAAGAAGAAGAAGAAGAAGAAGAGGAAGAAGAGTGAACATGACTCCCATTATAGCTGTTCATAGTATGATGTTTGAATAGAAGTTTATAAGCATAAAACTAGATGTGTCTCACGTGAAAATGTTTGGGTTTACTATATATGAGCATCTAGTTTTATAAGTATAAAGCTAGATGTGTCTCACGTGAAAGTGTTTGGGTGTATTATATACGGGCATGTTCCTTATGAAGTGAGATCAAAGTTAGATCCAAAGATAAATAAATGCATCTTCATTGGTTGCAGAAAGGTTATAGATGTTATAACCCTACCACTCATGAGATGCGAGTAAGCAGAGATATTTTGCAAACTTGAAAGAAATTGGGTATAAATAAGCTCCATAGGTTCAATAGCTTACTTGGTGTGCAGGGTATGGAGTTGAAATCAAGGGGGAATGTTGATATATTAAGCTCACCTAGTGTAGATATGGGTGACATTATAAGATGAAAGCTTTAATTTAAAAGATACTGGCATGGTTGGTGAGATTACCGGTGATATATTGCGAATGGTTTATAGGCTATGTGACACATAACCACTTTGGTGTACTAGAGTTATGGCATATTTATAGAGGCAAGTGTTGCCAGTGGTTTATAGGCTATGTGACATCCACTTTGGTGTACTAGAGTTATGGCATATTTATAGTGCCATCTCATGTATGGACCGACCTTGTATGTTATAGTAGGAGAGTACTTTTCCTTATAGCATATACTCTTATCTTTATGTTATGGTGGTAGAGAAGAGAAGAGAATAGAAGAAAAGGTAGAAGAAGAAGAGGGAAAATTTTCATCCTCCTCCTCTTTTTTTTCTTCAAATGAAAAAGAGAGAAAGACTAGTCTTTTCTACCAGCATAATGTGGTGTATAATAGCTTCATAAAGAAAATAAGGTAAGAGTAGTCCTCATAGATGGCTTGTAATGGCTAACGTAAAGCACTATCCTCAAGGACTAGAAGATGGGTGTTACACATAAGTCATATTTGCATGCTCCCATGAGTGGTATTACATGTTTTCAAGAAAAATGGAGTGAGAGGAAATGGGTCTAGATTTTGTAATGCCATCTCTTATTCTTCATACTAAATAATACCCTTGACATGTATGCAAAGTCTCTTCACAAAGCATTGGGTCTTTTAGTACTCAACATGAGAAACATTGGTCAACAAATCCATCAAATATATGTTCATGGACTAGCACAAGCAAGACTACAATAAGAAAATGTGGGTCATCCTGTATGTTCATGAGAAGTTTCCAAAACTGAAAAATGATGACACCCAATGCTTATGCAATATTATTGAATGACAAGATCTGATGCTTTTAGCATTTTGAAAAGTGTCGCGATGATGAAGCCTTCAAATTTGAAATTTGAAGGGCTCATGTTAAAACCTCCATTTCTATGTGAAGAGATTGGAAGGGCATACTATGTTTATTTTTTAAAACTTAGCCTTTGTTTTGAAGGGATAAGTTTCTGTGTAGAGATTGGTAGGGCATACGTAGCCTTTCTTTTGAAGAGATTTCTTTTTATAAGAGATAGGGAAAGAATTCAATTTTCCCTATCTCTTATTTAAAAAAAGCTCTTCAAAAGAAAGAGATAGGGAAATAATTTAACTTTCCCCATCAATGAAGATACAACCTAGCGCGGTAAGATGTTGAAGTCCCATGCAAGAGGTGTTGGGTTCAAAACCTGCTAGAGCTGTTGGGGCGGCAAAGAAGCACACACACACATTAGCACAAAAGATCCCAAAAAAGAAAATTCAACTTACCCATTTGGGACAGGGGGTTTAGAACGCGATCCCTTAGTTTGAGGCAGCCACAAGCTACACCAACTCAGTCCAACACAAGCACTCATGGGGAAAAATTGTTTCTACATGTCTTCTGATAGTAGATAAACCTTCCTTGGAAGTGTAGTACTATGACTTTCAAATTCTAGCACTACGTCGATACTTGGCACTTTTGGGAACATTGCTTAGTGTCACCAGAACCATATTAAGGCATTATAGAAAAATGCCAGTACTCTGTGCTTTTGAGAAATTTCTCAGCATCATTGGTTCCCCAACGTGGACAAATGCTCATAGCCTACGGTGCTTTTAGAAATTTCGCAACATCTAAATGTGGCCTATGCTTTGAATTATCCTCCAAAGCACCAACATATCCTTTTTTATTTTTATTTTACACTTTTACATGACATTTTATGCATGAATGCACTGATAAAGACACCATAAGGTACAACGGGGAGAGCACATATAAAGAACCAAGCTTTGGGCTAATGCTAAGCGTAAGCAACCAAAAGAGGACAAAGTGGAGAGCTTGGATCAACACATAGATTCTGAGATTACATTAGTGCATGTGTAGGTGTGTATGTGTGTGTGTGTGTGTGTGTGTGTGTGTGTGTGTGTGTGTGTGTGTGTGTGAGAGAGAGAGAGAGAGAGAGAGAGAGAGAGAGAGAGAGAGAGAGAGAGAGAGAGAGAGAGAGAGAGAGAGAGTGTGTGTGTGTGTGTGAGAGAGAAGATGCATTTACATGTGTGTGAGAGAAGATGCATTTACATGTGTGCGTGTGTGCGTGTGTGAGAGAGAGAGAAGGTGCATTTATGTGTGTATGTGTGTGTGTGTGTGTGTGGTTTTGTGTGTGTACTTGAGAGAGAGAGAGAGAGAGAGAGAGAGAGAGAGAGAGAGAGAGAGAGAGAGAGAGAGAGAGAGAGATTACGTGTCAGATGCATTTATTTGTTGAGAGTAAGGGCACCATACCATGCATCTTTGCCCATTAAATTTTAAATTCAAATAAATTAGAGAATTTCTATCTGTGAGGGGAGGAGAGTGTGCCTTATTAGCGCATGTGTGGGTGTGTACATGTGTGTGTGTGTGTGTGTGTGTGTGTGTAACATATATATGTGTGTATTTATAACTGTAAATAAACACACACACACACACACACACATACATATTACATATATATGTATGTATGTATATATATGTGATTCAAAACAAACCATATGCATGTATATGTATGTATGTATATGTATGTGATTCAAAACAAACCATATGCATGGTCAAACCATATGATACTGGAGTCACAAGGGGCATTAGGATCAAGAAATTTCCAGGCACACTTTAGATAGGGTATGTAAATATTCTAGATAGGGTATGTAAATATTCTAGATAGTTTTTGAGTAATAATCGGCATTGGCTTTGGTAAAGGTCATAGTACCTTTTGTTTTTCCATAGATGCCAATTGAGCATTTAGAAGGGTCCAAGAAGCTCATAGAGAAAGCTGATTTCAGTAGCTCTCCCCTTTCCATATATTGAACTCCTTTGATCGCATGGTTTTTGCATTATTCAAGAGTAGACACTCGTAGATAAGCAAGGTTAATCCAAGTTTCTACTTGGATAGGTGCAAGAAGCCCCTTATTTGCTAGAGTCCAAAGACAATGTCAAACCCTAGACGCTTCTACCTCCACTAGATGAATAGGTAGGAATGGGTAGACTTTAGACACCTTCGGTGTACCAGTTCTAGCAACCGGGAATCATACATGGTGCACATGTCTATCTGGAATGACTTGATTGCCTCCAGAGTAGCGGGATCCCTGTTAAAAATGTTACTAGTTAAGGGAACATTTGGTGTGGAGGGAGCTGCTAGAAAGGAAGGCTCCAAACCACATTACTTTCTGAGAAAATTAGAAATGTCGGCACCAGCCGCGCCGCAGTGGTAGGCCTTTGTAAAAGCATAAGAATCTCTGAAAGTAAGTCTGTAATGGTCTGATTGCCTTCCTCCTTATTCTTGTCTAGAGTTGCCAAAAGCCAAACCCAGTCATTAAATGAAAGAAACTGCAGGATGGACCCTAAATGGAAAGCCTCAAAATTGATGGAGGACAGAATTTTGTTATGAGCTTCTTCATCCTTTATGCAGGTCAGAACATGTTGGCATGCTTTTGAAGGAGTATGTTCCAGGGGTATTTCAACCCCTCTGATGAGAAGTGGTAGTGTCTATAACAAAAAAAACCCCATCAGTGTTTGAAATGGAAATGGAATGAGATTAAGACTTCCTTTCTTTAACCAGCAAGCAAAGCATTATTGTTGTGAGCCATAATCTCAACCTAGGTGCTAAGCCACCTCCTTGAAAACTATCGGCCCTAGAGCATTATTATAGTGAGGGAAGCTAAACTCCAAGGTCAAAAAGACTCAAGCCAGGGATCCTATATATGCTTTTTGTAAAAAAAGGTATACACTGCAACTAGTGTGTGTATTTTTTATCTACGTTTAATAACATATCCATAGTTGAACAAAAAGTTTGAGAACCCAAATAGTCTTCATCATAAATGAAGTGTATAGCATGATTACACAATAATGATATTGTTTACAATAATCATGTCATGAATTAAAGGAGACTGTTTGAGACTGTGTCTCAAACAGTGAAACATGTGCCGTAAAGCTTAAGCTGCAAGATATTTGAGAGGGTAGATCCTGTTACGTGCATCCATCCAAACAGACAAGCAAATTGTTAGCTTATATGTGTATTACAAGTGTCCTAAGACCTACCACATGTTATAGATGTCACTCAAAGAACCCCAGATTTAAGCTATAGTTGGGTCAATTAATCTATTTCTAGATTTTAGGTTAAACTTTAGGAGTCAGTCCCTATGTGTGTCTGTCAATTTCCAAATTGATAACCAGTTTTTTATCATAACTACAGATAACCTTGCTAATATATATGTAGTGATGTATTTCAACCAATCATGTACCATGTAAACATCCTCTAATCAGAGAATGTAAAAACAAATAGATTGCAGAATAGTCCCCATAGTGGGTAAACTAATAGACCTTGCATGTTATGCCATGGCTTAATAGAACATGCTGACATGTATCATCTATTATGTTGCTAGTCACCTAATTAAGGTTCATCTTATTAGTCTTTAGCTAGCAAAAACCATCATCAAAAGTAAAAGGCAAATGGAGTGAATCCCTATACTAGGCCGTAGAATTAGGGCTGGGATTTCAGGCCAAAAAACCCCGAAACAGGGGGAAGACCCTTCTAGCAGATGCCACCATTAGTAAACAGATGATTAGCATGCAGCCAAGCCTTCCGAGGATTGAGTGACTTGTAATCAACACCGTGTAAATGAATATAGACATTCCGAAGAGATAGAAACCCATTTAATACCATAGTGGACCTTAGCAATAGACCCAGCCTTTATGTACTAGGTCTAATATGCTTATCAATGGTACCTCATGATCATCTAGCCAAAGATCTCATTACAATATTCCCTAGCCCATATAGTCATCATTGAAAGCAAATGTGTAAACCCCCGAACACCTCATAAATGGGTTCAGCAATTAGAGAGAATTATCCAAGTGCTGGGACTGAAATCAATAGAGCTATTGAGTTTAGTCAACAAATTGTCAAATGTGGAGACAAAGCAACGCCCTCATGGGGAAGTCAAAATCTTCAATACAGGGTTCAAATTCTTTATTATTAGAGAGAGAGATTTTGAAACCCGAAGGGAATGCCTTATGTGCAGAAAACTATTAACTCAGCATAACCCTGAATCAAATTATATACCAAGATGTAGATCTCAAAAGCCATCTTAATTCACAGTTTGAGATTAGCACAGTACAACCTATCTAACTGGTCCCCAACAGACAGTAGTAGCTAGATCTTTAAAGTTCAAATGCTGATTTTATATTCATTAGATCATTGCCCCATGTGCCAAAATGCCAGACAACCATCCAAAACCCTTAGGAGAGGTTACCTGATCAGCAAAATTGTGATTTTTTATTATTTAATATCTATATGTGGATGTTGTATCCAAAAAGTTAAGAGCTAAAGACACACACAGTAAGTCCAAGAAAATTGCATAAATACATGTCTTCAGAATACCGTAAATTTTCATTAATAGGCAGATGTTAAAAATCCTTTACATGACATGCATGTGCATTATAAGGGCTAACAATCGTAATATTCAGAGAAGCAAGAACTTAATCTATTAAGAGTCTATATGGGGCATGCAAAATCAAGATGCGTATGCTCTAGAATAACAGAGCGTCGGTACTCGATAATCCTTCAAATGGGATTCAAATAATCATTATCCCATGAAACAAGAAACCGCCATCGGCGGTAGCTAAGAGAGTGCAACAAACCCATGGCATAGTTGTGAGTACCTGAGAGGATGAGCTCCCGGCCGAAGCAAGCACGATTGACATCGCCAAAAGACCTATGATACAATACATAGGCTAAGTGAGTTTGGGTAACTCACCCGTATGATGTCCTTTTTTATAATTGAGGCCGAGCAGAGGATCCCAGCTCCCACCGCCATGAGCCTTCATGAAGAATCTACATGAGATTTTGTGCAGAGCGACCTTCCACATGCAGCCAGAGGTAACCAATGCGATTATGCCCATTTATGGTGATAAAGCCTAAAGTTATAAGGCCTAATTTAAAGCCATTGATAGCAATTATCCCAAAAAATATGTTGAGTCGATTATGTTAAATATACTACATGAGTGCGTGCGCGCACACGTGTGTGTGTGTGTTTATTTACAGTCATAAACACACATATATATGTTATACACACACACACACACACACACACACACACACACACACACACATACATATTACATATATATGTATGTGTGTGTGTGTGTATGTGTGTGTGTGTATAATATATCTATTTACACTATCTATTAGGTGTATGTTTCGGGAGGGGTTAGGACACGTGGCAGTTGGAAGACGGCCAAGTATTGGGGTAGGGGAAAGAGAGAAGGGGTTGTGATAGGGGAAGGCCACGTGTTGGGGGAGAGAGGGAGGGAGGGAGGGAGTGGAGGCCACATGTTGGGAAAATGGGTGTGATGGGGGAGGGGAGAAGCCACGTACACGCATATGTATATACGTATAATATATCTATCTACACTATCTATTATGCACAAGTTTTTGGGAGGGGACATGTTGGGAAAATGGGTGTGATGGGGGAGGGGAGAAGCCACGTACACACATATGTATATACGTATAATATATCTATCTACACTATCTATTATGCACAAGTTTTTGGGAGGGGACACGTGGCGATTGGAAGAGGGCCAAGTGTTCGGGGGCAAGGGAGGAAAGAGAGAAAGGGGTGTGATGGGGGAGGGGACAAGCCACATGTTGGAGTAGAGGACAGGAGAGAGAGAGAGAGAGAGAGAGAGAGAGAGAGAGAGAGAGAGAGAGAGAGAGAGAGAGAGAGTGGGGGAGGGAAGGGGAAATGGAGAGGCCATATATTGGGGAAGGGGGAAGAGAGAGAGGAATAGGGGGAGAGAGAGAGCAGTGTAGTAGGGGTATGTTGAGAGAAGAAATTTTAAATAAATAATATAATACAAAAATATAAAGATATATAACAAATAAGTATAAAATATATATATAATAAAAATATGTAAACTTATAATAAGTAAGAATATTAAATGCATATAATATCTATAAATTATAATATATATATATATTAAATAAATAAGTATATATATATATAACACAAATATATATAATAAAAATATGTAAACATATAATAAGTAAGAATATTATATATATATATATATATATATATATATATATAGATTATAGTATAATTTTATATATATAATAATATATAATTATAAATAAGAAAATTAAAGATATATATTTTATAATATACTATAAATATGATAATTTATTATAAATATATAACCGTACATAATAATATAATAGAAATATATAACTTATATCAAAAATATATAATAGATATATAACTAATATAATATATTATTATGTTATTAATATATTATTTTTAATTTAATATATCATTATAATAATATAGAAAATTAAAAATATATTAGTAAATACTTAGTAATGTAATTTAGTAATGATATAATAATCAATATACATATAGTAAATATAAAATAATATTATATTAATACTATTATATATAAACACATTCACACTCACATACGTATGTGTACATAAAGTCACACGCATGCATGTGGATGGGGTGTGTGTGTGTGTGTGTGTGTGTGTGAGAGAGAGAGAGAGAAAGAGAGTTTCTGTGTGTGTGAGAGAGAGAGAGAGAGAGAGTTTCTATGTGTGTGTGAGAGTGTGTACGCAAGACAAGTGTGAGAAGTGTGTTGAGAGAGGGTTATATCTGTGCACGTGACATAGATATTGAGAGAATGCATATGAGAGAGGGACAGAGATATGCGTCTCTGTGAGACACTTGCACATAGACACATGCACACATACACACGCGCACACAAATACACACATGCATATATAAACACACATACAGACACACAAACACTCACACACGCTTACATACACATAAATATGTATAGATGAATACACACATGCACACTTGCATACACACATATATGTACATGCACATATGTATACAAGAAAAAACTTCATGCTGCAACAATGCACAGGTCACATACTTGTGACAACAATGCTAAAGTGGGCAATCATGTGCATTATTGTGTTGAACATTACATCAATGACATGTAGAGAGTCCCAACTACCCTCACCTACACTTTCTACCCCCATCAACATCATCATCACCCTACCCGATTGCTAAGTATATTTCTTGGTTGGAATTGGCATTCCTTTTATTTTCAAGGAACACATAAATTATATTTAAAATCTTGGTATTTTTTATATTTTAGTACCAAATTGTGGTTACTTTAAAGAATTAACATTATTTTAATTGATTGAAAAAAAACATTTTTTTCTTTAACTATATTGTTGATCTACATGTCCGTACTTTTTTTTATGATCTATACATGCAATCAACCATTCAAGAAAAGAGCATGCAATAGATATTAAGATGGTGAAAGAGGAAAGTAAGCATGTAAACACCTGATGCAAGCAAGCAAGCAATCGATCTTAGAAAAAATTCGGCCAACAATTCATTTTAAAATTGGACAAAATGGCTAGGCATGAGAGCCCAAAGAAAAAATATTCATTTTCTTTTCCCTTTTAATTTTAATTTCATCCTTTTAAAAAAATGGAAATCCATAGTAGCAAGAGTTCTGAAGCCGGCCTCATTGTAAGCATGGCAGATCAGCACGTGCCGCCTTCTTAGTACCCATTTCGTGCACTTTTCATTGAAGTTGATATTCATGTGAAGGAAACCCGACCCCTTTTTCGAATTTTAGTCAATTTGTTTGTAGATTTATAAGGCCTTTGTGAAGGGGAAATGGCCCCAAAATTAAGACATACATTTTTAAACAGAAAATGGCCCCAAGTTCCAAACATAGTTTTTTTTAAAAATGGGCCAAAGTCAATATGTTTCTTTTTCCATTATTGATAGGGGGAATTTTTAAAAAAAACTTTTAGCACTTTTGTCATTTCAGCACTCTTGTCATGTGGTGACCCATACTTGAGGGCAAAAAAGTATGAATAATGCACAACCACATCAATGCTTCCAAAAGAGTAGCCTCAATTTAACCTTCAATCAAATGAAAATCCAAAATGGTTGGTTAACATCATCTCTTAGAGAAGACCATTTGACAAAAAATGCAATAATAGTGTAAAACTTTCAAGTAGTGCTTCTTTCAACTTTTTGGCTTCATGAAAAATGAAGAGGAAATGTATATGCTTCCTGAAAAATAAGTTTCTCGAATGCTAGCCCACATGAAAATTTATCAGAACACACATTAGGCCAAGTGTCCTCCCTCTTGCAAGTATCCTTAGAAGGATTTGAATCCTAATTACCATTGAGCCAATAACTTGGGGGCACAAACAAACTTAAAAAGAGAGTGTGGGCAAACATTTACAAGCTAAACATGGTTATTGTGTGACTCATATTAAAGCGTTTTTGGTGTAGAGGATGCACAAAGCTCCAAACCTACATTATGAGCCAAAAATATTTAATAATGATTTCATAAAATTTGGGTACATTATAATCTTTATGAGAAACGTTAGAGTGAGTGGGCATCCTTGGAGAATGCCTGCAGAAATGAGAATATCACTGGATTAAAACTTAGGCATAGTGATCAACTGATTATACAGTGCTTTGATGATGATTCTCTGCTCTTTTTAAGAGCTAAGAACAACAATGTTAGACTGGCCCTAGACATTGGACATGAATTTTCTATTGCTTATGGCTTCAAATGCAATATTCAGAAATCCAGAATCATTAGTTTGACAGAAGATAATGATTTTAAAATTAAAGAAATGGGAAGGTATCAGAGTTCCCTTTCATAACTGGATTGATATTTGCAACACAGTGTTGAATGCTTATATTATGTTCTTATGCCCAGTGATGGACTTTGGCAAGTGTCATTCAAAGAAAATTATAGGGCTTATTAGAGACTTTCTATGGAGGAATGGTAAAGTAACCAAAAAGAACCTCAGCCCAGCCTGGTTAGCTTGGGACAAATTGTTTGTTCCAAAAGATGAAGGTGGTATTGGTATTATTCACATGCCAACTCACTATATTGCAAGGACTGCCTTGATGCCTCCTAAATGTCTGCTTCAGATTACTCCTTGGGCCTTAATGATAAGGAACTAGTTGAGTCATCTGAGGTTTTTGCTAAAGGTAAATGGGTGAATTTGGGTTGGATAAACTGTTTTCTTTTGCCCCTCTTAAGGTTACTAACTCTGCAGTTGGTAAAATGTTATGCAAAAGATGGAAAGAGTGTCTGGGTCTCATGACTTGGGATGGGGGATGTAGGGTGACTAGCAATTCTATGCTCAGCTTGGGAATTTGGTGGACACACAAATTAACCCCCCTCTAGGCTTACTTGACATCTCCTCAGCTAAGAAGCTTAATAAAGAAGGTCTTAGGTACTTGAATGATTTGTTGGGATTGGGATGTGTTGGATGGAAAGAGGTGGATCACATAACTTGGGAATTTCAGTTGTCTGGTAGAGGGAGTGGTAATTCAAGCATTTGATCTAATCCAAAGGGAGCTGTGTTCTACTGCAATTGATGAATCGGTTTGGATTAAAGATTGGTCTTGGCTTAATGGTGTCAAGCTAAAGGATGGCAAAACTAGGGAGCTGTACTCCTTGATGAGATGTGGGGTTGTTGATGTGGAATATTGCAACAAAAGTTAGAAAGTGAGCTAGAGCCCTACTTTTTGGAAAAAGAGGTGGAAACTTTTATGGGAAAGGTAGGTTCCTAAGAAGTTCTAGGTATTTATGTGGAAGGTTGGTATGTGGGCCTTACGTATTGGTTCTAAACTCCAAAAGAGAAGTATCTCTAGTGGTATCTGCCCCAGATGTAGATCCTCAGTAGAGGATGGTAAACATGTTTTTTGGGATTGCCCAACAATCAGAGGGACGTGGTCAAAGATCTCCAAATGGACAGAGAAAGGTTTGGGCATTCAAACATTATGGGGGGAATGGATCCTAGGTAAATGGTCAGTCAGATGAACATGCTGGGCAGTTATTTAACATTATCAAAGCTTGTGTTTTGTGGGAAATCTGGTCCACTAGGAATGCCATTATTTTTCTGAAGGTCTCAAGTGCTGGTATGCAAGAGTCAGATTTAATGCATAAATGTGTGTGCATGTGCTAGTGTGTATGCAATGTGAATAACCTAAGATGTACTGAGTTGGACTTGCTGTTAAGGAATCTGCAAAGGAACATCATCTGACTTCTGACCTGGTCTGGATGAAGGTTCAATCATACTGGGAGTGAGCTCCTAATTGTTGACTTTTATGCTGCAAGTGAAGTGTTGGGAGGGGAAAAAGAGACTCCCTAGATTTGGCCCTAGAACTTAGAGGTGGTATCTTAAGGAAAAACAGGTTGATCACACTTTTGTTGCTTTTATAGAGAACCCAATGGGAACCAGACCCACAGTGAAGATATGGTCTAAGAAGGGGAAAAAGTTGGAAAAACAGTCCCCTAGAGGTTGCACTACTGAAGCAATGATTGAGGCATGTATCTTGTTGGGTTATCAGATATCTTGGGAGCACTCTAGCTTCTTGATGGGGGAGGAGAGATGGGATTTTCTTTGTAAGATTTTAAATGAAGCGAAAAGTGATATGTAGAGGACTGTAGGGAAGTTCAATTTTTACTTTGTACTCTACTGTATTTCAGTATATTTGGACCTCTTTTAAGTTTATATATATAACTATTATTATTGATCCCAAAAAGAAAATGGGTATAGTATTTTCTATAGTGCATGCTCCACTTCTTTGATTAACATTGTAGAAATGTTAACTACTTAACATGATTAATAGAAAATTAAATTGTTCTCTCTCTCTCTCTCTCTCTCTCTCTCTCTCTCTCTCTCTCTCTCTCTCTCTGCATTTTAATATGTAGATAAAAGGGACTCTAAGATTAACTTATTTGTATGTATACCTACATTTAATTACAACTATATTATTCATCATTGATATTAATACCACCATTATGAATATCTTGATGGTATTAATATCTATTTTGTTATATGTGATTGTTTATCTATGTATGTATTATATTCCCACACCCATGCCACCAAATAATGCCTATTTTTAAGGCCTATAATGACCCCTCCACTTCTTTAAAGCTCATGTGCATGCATAGAGGGGATTAGACTTAAACCACTTTTATGAACAATCATTGTGCATACGTATGTATGTATGTATGTATTATAGTTCCCCACCCCCACCAAATAATGCCTACTTTTAAGGGACCTATAATTTATAGCTCATGTGCATGCATATATTAATAGAGATGGGATTAGACTTAAACCACTTTTATGAAAAATCATTCTAGAGATGAGCCTACTTGATAAAAAAGAAGTGGGATACATTTGACAAGTGCCAAACAAAAAGTCTTCACGGACTAAATTATTTAAGGATTAAAAGGGGTGCTGAGTACAAGTCTCAAGAGTTCCTGGATTTTCAGCAACAATACCCCACATTAAAGTTGGGCAACGGGCTACTTCAAGAAAGTCTTCGATGTGAAATAGGTGTTAGGTAGCTACAAATGAATTCTTCCCACCAAAATACCATGATTAGGCTTGACTTTCAAGATGTCTAGAGCACCTTTCCAAAAAGGAGACTAGGTAGCATGATCAAAAAATGAACACAAATTAATGTGTGCTCTCTTACTTGTATTGCATCTTAAGATCTTCTTGGCCCTCATGTGGTCTTCCACTACTTATGGTGGCACCATAATCTATGTACGTTGGAGAAAAGATAGGTTGGCTTTAACCTAAAGCTTGCTCTTTTTTTTTTAACTTTATCTTTTTTATCTCTTCGCTTGAATGTAAAAAGTACACACACAAGTGCCATCGCTTACACATAGGAGATTTGAACCCACAACCTGGTGACCCTCAAACGACATTGGAACCACTCCACTAACACGTGATCAGCAAGCTTGTTCATTTTTTTCAATTGGTGAGAAGAAAAAGTGCCTCCTCAAATTATTTGAAAAACAACATTAATTCGATGAAAATCTAAAGATCTGATTTTGCTTGCATTGTTGTTCAGAAACCGTGCTTAAGGTACAACTTGGCTAACTACTTCTACAAAATTTGATGAGGAAAACCACACACAGACAGATGTGTCAAATGTAATCTTGTCATAGTGAAGACAACTCAACCAAAAGCAATGCAAACATCATGCACCTTTATCCACACCCGTCTACGTCCCACTCAACTTTCGATTCTCTCAGGTTTTCAAAATTACTTTCAGAATCTGAAACCCTTGGGAAATTTAAAGATTTTGAGTTAATCTAGTCATAAATTTCCATATTTACTTTACTTACCTTTGGATTAGGGCAAGGGTATTCACTGCTAACTTAATGGAACTGCAAAAGGTGGTTCGGGAAAAGCTAGGCCTTAAGCCACCTTCATAATCTTAAAACGTAATGTTTTATGAATTCTAAAAATAAAGAATGACAATGTCATTCCAAGTACCGGTTAAAGCAAAACCATACATAGGGCAGAGAATCTCCAATGGACACAGATGATATTTTAAGCTTTGTAATTGCAGGGATCTACTTAGAGCTTTGTAATTGCAGGGATCTACTTAGAGCTCATGCATGGATTTGACTCAGATGGCCACCAAAATAGGGTTTGATCTCTGCATGCATAGATGTATTGAACCCTTGCATGCATTAGTGCAAATACACCTTCCAAAGCCACAGTATGCAATACACACGCTAGGGCTTTCTCCATACATGGATCCACTGATTCCATGCTATCCAACAGCATAAAGCTAAAAGGCATGGTCACCACAGAGTAGGGAATGTTGACAGCTTAATCCTTGCTATACATTCTTGCACTAGCAAATCTTTCTTCCAACAGGGTCACATCCTCCGGCTTCAAAGCATGAGCCTCTTTGCCATTGCCATTGCCATTGCCATTGCCACTGCCAACAACTCCACCACCACTGGCCGGGAGTATCCTCTCCTGCAAATAGAAGAGCAGAAGGCGTTGCAAGGCCGCAACTTCTTTTAACCGGCTCTCCAGGTCAGCCACCCGCTCCTCAAGCTTGCTCTCACGCTCAGCAAGCCACCCATCCAGAAGGTGGACAAGCTCACTTTGAATAACCTTCTGGATCATGCGGGACCGCTTGTACTCGTCCGTCTCCTGAAGCCACTCCTGGGCGTAGCCGCAGTTCTGCCAGGCCTCAAACCAAGGCCCTCCCGATGTGTAGTGGATGGCCTTAGGCAGGACATGGCTGCCTGGGGGCATTTCATTGTGGCCAACAAGGAAATTCCATGTGAAGGGGATGGATCCAATGTCCTTATCATCAAGCCACATAAATCTGTGGAGGAAAGCACCAGATTGGGAGTTCACAACAGCAGGGCTGAGTACCCTATTCTTCGGATGTGAGCAATTATAGAGAACCATGGATGACCAGTTCTTGCGAGGGTATGTCGTCTGTACGACCCCATCCATTTTGGTGGCAGTCTTAGGCGTGTAGTCATGTTGGACACACATGATGGCATATTTGTCATCGATGAGCTCTGCGAGCTCTCGGATGTCAGCTGTGTAGAGAAAATCACAGTCCACAAACATGGCCCATCCATCATAACCTGCAAGGTAAGGGGTTAAGAACCTAGTGAAGGAGAACTCTGTGCTCTCTGTGGGATCTTTGCTACGGCTGTAGATCCCATTGCGACGAAGCTCGGCCTGCTTGATGGGGACGACTTCAATCGGGAATGTGGCATGTTTAAGCAGGGAATGGCGGCATACCTCATAGGCAAGATCCTCTCTACTGTCATAGCCGATAAAGATCTTGAGCTTGGTGATGGGGCGTCCGCTTTTGCAGATCACAGGGCCGCCCATGGCTGTGGGGGAGGCGGGTATGGGGGCGGGGGGGGCAGCTTCAGCTATGGCGGGAGAATCAGAAGATTGCGAAGAGTAGAGTAGGGTAACGGAGCCAAGGAGGGCAGATGCGCCGAAGAGGAAGAGGTTGCCGCCATGGGACCTCGATGAAGAACTGGGGAAGAAGCGGAATGCAAGAGAGGAGGAGGTTGCAGGAGAGAGAATGCGACAAGGAGGGGGAGATGAAGAAGAAGAAAGAGTGTTTCTGTGTAAGAGAGCAGACGAGAGACGCCTCCTTGCTTGCCTCGCCAGAACGCTACGCCAGGCCATGGCTGGTGAAGTAAAGCTTTTAGCGCGCCTGTCTGTCGCCACTCTCTAGTTAGTTGTCCAAGGCTTGGTGTGAAGCGAATGAGCTTTGCTTTGTAGCTATGCCAATATTATATTTTAATGGCAGCTGGAGCTTGGCTGCCTTCAACATTTTCACGGACACCTTTGCCTCACACTATTATTATTGTGTTCATAAAAACTCCATATGTCAGGGGTGGGGGGGCCAGTGTAAATGTTAAGAGGTTTCTTTCAACAAATTTTGCCATAACTTGAAGGTATTTAGTATTACCCAAAATCTTGCAATTTCCAAACCTTTCACTCTAAAATTAGAAAGTAATTTTTAAATTGCAAAGTACAACGATTTTTTGTGCACATTGGTGAGGACAATAACCAGGTGGATAAGGCATAAACCGTTCACGGATACGACGATTCTGGCCCACCTTCTCCCCCTCACTCCTCAAAGAGGTGAAAGCAAAAGAGAGTCCTCGCAAAAAGAAGAAGAAGAAC
Organism: Cibotium barometz; assembly: GCF_041138505.1. Classification (NCBI taxonomy): domain Eukaryota; kingdom Viridiplantae; phylum Streptophyta; class Polypodiopsida; order Cyatheales; family Cibotiaceae; genus Cibotium; species Cibotium barometz. Next base: position 29,402,562 of record NC_141097.1, read on the forward strand.
AGTGTTGGGAAAAAAATGGAGAAATGTACACATTTGCCATTGGCTTCTCATTAAACCCAGAAATCAAGCCAATAAAGGCATGGCACCTCCAAATCTTTGTAAATAAGTCATGGTTAGGGGTAAGGGAGTAGCCTAGTGGTAAAGCTGCTTCGGCTTCAAAAGTTGGGGGCATGTGGGCTCACCTCCCCCCCCGCCCCCCTCCCCTTCTCCTTGAAAACACACATCATCAGGATCGCGGTTTAAAGAACCTCCTAAAAGATATGTTATGAGTTCACATGTTTTGGAAAAAAAACACCTCCCCTCCATCTAGTGCATTTCTTCCCCATTGAAATTGATAAATCCATGTTCAACCTTATCTCCCTCTTTGGATCAATTTCTACCTAGCATGTTGTAGTTTCGAGCATATTCCATTGCAAGAAGAAATTTTTTTCACATTTGACGGTTGCAAAAAAAGTTCACACATATTTTTTTATCTACTCAACTGACAACCGGTTGCATACTTGTTTGGAAGAGAACCCTTTGGCGAATACCACTCCATGCTATGTCAAACCATGTTCTTTTTCCTGGAGAGTAGAATTCAAAATCTAATTGCTTGCCAGAAGTCACTTGCATCCACAACCAATGTGGAAACAAGCCCATTATTTTATAAGGATTAGTTATAATCCCTGCACATAGTAGCTTTTTGGTGGTTGTTTTTTTGCAAGGAGGGATATATTTTATTAACCTTAAGATAATGCCTTTATTTTATTTAGTTCAAAAGGAGCGCTCTCATAGATGACATCTTAAAAACATATATATACTCCAATTTCTCTAATTGCTTACTTGGACATCGTTTAAAAAAAAAATCATAAGTTTGATTTAATGTCTAGATCATGCTTCAAAATGCTCAAATTATGAACATTTCCTCATTTTACTATGTTTCTTGGCTATTGATAGTTTACACGTACATTCATCATATTCATTACTAAGGTACACTTTATGCATCCTTGGTCAATGAGATGTCCTATTCATTACCAAGGTACACTTTATACATACTTGATAGATGGTGTCCACCTCTATCCTCACAGATTAGTACACTATCACCCTATTTATTACCAAGGCACTCATTCTATGCACACTTGGGAATGACACAAGCTCTTCTAAGCACATGGCTTGGGCTCTTTACAACTTGATGGAATAAGTGTTACGAGTATATCTTTTATTATATTTTTGATGCACAATAATCATAGAAAAATATGCTTGATTAACTATGTGCAGAAACCAACTTGATAAATGGATATGTGCAAATATGCACAAGGTTATTTTATGTGCGAATGTGCACAAGGTTATTTTAGGTGCGAGTGTGCACAAGGTTATTTTATGTGTGAATGTGCACAAGGTTATTTTAGGTGCGAGTGTGCACAAGGTTATTTTATGAGTTATTTTGTTGGCCACATGCCAAAAGATTGTATAAATTACGTGGCCAAAAGATCTTTTTGGCCACATGCCAAAAGATTGTATAAATTATTTATGCATGCTTGTGCTCACTGTCTCTCTCACCACCACTCCACCCACACCCGCACCTTTACCCCCTGCTACACATTACACCACTACTCATTTCACCCACGATAGCGATCATATCGATTGTAATCACATCTACATGGCCTCTTATCGATGGATCCAGTTGCACCTCTTGACACTCTCACTTCTCAGATAACAGCACTTCTCCATCCATCCGCTATTGCCAGCTTCCCCCATACCTCTCATTCTACCACCAAACCTCGGCCTAGGATGATGCTCCAGAATAGTTGGTATGACGAGTGCCGCACTACACATGCCTATCTTTTACAGAAGTAACTACAGGCCAAACCTTGGCCCTACTACAGGCTCAGAGATTAAACCATTCCCTCATAAAAAACTTGCATATGAAGTAGGAACTATACCAACTATTCTTGAGTGGTAACTCTAAGCAGGCTTGGCATCGGATTAGGGAACACTGACCACCCATGCGTGGTGTTGCTATATTATTAGCACATATGTTAGAAGAGTTTTGGTTATTTACAATTAGTGTGTGAACAAGCTCTAGTGCTTGAGCTATTTTTGTAAAAGTGGAAAAGTAAGCCCTATTTTATATGCACAAATATTATTAGCTCCTTGGGCTATATTTGAAATACAATTCTCATAAATACTTATGTCATGGAAGTGGAGCTACACTCATGAGGGGAGAGATTGCACCCAATAGTGTGTTGATAGTGATGTCTACTCTATCTCTTGTTTTATTTTATGCTATGCTTCAATTTTGTCAATTTAATTCAAGTCTATGCTTTAATCCTTGATGTATATGTGAATTTTAATTAATTCTTTGAAAAGTACATGAGATCCCGTGGTGACAGTGGTATCAGAGCTTTGGATACTTGGACTTAAAGAATAGGAAGAATCTCACAAAAATCTAGAGGATAAACAAGGCAAAAGCTCAAGAACTCTTGGATAAAGCTTGAATGGTTCATGGGAATTTTGTGGACCCTTGGATGGAGATTGGAATCAAGGACATAGAGAGATTATCACCTTTTCCTCAAAAACCACTTCTGTGAAGCCCAAAACCACCCTTCTTCTTCCCAAAACCACTTTCATGAATCTTAAACGTCATCATAATCCAACCGTATGGATGCAATCAACACATTGAGGAGATCAGGGGCCTATTATCACAATTGCTAAGCATTGTGTATTCTTAAAATCATAATGGAAGGTGGAGAGTTGCCCATAAATCAAATTGAGAAAAAAGCACTTATTGGGTTTTATAGTAGATTAATCTTGGATTAAGAAGCTTAACCAAAAGAGAGAAGCCCAATCTTTTAAAAGCACACTCAAGAATTTATTTATTGAAAATATTTCCTCTTCACTCAATCAGCTACAGTCATTGTTGACGAAACCATGGAGAGGCGAATTTTTTTTCCATCATGCATGCAGTGCAATTTTTCTTTTAGTCGATAAGAAAACATTTTTTATATATAGCCCTTTTAAAGATTAATCTTTGAAGATTTAAAGCTTCATATCATTAAAAAAAAAGAGCTAGAAAATTTCTTTCCCTCCTTTCAGTATTGCGCGCTATGGAGAAGCTTATAAAAAAAAGCTTAAGCAAAGTTTTAAAGCTTCCTTCTATAATCTTTTAAAAGCTTACAAACACTTTAAGCTTTCAAAGCTTATGTTTTACATAAGCTAAATTTCATATCTCTTTAAGCTTCATAAAGTCACAAGAAAGACAAGGGAACTCTACAAAATATCCACTCCTTCTACAAAAGAAAAATTTCACCACAACAAGTGACCAAATCTTGGGCATGATTATTTGACAATATTTTTGACATTTCTAAAGAATTTTTAAACGTGCTTTTTCTCAGATTCCTCGACATCAAGGAGTCTTTAATAATTTATATTTTTGCATCAAACATCATCGACTTCAAAGATTATAATTTCATAAACTTAAAGTAGCACTTCCAACAAACGGGAATTAAGACTTCTTCAACATGTTATTACTTGGATTTATTTCAGCATCAAGAAGTTCTTATGCTAGTTATCTTCTATGATAGATTTGTTTCTTGGGAAATATTCTCGAGTCTTTTGAAGATTTCCAGAACTGTGGCTTTTTGCTGATTATTCAACATCAACAAAATTATTTTTATTATTTATCTTTTGACATTCGATCTCTACTTCGAATATTTTGCCAACTCCTCAAATTCAAGCACATCGGCGGCACTTTATTACTCGACCGCACTTCAATTGAGCTAAGTATTATTATTCAAGTAGATTTTCATTTCTACATCGGCGGCACTTTATTACTCGACCGCACTTCAATTGAGCTAAGTATTATTATTCAAGTAGATTTTCATTTCTACATTTAAAATTTGCAACCTTTATCTTTTCACATCTATATTTTATCATGAATCCTCTACCCCCAACCATTCAAGAGCAACTTCAATAACTCTAAAATCAAATAAGTTTGTTACTTTTGTAATTTTTAAATTACTATTTCTTAAATTATTTTACAAAAAAAGTAATAAAATTCGACGACCAAGAAGAAGGCTTCTACTACGATGAGTATTCCGACTCCTAAGGTAATGTAAGAATATGGCACAGTGGAAAAAGATACAGCAAGATACACTACACTAAACAATGTAATAGAGAGAACGGAGAGAATTTTAAAATTTTGATTATACCAAACAAGAGATAGGTACAATATGATGGTGCTCTCCACCCGTGCACTCTAGTGTAGAGTTTAGAAGGCAATCTAGACAAACTCTAGATGGAGGGCATACTGAGAGTATAGGAAATATATGCTCACAAGCAGTGGAGGCCTTAGCTTGTGCCAACTATATCCATTTTATAATGTTGTAGGTAGTGTGGTGGATGCGTCTAAGATGTGGGTGGCTACACTACATTGACGCGGCTCACCGCCCGCATATTCATAACGCGTCCCAACTGACAACCACTCACGATATTAAATCTCAATGTGCTTTTCGTGCGAGCATGAAACACATGGTTCTTTCCAATGGCCATGCAACTTTTATTGTTGCATCGTAAGGTCGTGTGGTTGACCTCACTGGAACTCCCATATTTGCTAGAATCCTCCTCAACCATACTACCTCACATGTAGAATCCTCCTCAACCATACTACCTCAACCATGCTACCTCACATGTAGCAAAAGAAGCGGCCTTGTACTCTACTTCCATTGAAGAAAGTTCCACTATGGGTTGCGTCTTACTAATCCAAGAGAACACATTGGATCCAAGAGAGAAGCAATATCCAAAAACTGACTTTCTGGTGTCACAATCTCCAGCCCAATCGGAGTCACAATGTCCCATCATTTGAAAAACTGGCCACTTCTTATTATAGCCAAGCTAAGTACTATGCGAATTGTGGTCATTCGAGCTATTGGGGCAAAGGTTTCACTCATATCAAAACCTTCAACCTCTGAAAAACTTGTGCAACTAGCCTAGCTTTGTATTTCTCCAATGAACCATAGGATTTATAGTTAGCTTTCCACACCCACTTGGTGCCAATTACCTTTCGTTTTGGGGTGGCCGATCAACTAGTTCCCAAGTGTTATTTTTTATGATGTTGTCATACTCTGATTGCATCACTGCCTTCCACTTTAGATCTAGCAAAGCTTCTTCGATATTTGTGGGCTTCTCCACTAAATCCATTATCTCAGCCATCAAGGCCATATTGACAATGTGTTTAGAAGACCTTCTCTGCTCCTCTTTCTCTTTGATCTGCGCGTAAGCCATCTGCTGAAGTTTTTGCAACATCAAGTGGGGGGTTGTAATCATCAAAGAGCTGCCTTACCCATGTAGGAAGTGGCTGTCCTTTAGGTGTAGGGGCAGGCTGGTGTGACTTTTTAGAGTCTTCATCATTTGAAAACTCCTCCTCCTTTAGTTTTTTGGTGCTTGGTCTGGGCACATGGTGGGTTATTTCTCCGTTTAATGATAAAGTGGATGGATCCCTATCCTCCATTGAATGGGGATGTTCCACAAACACCACATCTCGGTTGACCATTATCTTCTTAGCCTCTGGAATAGTCGATATGCCTTTAACTTTGTACTGTATCCAAGGAAGATACATTTCTTGCTTTTGGCAGCAGCAATCTTAGTTCTGTTTGCATTTGGTATATGCATGTAACATTCACAAACCGAATGTTTGAAAATGAGAACATGAAGGCTTCTTACCTGAATAGGCCTCATATGGTGTGATTCCTTTGAGCGCCTTTGTGTAGGATCTGTTGAGAACGTAAATTACAGTGTTGAATACTTTAGCCCAGAAAGAGTTTGGTAACCCTTTCCCTTTCATCATACACCTTGCCATTTCCGTGATTGTGTGGCATTCCATAGCTCCATTTTATTGAGGTGTATGTGCAGCAGTGAGCTGGCGCGCTTGATGCCATGCTCCTTGTAGTATTCATTAAATTCACCCAAAGTGAATTCTCCTCCTCAATCCATCCAAAACTTCTTCACCTTTTGTCCTATCTCATTCTCCACAAATTTATGCCACTGTTTAAACTTGCCAAAAGCTTCAGGCTTATCACGGAGGAAATAAACCCACATCTTCTTACTGTAATCGTTGACTAACAGTATAAAGTAAGAAGATCCCCCCAATGTAGTAGTAAACATCTTACTATTATATGCAAAGCTTCAGCCCACATCTTCCTACTGTAATCGTCGACTAACAGCATAAAGTAAGAAATGTGATGATAAGATGTGAATGCGATGGGTGATAAGATGTGAATGCGATGTGATAAGATGTGAGTGGATGTAAATGGATGTGGATGATGAGATGTGATGTGGATGTGATGAGATGTGATGTGATGTAAATGGATGTGGATGTGAATGTGATAAGATGTGAATGTGATGAGATGTGATGTGATGTAAATGGATGTGGATGTGGATGTGACGATATGTGAAAAGATATAATGTGATGTAAATGGATGAGAATGAGATGTGCATGTGATATGAATGGATGAGATGTGATGTGGATATGTTGTGATGTGGTGTGATATGGATAGATGTGGATGTGATGTGATGTAATATGGATGGAATGAATGTGATATGATGTGGATGGATGTGAACGAGATGTGATAAGATGAGGATGGATGTGACGAGATGTGAATGAATGTGGGATGTGAATGGGTGTGATTGATGCGAATGGACGTGATGAGATACGAGTGGATGTGGTGAGATGTGAATATATGTGATGGATGGATGTGATGAGATGTGAGTGGATGTGGTGAGATGTGAATGTGATGTAATGAGATGTGAATGGATGTGATGTGATGTGGATCTGGTTAGATATGAATGGATGAGATATGATGTGGATAGATGAGATGTGATGTGATGTGGACTTGGGTAAATGTGAATGGATGTGAAGTGATGTAAATAGATGTGAACGTGATGTGATGATATGTGGATGTGATGTGGATCTGAACGAATGTAGATGGATGTGATGTGATATGAATGGATGAGATGTGATGTGGATATGTTGTGATGTGATGTGATGAGGATAGATGTGATGAGATGTAATATGTTGTGATGTGATGTGAGATTAGATGAGAATGGATGAAGGACGATGGGAATACATATGACTAGATGTGGAATACATATGACTAGATGTGGAATACATATGACTAGATGAAGGACAATGGGAATACATATGACTAGATGTGGAATAAGCAATGTGAATTGATGTAAAAAAATGTGGAATAATGAGAAATGATGTGGGACAATGTGGAAAGATGAGAGTTCATTAGAAACTACATTTATGAAACCTGTTTTTAATAAATGATTGTTTTATGTCAAGAATGCTGGGGAAGCATTTTGACCATCTTGTGAATGAGATCATGGAGACCTAAGTGATAAAGTTGCACAGCTGACGAGAGTCAATGGAGGACGTCTCGCGTAGCAAGGTCGGCCGAGGTCTTGACCGACCGATTTGAATGGTGAGCTTCCTGTACGGTGGATGAGGGACCAAGGAAGTGGCCTATGAGTGAAGCACTAGGTGACCTACGAAGAAGGAGCCTAGAGGGTTCTGACCATACGGTGCTTGAGCTTTGGGTCACCGAAGATACCCACGCATGCATCGAGAGGAAGAAAATGGAACAAGGTGTTAGAGTTGTTTTCTGAACTCAGGCATGGATCTAAATGATTCGCCTTGCACCTCAACGGATGAGTCCATGGATCTTTTATATGGATCTGTTGGTTGATCTTGCTGATCTTCAACGGAGAGTCCATATGGATTTTCTTAAGTGAATATATTTATGAGTACTATGAGCTAGGAACTATTGAAAAGGCCCCTGAGTGGACAGGTGGTGAGCGTTTTGGTTACCAATGATGCCATAGGTACACCGATGAAGGAATGATTGCAAATTGGAACTCAAGCTAGATATTTTGGAGGATTATGACAATGATACTATGGTTTCATTAAAGGATTGTTTTAAAGACAGCTGAATCTGTGAAACATGCAATTTCATATTGTGTGTGTAAGTGGTGTGACTATCTTGAAGTTTGCTTGAAGCGCCGGCTAGGGGGCCTAGGAAATCTTTTCCCTGGTACCCGGGGTAAAACATAACCAAATTCCTAAATGGATTCTATCACTACAGTGGTTGGGTGAGACTCAACTACTCTGTTAAGTTACGATAGTTGAAGTAAATCTCGGATGACCCTTGTTCTATGGGAAAAGAATCAACGGCGGATGTGCCTCTTGATGAGGAAAAAAGCGTTAGACTCTAAGTCTCTTCCTTGATCTAACCATGAGACTTATGGGTTTGGTCAGATCAGTTTGGTTAGTTAGGACTTTTGACTACATTAGAATAAAATTATCACGGAGGAATCGCCCATGCTTTCTGGGCGAGGGAAGTTTTTATGGGTTTGGTTTTTGAAGAACCGAGGGATTAGTCTCTTGTCCGGATATCTGTGGTGGGCGAGGCCCCGAGTGAGAGGCTCAGCCGCCCCTGTGCAAGAAGTGCTACTTCCGCTGCTAGCACCCCAGAATTCGTTGCGCGGAGGGGGCAAGGATCTTTCATATTCGAGTGCAGAGTTTTGTGTCGATACTTCTTGGGAGTATTTGTGCCATTTTCCCCAAGCCAACCTTGTCCAGCTTCACTTTGAATTCGGCCTCTTCCAGAATTTGGAGGCATTTTGGGCTGTGGTAATGTAGGGCTACCTTTCCATGGGTCGTGAGGGCTTCTTTGCTAATGATGGACCCATGGAAGGCTTGGGCCGAAGCCTTCCATGGGCCGTGAGGGCTTCTTTGCTAATGATGGCCCCATGGAAGGCTTGGGCATAAGGGCCCAAAAACTTCAACTTCAAGACCCACACTGGCTTCTTTTTCTGACTTGCTAGGGATCCAGTGGTGCTGGCTTGAGTTGCAGGTGGGGTTTTGAGAGATTCTGACACTGAGGCTGACATCTGTACATGAACAGCACATCACTCTTTTGACTGTGGGTTTGATATCATCTTTCTTTTCTTTTTCTTTCTTTATTTCTTTTTTTTTATTAATGGGTAATCAGTTAGTTGAAATGAGGAGTGTGCTAGTGTAGGAGCAATAGACAGGTGAAGGTTGTGGCATGAAGTTGCAGGGTCATAGTGGTTTTGTGAACCTACAGACCGTGAAGTTAGCTTCCATGAAATAGTGAGGTTTCGTGAACTGGTTAGGTTTTGTGAACTAGTTAGGTTCCATAAAAGAGTGAGGTTCTGTGAACTGTTGAGGTTCTGTGAACTGGTTAGGTTTCATGAACTGGTTAGGTTTCGTGAAATAGTGAGGTTCTGTGAACCGTTGAGGTTTCGTGAAATAGTGAGGTTCCGTAAACCGTTGAGGTTCTGTGAACTGTGGTTAGGTTTCGTGAAACAGTGAGATTTCGTGAACCATTGAGGTTCTCTAAATTGGTTAGGTTTCGTGAAACAGTGAGATTCCGTGAACCATTGAGGTTCTCTGAATTGGTTAGGTTTCGTGAAACAGTGAGGTTCCGTAAACTGGTTAGGTTTCGTGAAACAGTGAGGTTCCGTGAAACTACAGGTTCACGAACCTGAGGTTCTGTGAAACCACAAGGTGATAATATCGTGAATCTTTAGTGAAGGTGTCATTTGTTATGTTATTGGGTTTTCATTTTTCCTTTCGTTGTTAAGATGCCGATTGTGCTTAATGCATGTGAGGATGCCATGAAGAAATTTTTAGAATAATGAATGATTCGGTAATTTATGTACAATAAGCATTGCTGACAAGATATTGATCAATCATGAAGATCAAAAATACAAGAAGAAAAAGAAAAGAAAAGGGAAAGTATCAAGCTCCCACCTCGATAGGAGATAGTTGATTATAGCCAAAATCTAGGAGATAGTTGATTATAGCCCAAAATCTAGGATGGAAGATGCATGCACAATCGAAAAGCAAAGGTCACACGATGCAAAATGACGGAAGAGGAAAGAAATTTGATTTTATAACTGGATAGGCAGTTGCCTTAATGAAGAAAACCATGTGGTGTTACTTTGATTGGCTTGTGAGAAATGACCGTTTCACGGCGTGAATGTTTTTGAATTGGTTCACGACGTGAACCTTTGTGAATCAATTCATAGCATGAACGTTTTTGAATTGGTTCACGGCGTGAACCTTTTTTAATCATCAATGCATAAGATCAATACCTTCTCGTAGTTTCTTCATGCTCAGGCAATCAAACATGCACATAATGAGTGAATGATACCCTGCTTACCTTGTACCCATTGTGCAACCATTGGACACCTTTTTGTTTTACTGCCAGGAGAACGAAGGGGTCACCTGGGCACTTTTGGGTATTTGTTGATGTAGTCGTTTTAGCTCTATGTGGGAGTTTTTAATTGTTCCTTCCACCCAACTGAACAATGTTGTTACTGTTTTTTGTCGAACCAATGTTTCCTGCGTAGTTTTTCGACCATGAGTCCATGTGATGCTATTAGCCTGGTCTCATCAAGCTTCTCTAAAGTCAATTAGCCTTTTAGAGGACTAATAGGTCCAACAAAATCTACTCCCCATTTCTCAAATGGTTCTCTTACAATAATAGGGGCGAGTGGCATCTTGTCCTTTTGTTGTGGGATAGCAAAACGCTGACCATTTTCGCACCTTTTGACAAATTCTATGGCATCTCCGAACAACATAGGCCACCATAGTCCTGCAAGAAGCATGTTTCAAGCTGTGATCTCTCCAGCGAAATGCCCGCCTGCTATCCCTGAATGAGCTTCATTCAATATTGTAAAACGAACTCATCTTCTCTCACGCATCTTCTTAGCACATTATCTTTTCCTAACTTATATAATTCTCCTACCAATCAGTTGTTGATAAGGTGTAGCAAGCTTGATAAGCCGCCACATTTTATTTTTGTTCAAAGGTGTTTCCTTTGCGGAAAACCATGAGCTAGATAATCTGAGATTTCCTCGCTCCATTCAGGTACCATGTCCAATTTGAACAAACAAGCATCAGGGAGATCATCTTCAGCATCAGTTTTGCTGGTTCCCTATTTAGAATTCTTGACATCATATGATATCAGCTAACATATGCTATGTTCCTTTTCTTACCGCCATGACTATAAAGTCAAATTCTAACAATAATAGCAACCATCGTGTGATTCTCCCCATGGTGCAAGGCCTATTCACTAGGTATAAGAAGGCTTG